>NW_021604747.1:67221-129972 GCF_004785775.1 Grammomys surdaster | reverse complement strand
TCTCCCTCTCTCTCTCTCTCTCTCTCTCTCTCTCTCTCTCTCTCTCCTGTTCATGTTAGATTTTGCTGGCAGCTATTTTAAACATGAATCGTGTATAAAACATGGAGTTTAACTTATCCAGCCCCCAAGTGGCATTTCTACTTCTTGGGTATTAACCTGATTTGAGGTGGGGAATGGAAACAGCAGAAAAACTTATTTTTTCTTCACTTTTGTGAGAACTTGGCCATTTAAAAACTGTCCACAGCTAAGTCCTCTAGGCTAGGTGATGATGTACGCAGCTCATTAAGAAAGGAAAAATCCGACCTTGAGCATGCCCTGCCCCTTTCTCAGAGTGAGAGCCTAGCTGCATCTTCTTTGTTCTCTGAATGCCAACAAGAGTGCTTCCCTAAAAATATCCCCCTGTATGGTTTCCTCGGTTCCCCTGGCTCACTCTCAGCCCTGCTCCCCACAACCAGGGATGGCCCTTGTCCTGCGGTTACCATAGCTCTGTTATCTTGAGGGCTCTTTTAAACAAACCCCTTTTTATCTTCTCTTCTAAAGTCCCTCCCATCAGGGTCTACTGTCTGTTTCAATGAGGCAGCCTCACACAGTAGGCACTCAATAAATATTTGTCGGCTGATTTCTGAAGCATCTGGGGAGCTGGCGTCTGGAGTGCTTTTCCTGCGTTTAGGTCTCTCTCCCAGGCTGGAGGCCACAGTTTAACAAAGCCAGGCAAGGTCACAGGGAGCCTGGAAAACCTTTCAAGTTGAGTAATGAGAAGCGATGTTAATTACTGACGGGGCCATTTAGAAGGAAGAAAATGCTATCTCTTATTAATTTTGCTGAAATGGACACACTCTTGTCCGTGGCTAATGGTTAACAAAAGCCTTCCTTTTTCAAGACAGAACTGGAAAACAACAGTTACAAAAGGACCCCCAGAGCCACCACGAAGAGACTTCCTGTCCCCTCAGTCTGCACTGGCCAGAGATAACCTATCTTGCTTTTTTTTTTTAAAGATGTAGTTGGAAAACTATCCATGAGTGATTCAAAGGCTTATTTGGACTGAGATGCTGAAACAGAACACACTGAAGTTCAGGCTCAGAGACCAGGCTGGCTGAAAGAGAGAGCAGTCAAGTTCTGTGTTCATTTTAGCAGAGAGGGGCACTTAAGAAGAGAAGAAGTTCAAAAACCAAAAACCATCTCATGTGTAACAGAAATTCCTCCAGGTAATGGGAACACTAATTCACTCAAGAAGAAAGGGCTGGTTCTGAGGGCTAGAGTTGCAGAGATGGATAAGCCTCTGAAAGCTCCGCCAGGCTTCCCAAGTGCTCCCCCACTTTCAATCTCAGCTCAGGGCTTGGCAGTCTTGAACTTCAAGTGGACCTGTTTAAACTGATCAGAGGAAGCAGGCTGACAGTGAGCTGATTAGAAACTGCTCAGAGACCCTTCGCTGAGGGGGGAACAGAGTCTGTGATCTCCCCACCCCCACCAGCTTGCCAAGGAACCCTATGTGGTAATAAAGAAGAGGTGGGGGGGCAGTGGGGAGAGGGAGGGACGGGCCTGTTATAGAACACAGCCAGATCCCTGCCAACCTTCCTCCTCTCAGCAAGCTCTGCTTGGTGGGAGTGTTTGAAGATAACAGGAGAGGAAATAACCGATAGGCAGGAGGAGCTAGTCTTAGGGAGACAAGATCAAGCTGTTTTCTTGACCCAGGCTTATCTCAAGCCTGCCAAAAACTAGCTATCTATCAGAGACCCATAAATAGGTTGCAAACAGAGAGTAAAATGCTACTTTTCTACAGTACAAGCTTAGAAAAAATAAGTATGGCAGACATCACTGAAGTCCTTTGCAGCACAAAGACAAAAGCATTCATTTGTCTCCAAAGTTGGAGTGGGGGCCAGGCATTTAAGAGACACGTTGTTCCCCAGAAGTGGGGCACTGTTTTGCAGGCAACTTCTCAGAGACAGAGTGTCCACTATGCAGTCTAAGGACAAGAGCCATGCCCCACCCTGTCCATCTCCCTGTCCAAAGCGTCCTTATCAGCAGCAAAAACGTGCAGGTTCAGGATTTGCTATGGAAGTGCCCTGCCGGTTGACCTAAAATAAGGGCAGGGGCCTGGGGGAAGCCTGAAGGTCTCTGGGAGAGGCCTGCAAAGTTCAGCTCCTGGAATCTGCCTGGAGAAACTGGTCTGTGAATTGCCACCTTCTAGCACAGAATTGCAGTTTAGACTACAGAGCTTCAAATGAAGATGAAGTTTACAAATTAGCTTTGGGTAAATATTATCCTTCCTGTCTCCAGTGAAGAGCTGGAAAAAAAGGAGGGTACTCCATTCAGCTACTAAATACACAGAATCAAATTTAAACCTACCCAACCTAGCATCATCCCCAAGTGTTCCCCAAATAGCATGATGATGTCATGCTCCTCACTCCCCCTTCTCCAGCCACCCACCCTCCTAAAAATAACCTCTCATGGTTTTAAAAGGGAAAAAGAAAGTCTCAAAATATGTCTTTAAAATTTTTCCCTCAAACTGTCAAGCAATAAAAGTGAGCCTTCTCTTTCCTGTTTACCCATCTCTTTGAATCAGTCAGTGTGTATGTTGTCCAAAGGCTCTCGGAAAGTTATAAAAGAAGCAAAACTGTCTCCAAAGTAATTTTAGCATAGGTACTCTTATTTCTGAGGCTTTCATATTTTTGTAAATTTCCCTTTGTTCATCACCATTAGCTAAAGTTGAGAGCAACCAAACTCAAACCAAAACTTTTTGTTTTGAGGCCATTTGAAAAGTACAATTATATTCATAGAGAGGGGAAGGGCCAAATTAAAGAGACGCTAGCATTGGGACTTAGACTATCGAGGTACCCTTTGAGCCTCAGGACACCTGTTAGGCCTTTGATATATGAAGGTTTAAAATGTACTGGGGACCCATTAAACACTAAAGCAGGACTGGAGCGTCTGCCCTGTTCAAAACGAATACAGGCACAGGATATGGCTCAGTGGGACAGCTCTTGCTCTGTTCAAGGCCCTGGATTCCATCTCCTGTGCTGCAAAAGTGATGTATAGATATATAATCAGAGGGACCCAGGTGACCCTGGCGCTCACTCCACATTGGGATCTGCTGACAGGGAGTTCACGAGCCCCGCTCCCCACACTTAGAAGCAGTGCCTTGTCCCAGCTCTCATGAACACACAGCTGTCAGCTATTCCTGATAGATGTACAAGTCTAGAGCACACCTCCTGAGAGCCAGGGATGCCTCTCCCACTTCCTTCCTCTCCCATAAATTGCTGCAGGTTGCCTTTGATCTCCAAGTAGAGCTTCCTATAAAAAAGAAGCAGAGTAACTGAACTATAGACAAGCCTTATTCAGAATCCAGTAAAAGATGAGTTAAGAGGGCTCCTGGCAGAGATGGGAGATTTACTCTGATAATTCTTGACTTAAGACAAACAAAGGAAGGGCAAAGGTTAGGAACTTTGGGCCAAACTTGCCCTGTGGTTAGGAAGACTAGATGTCATAAAAACCCAGGCCAAAAAAAGGGGGGAGGGCTTTAAAAAAAAAACAGGGTCTAATGGGCTGGAGACAAGACTCAGCAATTAAGAGTGTTTGCTTCTTGCTATACATCTGACAAGGGATTAATAACCAGAATATATAAAGAACTTTTTATATACAATATAATATATTGTATTGTGTTGTATTGTATACACACATATATATTATATAGTCAAAAACCAAATGACCCATTCAAAAAATAGTCTTGGAATCGGAACAGAGAGTTCTCAGAAGAAGAAGAAAAAAAACCTAAGAAACATCTCAAAAAATATTAATCATCCCTGGCAACTAGGAAAATGCAAATCAAAGCAACTTTGAGATTTCATCTTAGAATGGGAAAGATTAACAGAACAGCCCAGAGTAAATGCTGGAGGAGGACATGCAGGGAAAGCAAGTCTGCATTCACTGTTGGTGGGATTGCCAACTGAGCGAGCCCTTCTGCAAACCAGAGTGGAGAATCCTAAGGCTAAAAATAGACCTACCATATGATCCAGTTATGTGACCCCTGGCATGTGCCCACCTAGCCCACAGACACCTGCCCATTATCTTTCCATCCACAATAGGTAGGAAATGGACCCAGTGTCCTAAATGTCCTTGAACTGACAAATGGATAAGGAAATGTGGTACACATTCACAAAGAAAGAGCTGGAAATTCACAGCTGGGAAAGGAAAATGAAATTATGAGATTTACAGGTAAGTGGATGAAGCTAGAAGAGGTTTGTACTGGATGAGGTAGCCCAGACCCAGAGAGACAAACACTCAGACCCTGTATATCTTCTTCTATCTGGGGTCCCTAACTCCAAATCTTCAGATGTGAAGTACACGATCTGGAGCAACTTCAGAATCCAGGAAAGTAAGAAGGGAACATGGCAAGAGGTGGGGGAGGAGCACAGAGGAGCACAACTTCAGAATCCAGGAAAGTAAGAAGGGAACATGGCAAGAGGTGGGGGAGGAGCACAGAGGGGTGGTAAAGGGGAATAGAAGGGAACAAGCCTTCTGAAAGGAGAAATGTGGACAGATTAGGAAGGAGTAGGAAGATAGCTATAAACAAAAGGAAAGAGGATAAAATAACAGGAAGGATGTCTCAAAAAGTCATAAGGAATTATACTACCCCCATCTGCCTTTTATTGCCTCTAATACATTTAAATCAGTGTATAAATATACATATAGTTAAATGGCATCTTCCCGTCTAGGCTGACAATGCTAGCTTACCTATTTGATATTGGATCAACAAGTTGTGTGATAGTCACACAGACTATCTAGCAAAAGGGCCAACACCAGGCATGAGAAGCCCTGTTTTAAGTTGTTGGTCAAGACTGTCCAAGAGATTCTCAAAACATTATAAGTCCTTGTTATTGCCCTTGGTTGCCTCTTAAAAATAGAAGGCATATCCCTACTGCTGAAGACTCTGTGCACTTGAGAAACAGGCCCAGAGACCCTGGAGCTGGATCTGACCTGGAAGACTTCTCCCTGTAGTCTAGCTTTTATAGTACTGGAAAGGTGCCCTGTAAAATTCCAAAAGAGAGAAAGCAACCACCAGCCCTACCCATTCACGAGACCTATGAACCACAGCAAGACCCATATGCCACAATAACCCTACATGTGTAGTAGTGGCACACATACCTCTGTGATAGCCTACAGCTCTTGAATTGGACTTAAGACCTGCTCAAAAAAGAGAAATCATGCCTGGTATTGGAAACCAACTACCCAGGGCTAGAGAAGTCATGGGTCTTGGACAAGAACCTACAACTTTACTACCAGCATAATCCCTAACTACATTCTAGATATTAATTCTTGTACCCAGGGCTAAGTGTACGTCTCACCCAGAATCAAGGAAGCTTTTCATTACAGCAGACTCTGTAGACTCTTACAGAAAACCACAGTTTATCAAAATGCAGAACTGTGGAGCTGAGTACCAGCTGATAACATCTACAACACAACAACTCCAGCACCTAAGACTCGAGGACCACTGTGGAAGAGGGGGCAGAGAGAACTAGAGAAAAAATAGAGTTTGCCATGACATAGTATTTCCTAGAAATATCAGAAAGTACACCTAGCCAACATGGCTGCCTAAACATGACTGAACAAGGACTATGCCAATAAACATGCTAGCACAGATAGGAAGAAGTTCAAGAGGCCACAACCCTAGACAAAGTACAGCAGACACTTGAGGAATGCTGAGAGCAGGAGGAATAGTCTCCTCAGGAAGAGCACACCACAGACTTATCAAATAGTCAACCCTGACCCGATACATACAAGCAACACTATTCAAATTGAGCAGGTTGTGTTTATTTACTTAGGAATGTTCATGCATACACACACACACACACACACACACACACACACACACCAATAATTAAAGAAAAAGGAAAAAGAGGCCATGAATTTGAAAGAGAACAAGGTGGTTTGGAGGGAGAAAAAGGAAGGGGAAAATGTAATTATAATCTCAATTCTTTTCAATTCTGCTCAGTTATGAAGACCAGCGTTCACATCCCAAAACCCACATCAGGTGGCTGTGTCACAGCCATCTTTAACTTCAACTTCAAGGGATCCAATAACCTTCTGGCCTCTGTGGGAACCCAAGTGTACACTGTTTGTTTCTGTGTGTGTGTGTGTGTACATATGTATATGTATGTGTGTATGCATCTGTGTATGGATGTATAAATGTATGTATATATGTGTTATGCATGTATGTATATGTATTTGAGTATATATATGTATGAGTGTGTATGTATGTGTGTATGAATGCATATATATTTATGTGCATGTATGTGTATGATGTGTATACATATATATCAGTGTATGTGTATATATGTGTGTTTATGAGTATATATGTGTGTTTGTATGTATGTGTATATGAATGAGAATGCATTTATGTATGTATGTGTATGTGTGTATGTATTTATATGTATGCGTGTATGAATACAAGGGTGTGTATGAATATGTGTGTGTGTGTGTGTGTATGTGTACCTGTGTGTGTGCACTACAGACTCCTACTTTGTTGCTCAAGCTGGTTTTTAATTCCCAGTCTCATGAGATCCTTCTGCTTCAGTCTTCTGAGTAGCTGAGAAGGCAGATTTGCATCACTTTGTCTCTAGTAATAAAAAGATCTTTCTTTTAGAAGAATCCTCAATGACCACAAAAAAAGGAAGACAAAAAAATCCTCAACTGCCCTAAGGCATTTTTACATCTACTATCTGTTTTTATAACAAACTATATAAATAATCCTATAAGATCTAGGCAAATTTCAATATTGCTGACATTATTTATTTATCTAACAATTTATTTTTGTCTTTGATGTGTGAGTCTTTCTGTATATGTGTTTGTGAATGTCTGTGTATGTGTGTGTATATGTATGTGTTTGTGTCTTTGTGTGTATATGTCTATATGTCTTTGTGTGTCTATGTGTCTCTGTGTATATATCCACGTGTCTCTGTGTGTATGTGTGTTTATTATCTGTGTGTGCATGTGTGTGTACTTGACCATGTGTATGTATGTGAGGACTGGGGTTGTCAGTGTGTGTATGTGTATGTGCATGTGAACATGCATGTGCACATATGCATGTCTGATGTGCTCGTATGCATATGAGTGCATGGGGGTGTGTGCATGTCTATGTGCTTGTGTGTGTACATGTGTGTGTGCATGATGGGCTTGGGTTGGAACCATATGCTAAGCTAGCACAGCTGTACCCTGAACACCTACCACCTGATTTATCAGCATGTTTGTCATCTTTTCAAAATTTACTCTTCACATTTTAAAGTCAAATATCTGAATATCTTTAAAGATATTACATCATTGAGTTATAGATCATGTAGGTAGTACCTGTTTGCTTTCTCTTTTGAAAGATTTATTTTCATTTTACATGTTTGAGTGTTTTGCCTGCCTGTTTGTATATACACTACAGTGTGTATCTCTCTGGTACCCATGGAGACCAGAAGAAGGTATTAAGATACTCTAGAACCAGAATTTCAGACGGTTGTTAGCCACCATGTGGGTACCAGTGGCCAACACTGGGTTCACTAGAAAAGCAGTAATTGCTCTTAACCACTGAGCTGTCTCCCCAGCGCCATGTTTTCAAGTATCTGCTTTGATCAGGGTCTGTCCTAAATTTTCACCAAATGAGGTCTAAATAGCCATAAAAGCAGTGCCCAGGAAAAGAACTTTTATAGCCCCTTCCTCCAGCCAACCATTTCTATTGTCCCATCAACTGTGAGCATGCAAGCTTCTCCCCTCCCTAAATGCTCAACGTCCTGTGGACTTCCTTCAAATGCAGGCTCTAGATGTTTTCTGGACTTTCTTGGCTGTGTTGGATGCTGCCAGCCTTAGTCACTCCCTCAAGCTCCTCAGACACCACAGAACAGGTACCCATGAGTTGTCTTGTAAGAACAGGGTAAAACATAGGGTGCAGACAGCTCTGACTCTGAACAGAGGAAGGAGCAATGAGAGCTGCCTCATCAGGATACTGGAAGGCAGAGGCCAGGCTTGATCTGCATTTGGAGACTGCCGGGTGCATCAGAAGGCATCATAGATATGCCATACAGCAGTGCCAAAACAAGAATAGAAGTAAGGCTGGGCAGGGGTACCCCTGAGTGGGAAAAATAGGTAGAAGGGCATCCTCCCTGGAGGAGTGGACCTGTGGGAGACTCCTAGAAATAAAGTAGAGACTGAAAGATGGGCCATGAAAATGTGATGGCAAGCTGAAGACCTCGGAAATCATCAGAAACATTGTAGCCAGCCACTCCTGGTTTTTAAGGAAGGTAGCCTGCAGCCGTGTGCAAGACCTAAGAGACCTCAACAAGATACAAAAGGGTCTTGATTGAGGTTTCTGGGGAAGCTTGTTGACCAAAATGAGTCAAATGTCTTTTTAAAGCCAAGCTATATTATGCCAGGTCTTACCTTTAACTAAACATGCCAATCAAGGTCTTTAATGAAGAGGTAACATTCCGCTGAGCAGGTCTTTTATGTCACACCAGAGTTGCTTTGTGCAAGGCCATGTGTCTCAGAGTGAACATGTTCTAGTAGATCATTTGCACTGTTCACAGCCTGTTCCGTGTCTAGCTGTGTACAAGCATTAGCACTAGGCAGAAGCTTGGGAATTGTAGCACTCTTGTTACACATGGGCATGCCATTTCAAAGACAGTCAACTGCATAACCAAAACAGAGCCCTGGGAGACCAGAAGGAAAACAAGCTGTCCTGAACAAGGTAGAGATATCTTCCCACCAAGCACAGGACTGGCCCAGCTCCTCTGTTCACTGATGGACAGACAGAGGCAAGGAGACAGGGAGTGGCATGTCCTGGGTAACAATGGGATGTGGAAATCCAGGTTACACATACAGGCAGATAAAAGACACAAAGGTGTTGCTTTTTTAAAATAAATATTTATTTGTATGCATGTGAGCATGCACATGACACTGTACCTGTATAGAGGTCAGAAAACAATTTGTGTAACAAGAATCCTCGGGTCATGTTTGGAGGCGAATGGCCTCCAGGCCATCACCAGCTCCTCCATAGTATTTCTTATATGCACATGACACGTTTGGTATGTGCTATATACATGTGCATATCCTTGTGTGTGTGTGTGTGTGTGTGTCTAAGAGGCTTGATAGTAGCTGCAACATAGTGTTCTTAAGAAAGTAACTAATCACCGGGCAGTGGCAGCACATGCCTTTAATCCCAGCACTTGGGAGGCAGAGGCAGGCAGATTTCTGAGATCGAGGCCAGCCTGGTCTACAGAGTGAGTTCCAGGACAGCCAGGGCTACACAGAGAAACCCTGTCTCGAAAAACCAAAAAATAAAAAATAAAAAAGAAGGTAACTAATCTGGCAAGCCTATTACAGCTAGTGGGGCTTCTGCTTTACTTCGTTACTTCAGGGAAAACTTGAATGATCTTTATGTCCTGGAGCTCCCCAAAGTCAGGGAGCTGAGAAGCAGGGAAGTGTGGACCTTAAACAAGATTTCATTCATTAGTGTGCCTCAATCTCCTCTACAGCTCAGGGTCTACAAAGCATTCCACTCTCAGAATCCCTTTTTCATCCTGGGATGTTTCCACTTAAGTCAAGCAAGGGTGGGTTGCTTTCTGCACTGAGGGCAACCCTGCCAAGGCCACAGCCTGTGATTTGTATCCAAGGTATAGCCTCCAAACCTCACCATTCACAGGATTCCTGTGGCTTTGACCTTATCTCTGGACAAGGGACTGCTCTCTGACAAGCTGCTGAACAAGCTTGCTTCTCACAGAGTAATGAGACAATTTGAAAAGCCATTTAGTAATAATTGTGCCAGCCAGTTTTGCTAACCAATGGCCCTTAACAAAAGTGCCTTCTTTTCTCCTTCGGTTTGGCAATGAGGGGGTGTGGCTTCTGGCAACTTCAGCAGTGTCTGCATGATGAGACACACAGCCAGGGCACACAACACAGTGCTGGAGCAGTGGCCCGGAAGGACTTAGTGAAAATAGTTGGTTATGCTTTAGCTAAGAGTAAGACCAACCTAGAGGTGAAAAGACAATCAGTACAGCCACAATGTTGAGACTCCTGAAATGGAAACCAGCTGTCTCCAAAAGGAACTTTGGCTGCCCTCTGGACCGCGGTGGGCGGCCATGTGGCAGCCGCTCTATAGCCTGATTCCTCTGCAGAGAACCTAGTGTTCATAAGCCCTAACAGCACAGACAAAGACAAATGGACCAAACTGGGTGACTCCTTAAAGAACAGAAGAGATGGAGGAAGGGTTAAAAAGTAGAAACATGTCAGGCCTAGCAGCATACAACTGTAACAATCCCAGCACTGGGGAGGCTGAGACAGAGGGTTCATGAGTTAGAGATCAGCTCAGGAGAGTGAAGCAACATCACAGACTGAGGAAACAGCTTTCTGGAGTTTGATGACAGCGACTCCTATAGTGTTCTTGCAGGAACCAATTCATTTCTGAGGAAACTTGGTCAAGCATAAAGAAGATACTGTGGTAGCTAGCAAGGCTTCCTGGGAGCATATTCTACTCAAAAGCAACTGATATGGAAGACTTTCAGCTGAAAGAAAATTTAGGATACTAATGTGTACTTATAGTTTTATATTGAATACATATCACACACTCCCCCCTCCCCCCACACACACACACTCCAAATATAGCTTATAAGGAAAGAAAAAAGAAGCTGGGCAAAGAAAGACAATAAAGCAGAGAGAGTAGATGCAGAAGTAAAGCAAGACTCAAAGAATATTCTCTTTCCCCTCTCTCCCTCCCACTCTCCCTCCTTCCCTCTTCTCCTTCCTTTCTTCTTCATTCTCTCCTTTCTTCTCTTCTTTCTGCTTTTGAGGTTGTCTTCTGGGTGGAATAACTCTTACTATGTAGCCCAGGCTGGCCTGGAGTCTATGGCAATCCTGCCTCAGCCTCCTGAGGATTTTGACTTCAGGTCTGTGGTGACTGAGGAGCAAGACCACTCCCATCAGGGAATCCCTTTTGTTGTTGATGCTGTAGCTGCTGCTGCTGCTGTTTTTCATATTTAATAAGTATCTCTATATAAAAGACCTCTGAAAAGGCTACAGAATTACAGAACTCCAGTGTTTGTGAAGTACTCTTCCATGCACACTTCTAAGCAGAGAGACTAATTCCCCCACACAGAGGCAACCTGGGCCAAGCCATGAGACACACTGGTGATACTCCTGAAGAGTGAGTGACAGAGTGGCCTAGAATTAGATTGTGTATACACAACTTTGACTGTTGTCTGCCATGTCTCAGGATGAGGGGAAACATTCGTCCTGTGAGAGGGTCACAGAAGCAAGCAACCGGGATGAGGAGGGGATGGAGGAAAATTATATGTTTGAATGAAGATGGAGAGGCAGCAGAGATGAACATTAAAGGAAGGAGGAGGGGAAGAATTCGAATCTAAAGTTTCTAAATTACCCTTGGCTCAAAGGTCTGGTTTACCACTAAAAGAGTATAATTATAAAGTTGGCATAAAACAGACACAGGATCTAGTTACTAATTTCTCACTAGCAATAGCATCAAAACCCTTTCTGCTAGTAGCCAGTCTCTTGACAAAAACCGTGTGTCTCTTGCATGATAGAACCTATAGGGAGAGCTGGTTTCAATCAGGCTAGTCTATAAAATGGTATGCACTTGCGGTCTCCTTCTCAGATGTCAATTGGAGCACAGAGAAAGTGAGGGCTGGGATTGTCAGGGTAACTAGCAGGAAGAAAAAAAAATGTAACATGAATGTTCTCTTGTCTCATAGATGCTGTACATAGGCAGCATTTGTCAGAAAATTCCCCAGGAACCCTCTGGTGGATTTGAGAAAAATGACCAGAAAGGACCCTGTAGTGTTCATGTTTCTGAACCCGATTCTGCTCAGCCTCAGAAAGGGGAGCCTGCCCTGGTTACAACCTGTGTTGGGTGCGCAAGTCTTCTGGATGTTTCCTGCAGAAATCCTTCCATTCTCACCCCATTCTAGTTAATAAGCACATGAGACGTTAAAGGTCCATCCCAGCTGGATTCCTGTTGATCTTGGCAACTCCATAGCCAGGAACATTCATTTTCAAAGCACAAAATCCCAACATAAGAAAAAGTGGCTGAAACTTCCACAAGGCAGACTTTTTTCTCTTTCTTGCTATTTCTTTTATTTTCTAGAAAATCTAAATGACAGGCATGAGGTTTTGCTTTCTTTTGTTTTAATTGCAACGAGGTATACCCTTTCAAAACCAAGACTCCTTGATTTTTTTCCTAACATAACAAATAGAGCTGGAAAGGTGACCTGGAACAAGGTCATGGAAGACAACAAAACTTGGTTTTTACATTTTTTTTCTGTAGGCCTGTGGTTCTCTACCTGGGATGACCTTGTCCTCCAATGAATATAATGTTGGGGTTTGTAGATTTACCAAGGTGTGCAGAAGGGGAGGACAGTGGTTCTTGTATTGGTGAGTGGGGTTGAGGAGGCCACTGAACGCCCCTGAGGATAGACTACTACATGAGAGATTTCTCTGAGGCAAATGTCAGCAGTGCAGAGGTGAAAATCCTCATGCTTTAACAACAGATTCTGCAACAGTTGCACACAGAATAACTGTGATGGTGTTTTGGTGTGGTGATACGATTCAGTTGAGCAGAAATTGATGAGACACAGGGAAAATCAGCTTCTCCTTTTGTTAATCTAGAGTCTATAGTATGTGTTCAATTATTTGTCAGAAGCTGAAAGCATGAAAATGAGGAACACCCTGGTAAGGGACATGGAGAAACTGAGGCTGAAACCAAACAGCCTTCTGCTAGCAGTGAAGAGCCTTCTGAATTTGAGGCTGCGTTAGATCCGTGGCTAAGGAAATACGGATGCAGAGTGGATGCAGAAGCCCAAAAAAGTTAAAGACATCTGTAGGCTTAGATTTTTTTCAAAACCTACTTTATTTAGGGCTTTTAAGTGCTTCAACTTCCCTTCTAGTCCACCAACCAAAGGTAGGGGAGAAAGAAGGTTAATAGGAAAAGGGTGTTGTGGACCTGTTCAGAAGTAGTTCCTTGGGGACATTTCATTCTTCATTGTCAGGATACCAGCAGGATACCAGTTCAATAGCAAACACCAAACTTGAATCACCAGTGGCAGCATGATCCAGCAGAAACAGCAAGGCTCCACTGAACCAGCACGAGTCAGAGGAAGGAGCCAGAATCAGCTGGAATGCCACAAGAAGTCCTTTGGTTCATTTCTCTCTATGAAGTGAAGACCAGCAAAGACCAGTGAAGTGTTGTATGACATAGCATGCAAGAACATTCTGTAACTGTCTGAGGGATTTCATTTATATTTTTTCTAAACATCACTGCCCTCTCAAGGGTCTGGTTTTAGCAAAATATCAAGTGCCTTTTCTAAGGCAGCTTCCAGAAAAAATCACATGACACAACTGAGTTGTTAAAGAAACCAGAAATTTCCACTTCAGCCATCTTTAAGGTCTTCACCCTAGATAATTGTGTGGATGAGGATGAGTGTGAGTTAGCCATACAGTGCCAGTGTGTGCTTTTGCTTGCTCAGTTTCTTTGGTGTGTGTGTGTGTGTGTATGTGTGTGCTCATGTGTGTCTGTATGTGTATATCTCTGTGTGCGTGTGTTTGTGTGTGCATCTGTGCATGTATGTGTGTATGTACATGTGCATGTTCCTGTGTGTGTGCACTATGTGTATGCACATGTGTGTCTGTGTGTCTGTGTACATGTGTCTGTGTGTCTGCACATGTGTGTATGTGTGTGCATGTGCATGCATGTGTGTGCATGTGTGTGTATGTGTGTATCCATGTGTTTGCAGGTGTGTCTGTGTGCATGTGTGTGTGTTATCCCTTTAGAAAGGATTTCTCACTAAACCTGGCTGTGGGGCTGGGCTGGTGGCCAGTAAGTCCCAGCAATCCTGATGTCTTTGCTCTGCACAGTGCTGCGGTTACAGGCAGTCCCAACCTTGCCCCACTTTTTACATGAATCGTGAAGATTAGAACTCAAATCCTTATACTTGACAGCAAGCACTCTCACCTCCCTAGCCAGGTTCCCACCCTTGCTTTGTTGTTGAGGTGTATAAAGTTCAACAACCTATAGGGCAAGTGCAAGCAACTAGTAAAAGAAATACCAATGGCCAGTAAACATTTTCAACCATGTTGACTTTACTAATCAGAGAAATGGATACTAAATCTATATGTTCTGTTTTTACCTCCCAAATTGGCTGGACAGCTTTCATCTGCAATCTTAGTCCTGCTGAGATGAAACAAGAATTCCTAGTCTGTAAAATTGGGTATATTTATTAGGCTTTCCTAATGAGAAAGATGACCACAGCTTCTATTAGTCTAGGCATTCAAGAATATCAGAAGCAATACAATTCACAGAGGTAGGAAAGAAAGAATGTCTTATGGAGACAGCTCACATGACTGAGGATGCTGACGAGCCCCATGATAGGTCATCTGCAAGCTGGAAAGCTAGAATTGCCAGTGGTGGGACTCACATGCAAAGGCCTGAGGTCACTGAAGCCAATGGTGTAACCCCAGGCTAGTACCAAAGGACTGAGAAAAGGCTGGACGGGGGGAGCATTAGTGGACATGGGGCTTTGATGTTCTAATGGCAAGGAAAGATGAGTGCCAGCTTCAGGAGAGAAAGGAGATTCTCGCTTCTTCTGCCTTGTAAAAGTGTGTGTGTGTGCGCGTGTGTGCGTGTGCGTGCGCACACACACGTTTATGTACATGCCTGTGGTATGTACATGTGCAAGTGTGTGCATACAGGCATGTGCATACCACAGCACACTTGCAGAGGTCAGAAAGCAAACCCGCGTCAGTCCTTGCTTTCCACTTTGTTTGAGACAGGGTCTCTTTTGTAGTTCACTGCTAAATATAACAAGCTAGCTGGTTTAGGGGCCTCAGCGATTCTTTTATCTAGACTCCCATCTCGCTGTAGGAGTGTGACGATTCCAGATGGAGGTTGCTGCATCCTGTTTTATGTGGGATCCAAATGCAGGCCTTATTCTAACTGTATTCTGTCTGGACCATCCAACACTTGGATGCTGAACCCCACCAGCAAAGGACCCTCTACTCAGCCAACACTGTTTAGTTGGTCGCTTTGTTTGGAAGAGTTGGGCTTGGTTTGAAAACTAAATTAAATTGTATTCTATTTGAAGAGGAAATCTATAAATGTATCATTTCCTTGGCTTTCTCCTTGTAAACCGGCTTTCAGGTTTCAGAGCTGCAGTGCCACCTCCAAACCTTCTAGGATCAATTTGCATATCCTTTTTTCTTAGATTTATTTATTTATTTATTTCTATTTTATGTGCATGAGTGCTTTGCTCACATGTATGTTTGTGCTCTGTGTGTGTGCCTGGTACCCAAGGAAGTCAGAAGAGAACATGGATTCCGTGAAACTGTAAAATAAATACAGCAGCAAATGTACAGTAATAAAGCAACGACAAAAATAATTTTATAGCTAAGAGTCACCACAGTATGAGGAGCTGTAGTAAAGGGTCACAGCACTAGGAAGGTTGAGAACCACAGTTCTAAGCCCTCTCTCCGGCCCCTGCATATTTTTAATAAGAGCCTCAGCTAACACAACCTGCCCCTCTGAATTGGTCAGCCAGCTGCTGAGCAAATGCATCTTGGCTTTAGAGAAAGCTAAATTGCATCATTAAGACTCTCATCTGAGCCTTGTTATTTTGACTTTTTGACTCCCCTCGCCCTCTGTAACATAAAGTAGCCACGATCTCTTCAATGAACAGCCGTGTTTGTTTGCCAGAAATTCTTTCTGTTCCTCAGCCTTCCTTTTCAGACTCCTAATGGTATGTATTTGCAAAGTGGAAAACCTGCCGGCACCATTTGGCTTTAATGGGAGCGTTTAAACGCACTTTGCCTACAAATCTTATCGCTTAGTTACTTAACCTGTATGAATAGGTTAAATATTTTCCACAGTATTTATATAAATATGATACCTGGTTTCAAGTTAAACCTAATAAGAAGGAAGTTATTCTTTACTTAAATTACATCCATTTCTTTTCATTTGTTTTTATCTTTCTTTTTTTTTTTTTAATGGGCACTTGACTAAGGAGATTCACGAAGCAGATGTGGAAATGTCACTTTACAAATGTGAAATTGTGCCAGTAAGCTGCTGTCGTCCGTACTTTAAGGGACTGTAACTATTCCTCCAGGATGTATGATTTGGCCATGAATCTGAAACCGAATATAAAAATCAAGTTAATGTGAGAATTTTTTTTAAGTCCTGGAAATCAAACATTCTGCACAGGGCTGGAGAGCTGTAGCAGGGCAGTGCGGGAAGCATCCAAGTGTTCCTCAATGCTAACAAAGCGACCCTTGTTCCTGACATCCTCAAAGGCTCCAAGGCACACATCCATCCCAACTCTCTGCCAATGAGCATACACATTACTGAATGCTTTGTTGCATGGGTGTACCTGGAAATAACCTGAGATCCATTCATGGACTCACCCTTGTTTCTCCCATATCTCTGCATCCCAGGAGACATTCCTACCTCTCTGGTTGTTTCCCCAACCAAATGCTGTGATACAGGGGTGGGAGATGGCTGCACGGTTAGGAGTGCGCTGTTCTTGCAGAAGTTGGAGTTTGGTTCCCAGGACCCACTATCCGACCCCTTGTAGCTGCCTGTAACTCAAGCTTCAGGACAGGCCACTCGAGCGAGCGCACACTCTCCCCCACCCGCACCCCCGACATACACACACACACCATTTAAAATAAAATAAATCTTTAAAAAAATTCTTAAACACACACAAGTGTTTTAGAGTACAGAGGTCATAGGGGTGAGTCTACGTAGCTGCCAGTCTTTCGTTGTTGCTCTAATTTTACTTCAGATTTTTAAACAAGGCTGGCCTCAAACTTGCCACGGGGCTGGAGGTGACCTTGAAAGTTCTAATCCTCCTGGTTCCACCTACTAACTGTAGGGATTACAAGCATGTGTCACCATGCCCAGTTAATGGAGTGCTAAAGAAGGAACCCAGAGTCTCATGCATGCTAGGCCATCACTCTGTCTACCGACTGGCATCTTCAGCCCCAGCTGTCAATCTTACCAGCTCAGCACATCATCATGCATGCTGAATGGCACCGTCTCCTGTTCATGACACCATACAAATCATTGCCTCAGCCTCGTTTCCTAGGCCTTCTGCCTTCTAGCACAAGCAGGAGAGAAGATGAGGTCAGCACAGGGCTGCTATCATCTTGTGGAAAAGATAACCCTCAAAGATAAAGCAGGTGACAGGGAAAGTGTCAGGCAAAGCTGGCGGTCTGCATTTGCACCTCTCATGGAGACTCGAGATGGTATGACATGCACAGAATGTGCAGGAAAGACTGGGAAAGTCTCCAGGCCACCTTGCACCACATACGTCTGTATTTTTAAAATAAAGAGAATTGGTATATGTATTAGTTATGCCTACATTGCTTAGGCCAACACATGAAAGAAGCAGTCAGTAGTCTTAATTGGGACGCAGGGTTCCCGGCACATGTTCCATCACGGCAACGGAAGCAGTTCTATCCCTGGTATCAAGACTACATGCACCTAGTTCACAACAGGAACAAGAGATCACGCTCCCACCACAAGTATGGCCAAGACATAACCTTTAAGGTCCATCCTCAGAGCTCCTCTTTCAGCTGGGCCCCATCTCTTAAATGCACACAACCTCTCAAAGCAGCACAATCAGCAGGTGACCAAGTGTTCAAAAGTGTTCAAGTGTTCAAGCTTGTAGGGTACATCCCACATTCAACCCACTTAACCTGTGGCAATATCTTATCTCCACAGATAGCAAAGAAGTTCATCTAGGCCATGAGTGCTGGGTCTCTAAAGGGCTGGACCTGAAGCATAGGGCTTTTATTCAGTATTTCTTCTCATCTTAAGAAGCTCAGTTTGGGAAAGACAATGGTGTCAGTGCTTCAGCTGCCTCATGCTGAGAGAGGCTGCTCAGTGTCCCCAAAGAAAGATACACCAACTAAAGGAAAGGCTACCTGGAGTCAGGCATAGCAACCAGCCTGATGGGCTCAGAGTGAGAAGTAAAGATGGCTGAAGACAAATACCTTCTATCCAAGGAAGCAGGGACAATCCAGGCATCAGAGTGATCTCATCTCTGAGGAGAAAGTAGGTGGTTGGGAGGTTGGCCATCTAGGGTCCTGGTCTTGTACTGGGAATTGTGCAATGAGTGACCTCAGGTTCATAAGCTGATCCTTCTGGGCTCTGTGTTTCCAACTACAGAATTGACATAGACTTGATGTCTCTAAAATTTCTCCTGCTGGAAAGTCACAATTTTGATTTTATTTGTTCTTTCTTTCTTTCTTTCTTTCTTTCTTTCTTTCTTTCTTTCTTTCTTTCTTTCTTTTTCTTTTGGAGACAAGGTTTCTCTGTGTAGCCCTGGCTGTCCTGGAACTCACTCTGTAGACCAGGCTATCCTCAAACTCTTGAACTCAGAAATCCGCCTGCCTCTGCCTCCCAAGTGCTGGGATTAAAGGCATACGCCACCACTGCCTGGCAACAATTTTGATTTTAAAAGGTTATTTTAGCCAATGAAATTGGACATCCAAGTAGTCTCAGCTACTCATAAGACTGAAGCAGAAGGATCGCCTAGGTCAAGAGTTTAAGGCAATTCTAGGCTGTATAAGGAGACTAGGCCAAATAGCAGAAACAAAAAATCATGAGTTGGAAGGTGGAAGCAAGAAAATCAGTAGTCCACAGTCATCCTTGGTTACATGGCAAGTTTGAGTCCAATCTGAACTATCTCTCTGTCTTAGTTAGAATGTCTATCACTGTAATGACACATCATGCCCAAAAAGAAGTTGGAAAGGAAAGGGTTTATTTGGCTTACGCTTCCACAGCACTGTTCTTTATCAAAGGAAGACAGAACAGGAACTCAAACAGAGCAGGAACCTAGAGGCAGGAGCTGATGAAAAAGCCATGGAGGGGTGCTGCTTACTGGCTTGCTCCCCATGGATTGCTCAGCTTACTTTCTGATAGAACCCAGGACCACCATCCTGGATGACCCCATCCACAATGGTCTGGGTCCTCCCTTATCAATCATTTACTAAGAAAGTGCCCTGCAGCTGGATCTTATAGGGCTTTTTTTTTCTCAATTGAGGTTCTCTCTTTCAGATAACTCCAGCTTGTGTCAAGTTGACATAAAACTATCCAGCACACTCTGCAAAATGGTAAATGGAAGGGTGGGAAAGGAAGAGAATGAAAGGGAAAGAAATTAAGGACAAAAGTTGAAGGGAAGGAAAAGGGAACCCCTGAGTACTAAGTGGAACCTTGGTTATCTCCCAGAAACATCCTCAAACCCCATGAAGCTTTCATCTGCATCTCTTAGAACAACAGGCTGGCCTGCTACTGGTCCACACGGGCCTTCAGCTCTGCTGACAAATGCCTTCAGCTGACAGAGCATCCAGAGTCGGTGGGCACAGGGGAGCCTCTGCTCTGTGTTTGAACAAGCTGCAATATTCTGATGCCACAAGCCTTGAAGGTCCTCTGGCTTTGGAGGTCCTCCATTTTTTACCTTGAGGAGACTCTGACTTGGACAGGGAGAGCCATGCGTGTAGCATCCACTTTAGAAGTCAAAACTCTCGGACACTGTAGTACTTTTCCTTCTATCCCTGCTACACATTGACAACTGGCCTGACCCATTATCAACCCATGGGCCGCTCATTCCCATGCTTGAACCATGAGCCACAGAGAACTGCCAGAGTCACAGCATGGAATGTAGACCCAGAGCACATGCTCACTGGGTTGTGATGCTTTTAAGGCACTTAAACATCTCCCTGCTTGCTGCTCCTTTTGAGCACCTGTGGTTATTTTAAGAAACAAATCTCTTGGGTTGCATAACCTTGGCTCCTTCTAGATTCCCATAGGTCACCTCCAGAATTGACTTCCTGCACTCAATAGTCCTTACACTTGGCTTCAACCCAAATCTCATCATCCTGTGGCTACAGCTCAGAGTCAGGGCAGGATGACAGCCTTTGAGTGTCATGTTGATATTCTAATGTATAAAAGGCACAGAGAGTTTTAAAAGTCATAAAGAAAAAGGATTTGGGGGACTGGAGAGATAACTCAGGGTTTAAAAGCACCGATTGCTCTTCCAGAGGTCCTCAGTTCAATTTCTAGCAACCACATGGTGGCTCACAACCATCTATAATGGGATCTGATGCCCTCTTCTGGTGTGTCTGAAGACACCGACAGTGTACATATAAATAAAATAAATAAATCTTTAAAAAAGAAAAAGGATTTGATCAATGTTCATCCACAAATATGGCACATTCACAAAGATGCCTCTGGGAAGACGCCTTGGAAGTTGTTTTTGTTCCAAGACTAGTGTGTGACAGTGGCTCATAGCACCAGATCCTCAGCTCCAGGCTAGTTCTTCAAAGGAGCAGTATCAGAGAGGGCACAGTGGTACAGGAGGCACAGGCTGATATTTTAATACGATTGCTAAACCACCAGCTGTAGAAAGAAAAGGACTCACAGATAAATATCAGGGGAAACATGGCTATGCCTAACCTACAAGAACAAACTATTTTCTCAGCCAACAACAATATATCTCTCACCCCATATTGCATTCCACTCTAAAAGCTGTAGTTAACTTAATTCATTTCATATTCAAAATAACCAGATAATTTGAATACATACCTCCACTTTCCAACTGGGAAAACTGAAACCCAGAGATGTCCACTCACTTCCCCAGATACCAAAACTACTGTTGAGTGATGAAATCAAACCCAAGCTGTCCATCTACTTAATCCCAAACCATTATGCCCAGGAGCCTTAGAAAGATGGTGGACAAAGGCTTCAAGCATGTCAGTTCAATGCTGTATTTGAGTCACTCTAATAGATCACTTACTTCCATTCCTTTCTCTTACACACTCTTAGCACATTCTCTGAAGGTCAGGCCTCACCTGCAGCCACTCTGCACATATGGACAGCAGCTCTCCCAACCTCACCTTCTCCTTTTTTTATTTGTAATAACTCATGGGTTCAATTCATGCTGCTTATATGAACACAGATGTGCAAATTCTGGCAAGGACGTGGAGAAAGAAGAATGCTTGTTCACTGTGATGGACTAGTGCAGCCATGGCGGAAATAAATGTGAAGGTTCCTCAGAAAACAAAAACTAGGACTACGATGTGCCCGGCTCTACCTCTCTGGGCAGGTACTCTTTATCCCAGGGAGCTCTGCGAACATCCATGCTTGTTGCTACTTGGTTCCAAATGGCAAAGAAATCACATCCGCCTTTGTGTCCGTCACCAGCTGAGTGGGTAATGAAAACAGGGTTTGTACACACCACGAAACTTTATCCAGCCAAACAGACAAATGAAATTTGCAGGGAACTAGATAGAACTAGAAGATAATGTATTGAGGTAAGCCAGATTCAGAAAGACAAATACCACATGTTCTTTTTCTCATATGCAGATCCCAGCTTCTAAATGTTATGTGTGTGCGTATTCATATACAAGTAAGTATGTGTCTAGACAGAAAATTTGAAAAGGGGCAGTTTGAGGGGTGGGTTTGGGGATGGAGATGGAGAGGGTAACAGAACACATGTGAGTATGAGAGTGGGAAGGGCATTATCAGAGGTGAAAGCGTGTGTTGGGGCAGGGATTGGAAAAGCAACAAAACTGAATCTATGAAAATGCTTCAAGGAAATCTGTCACTCTTTAAGCTAATTAAAAGATAAAATCAAGTAAAAAGAAATTAATTCAAGAAGTTATCAAAGTATTCAATGGGGGAAATGAAAGTTTTAAATAAATTAAGAGCAAAAGGCATGAATTCTAGCTTGGGAACTGCAAGCAAACCTTGAGAAAAAAAGTGTTCACCTCCCAGGGGAGAAAGATAACCCTGCAGAGTTGAAAGCATCAGTGACAGAGGACCAGAGCTCACAGATAAGGGACTGGAGATGGGCCCCAGGATAAAAGGGAGGCAGGTCAATAAATAGCATAAGAAACCCAAGTGACAAAAACCATCCAGAGAGAAGATAGACTCCTTGTCTGCTGGAAAACAGCATTTTCCCACCAGAAGGAGTGATGTAATCAACCCGAAGCAGAGGATAAGAAGTGACTTAAAACCTGCCCGCAGTCCCCCCTCCTCCACCAGCTTCTACCCTTGAAACAGGAAACTTCTCTTTTTCTTTTCTTTTTTTGTTTCTTTGTAGCACTAGAGATGGAAACCAGGGCCTCATGTATAGTAGGCCAACACTTTACCACTGAGCAACCTCCACTAGCCTAGGAAACTCTGCTTGCAGCCAACCCTGGAAATGGAGGGAAACCCTACTGGCTAGTGCTTAGCAGCCTAGACCCTAGAATGAAGCTAGACATCCTTGTGCCTGAAGGTGGCTGCTGCAGTCATGTGTCCTGAGGAAATGCCTCCGCTGAAGGGAAAATTAGACTGCTCCCAAAGGCAAGGAGAGACAGCAGGTGTTATCCCAAATAGATGCAAAGGATGTCCCCTGGAGTTGGTGGGAAGGAGGAGAGACAGTACCATCACATGGATTAAGCCTCAGCCACTGATTTCTCATTCCTACACAAAAGAGGTCAGCCCTGGTGCCAAGTCATGGCCACCACTCAAGCCTGTCACCTTTCACATTCCCTGGACTATCAACATAGCTTCCCCTCTCACCTACCTCACCTGCCACCAGAGTGATCCAACCCTCAGATCTGACTGAGGGTCCAAGATTAGTGCGATGCCTAGTGCTATGTGCCTCAGTGTACAGTGTCCACAGTTCCTTAGGAAAGAAATGATGACATTTCCTGCTTAAAAGCCCCTCAGAGCTTCCCACAAACTTCAGTGGCCAACAAACAGTGGGCCAAGTCCTGCCTTCTTGCAAAGCCTTAGGCAGCTTACCTGGCCCGGTTTAGAAAGCTCATTAGACCCTATGGCATGGCTAAAGAACCAAAAATCTAAACATGGTGAAATATAAAAGACCATTCCTGCTCCTGCCCCGCCTGCCTCCACTCCCTGCTGACCTCCCTGCCCTGGGCTTTCTCTCCAGTCAGAGAGTGATCAGCAGCCTTGAATCTGCCCAGCAACTCACTGATGTGCTGCTCTGGTCCCCTACCCTAGAGTACTGGCCCCTCACCAAAGCTAACTCAGCATCAGGCTCCACCCACAGGCTGTAAGCACAGCAGACTGTTTAATTAAGGACTCAGTCTCTTTCTCACCTCTTTTCCAGCCCCACTCATATCCCACCTCAGAGCCTGGGGTCAAACCTTGAGGCCTTTAGTTCTGAACAAACGCTTTATCACAGAGCAACCCCTGCCCTCACTCCCACTCATCCCTCCTAGTCCTGCTCCACCTGCACTATGCTCAGGATTTAGCTTCGAGCCAGAGCACCCCATCCTTCCTGCTCAACATCAACTGTGGCTCTACTTCTAAGAGCCCACTCAGCTGAAAGCTCCTATGGAAGTCTTCACACCTGACCATCTCTAGTCCAGCAACAGGCCTGGCATATTATCAACATATTATCACTAACAATTAATGAAGTAATTGTTAACACAATATCAATAAGTAATTGGTACAAAAAGAAACATAATTATTCACCTAGGCCCGAGCTACAACCGGGACTGCAAGGGAGTTTCCCTGAGAGACATGCCTGGCTGCATAGGGGTTGGTGTTGATACAGTTCCCCTCCTCAGGAAAAAGACTCCGGGATGGGTATGACCATACCACTTCACTGTACAATGGCAGGGGGTTGGGGATCATTACAATATCCCCGTTTTTTTCACTGAGGGTCTGGTCTCTGTCTCCGCTCAGCCTCTAATTAAAAGAAAAAGGGTGAATTGTGAGTCACCATCCTCTGCACCTGTGCTGTTGTGCCCGCTCCCCCATCTCTATGCATTTCCCTGAGAAGACTGCTCAAGGAGAAATCGAAGCCTGGGTGGTAGGCTGCCGAGTGTGTCTCCTTGTTCCTGTTTTGTTCCTGTTTTGTTCCTGTTCCTGTTTTGTGGGGAGTATAAAAGGGAGCTATGCAGTTGAAAATAGAGCATTTGGTCTTTACCAGATGACTCCTTGTCTTTCTTTCTCTCGCCCTCAGCCCTCCACCGATCCAAGGAACTGAGTCAGCTATGCTGGCGTGGCTGACACGTAATAAACACTTATCACACTTATTTGTTATCAAGGAGAGATTCATTTCATGTGCATTAATCCGCTTAAATTTTACAACTATTTGTGTGTGTGTGTGTGATTATCTGTGTGTGTACCACATGTATTCAAGCACCCTGAGAAGCCAGAAGATAGCACCAGATTCACGACAGTTACAGGTGGTCCTTGGCAAGAGCAGCAAGTGTTCTCTACCACTGAGTCATCTCTCCACTCTCTGTACTTACCTTTTTAAAAAAAATCTCAGTTCTCTGTTTATCCTATCCCAGAGTGTGTATGAGTGTGTGTGTGTGTGTGTGTGTGTGTGTGTGTGTGACTTTGTGTGTATGTGTGAATGGATGAGTGGATATGAGTGTGAATGAATGATGAGTGTGTGTGTGTGTGTGTGTATGTGTGTGTGTGTGTGTAAGCGCAGATGTACATGTGCTCTCCTGAGTTCTAGGATCGACTCCAAAGCCTAATGCATGCCTAGTACTTACTCTGCTACTAACCTACACCCCAAGTCCCTTGTCTTTTTTTAAATTTATTTTTATTTTATATGTATGGGTTTTGCCTGCATGTGTGTCTCTGCACTACTTGTGTACCTGGTACCCATATAGGCCAAAAGAAGGCATTAGATTCCCTGGAACTGGAGTTACAGGTGGTTGTGAGCCACCATGTGGATGCTGGGAATTGAACCTAAGTCCTCTAGAAGAGCAGCCAGTGCTCTTAAACACTGAGCCATCTCCCCAGTTCCTGTCCTTTGCATCTTTGAAGAGAAATTTGAGCTTAGTAACTTTTAACTCTGTGGTTCTGAAACTACATTATTCTATGAACAATAATAGAAACACTACAAGAAAATTTCTTGCCTATGTCTATAAGAAATTCTCCTTTTTCCTGTCTTCTTTCTTTTCTTTCTTTCATTCCTTCATTCTTCTTTTTCTCTCTTTTCTCCTCTTTATTGCCCCGTTTTCCTCCTATTGCTCTTTATAGTTTGTTGAGATAGAGTTGACTTTGTTATCCAGGTCAACCTCAGCATCAGGGTGCTGGTATTTCAGATAAACCTTGTCATACCAGACCCTACAACCTTTTGTAATGAAACTGAAGCTATGGAGACAAAGAGTAGGCAGTCATGGGACCACATACTAGAGGTAGCCATGTGTCTCTCCTGGAACAGAGCAGCTACTTGGGAAACTATCATTGAACCTGATTTTTCTACCGTTAATGTGAAGGAAAGAGCTCTGGGTAGGTTACATTGAGCAGCTGGAAAAGCCCGAGGAATGCATGTGTCCCTAAAGCTTCAGAAGGAGCCCTGCTGCCAGGACCTTGGCTTACATGAGTCAAGAAAATTAAAACTTCAGTGAACCCACGTTAAAAAAAAATATATTACTGAGAGGATAGAATCGAGTTCAGGCTTTTGATCTTCAGAACTGGGAAATAATAGGATGGTTTCCTTTCTGAGTATGGGGTCATCTGTCACTATACCTCTAGGACACAAATATGCCTACAGATTATTGCAAGAAGTAGGCAGAGACTCCTGGCTGTTCTCTCTGCTACCTGCTAAATGGTCGTGGGTACAGGTGAATGATAAGGTGCTAGCCTTTAGGTAGTTGTCAGATCCTAACTATTGTCAAACTTCCTTGAGTGACCTTTCAACATCTGTTGCTTCTTCCCTCTATTAGTGACTTGCCTGACCCCATTCACATGCAGGTGATCAGAGGGCTGATTTCCACTTCAATCAGCAAACATCTTTGATGCCTCTTCATTGGGTGGCACCCAGGAAAAGTCCCCACAGTCTCATCCTGTCCAGACCCCCTACACAAAGCTCCTTCCTCAACCTGAGGAAACATTCATCTCTAATACAAAGAAACAAATTAATGAACAATGTTTAAAAATAAAGAAGTGTCAAGTAGATGCCAGAGAAACATCAGGACCTGCAATCTTTCAGGGCCTTCTCCTCCTTTCAGAAAACATTCGTCTCTGGGTGTCTGTTTGCCAGGGTGAAGTCTAGGGGGGTCATGGAAAGCTTTCAGTGTGCTCTCCCTGACAAAGGAGCTTAAGCCTTTCCTTCAGAGAGCTTGGTCTTTGAGTACATAGTCACCAAGGGCTTCATTTATGGGGAGGGAAATCAAATCGGAGAAGAAGACTTGATTCTGGTGAAGACTTGGTGTGAGCTGGAAGTCTGATTCACTTCCGAATGACTAGAAACTAGGGCGCAGGGAGATTTAGTGACTTCCTGAAGGTCATGCACTTATTTAATGATGAAGGCTCATTGCTTTACACATTCGAGTCCATAAACACACAGCATATACATCAGTGTGCACATGCGTACAATTCCCAAACCTCCAAAAGGCTTACACTAGCTGCTCTAGTCTGACCACTGGTACATTGTTACTAAGTGTCTTGGTTCTTGGTAAGCTTCTTGCTACTGAAACAAATACCTGAGATAAATCAATGTGGCAAGAGAAAGCTGAGTGTGGAGGTGCTTATCTGTAATCCCAGGCCCCAGAAGGCTTCAGCCGGAGGATGGAAAGTCGGAAACCGGCTGAGCTACATGGGGAAACCCTTTCCTCTTAAAAAGAAAATTGAAAAGAAAAGTTTATTTTGTCTCGTGTTTTGGAGATTACAGCCTGTGGTTGGTTGCAGGCCTGTGGCAAGGTCGTATATCACAGCAGGAATGTGTAACACAGGAAGCTGCTCAGAGGTTCCAATGTCCCTTTTGAAGGTGTGTTTCCAATGATCTGACTTCCTGCCACAAGCTCCCAGCTCCCACAGCACAAACTGGTCACCAGGCCTCAGCTGATGACTTTTTGGGGTACGCTTGTACAAACCATAGGACTAAGGTAGTATATCAGCCTCTGGGGAATTAACTTAATGAGATGCAAACAATTTAAATGAGGTCCCACAGGGCATTGACTAACCCATGAATACACAGATATCTGGGTCATCCATTCTATTGATGGAGATGTCTGTGAGAAGCAGGAAAGACAGCCATTCCCAGGAGAGGAAAGTGCAGTAGAAACCTGGCTAGACACTGAGGAATTCACCAGAGTCACTGGGCTCGAAAGTCACCTGCAATTAAAAAGTCAATACCGGCTCTTTAATTCCACCCCCATTCCCCACCCCTAACCGTCCATTGACCTCCAAAAGCTGTCTAAAATAAAAGTCAGTTTAACAAGGAGAAGAAAATAAACCAAAGCCACGCAATATTTCTTTTCATAAAGAACGTCTTCTCAGAACTAGTGGGTAAAACACTTGCCATGCAGGTCTGAGGCCCTGACGTAAAATCCCCAGGACTCATGTAAAAGCCAGGTAGAGTGCTGTACACATGTATAATCTCAGTGCTCCCACAGAGAAATGGGAGATAGAGATTCCCCCCAGAAACTAACTCATAAGCCAGGTAGTCTGGTGTGTTCACACTCAAACAAGAACAAGTTCTGCCTCATACAAGGTGGAAAGAGAAAATTGATACCCGAGGTTGTCTTCTGACCTAAACACCCACCCCACCCCACCCCCACACACAGGGTAAACAAGAAAATTAAAAACAGTTCTAAGAAACATGGTCTGGATTAACCTTGGTTACCTGCTAAGGGAGTTAGCCAGGGCTGGAGTGCTGAGGACTAGAAAATCTCCCAGGGGGAAGTGTCAGACACTTTTCAGAAATCACTTCTGGCAATCTAAAAACAAGAAAGAGATGAATATTGGCAGACCCAAACATGGCTGCTTCCTCCAAGATTAAGCCACGGTAGTAGAGTGCATCAGCAAGAGTCGTCTCTCTTCTCTCTTAATGCGATCCCAAGCCTTCGCTTACCCAGAAACCATCACCTGCCATCATTTTAGTCCTGATCCAGGTGGAGAGTGGGTGTGACAAGGTCTTGTGACAGCCCTTCATGTTTGGGGGGGGGGGGTGAACATGGCCTGGAAACCCCAGCAAGTTCAAGTTTCAGCTTGGTGGAAGAACCCCTTGCCCCACCTGCTAAGTCTTGAGAATAGTTTTCTTCACTATACACCAGCCACAGGGAGAGAGATCACCATTCCAGGACATTCTTCTTAGTGCTCTGTTGGCCCTGGCAAATAGTCTCCTACTTCAGCATTCGTGGTGACTAACTGCCTTCCTCAAGAGCCAGGACTTTGAGCCAAGTTTCCCTGAACAACTCACCACCCAGCCAGAAAGGCGCTCTGTTTTAGCCTTTGTGCTTAGAGATAAAAAGATGAGGAAAATTCCCATCCTGTCCTAGCTCATCCCTTCATGGTTCCAAGGTGAAAGATTTTTCCATTCTGTCTACAGCATGCTTTGAATCTGCTGATTGAGTTTCCAAGGTTAGCAGGATTGATAGCATATTAGTTATTTTTGTATTCCTGTGATAAAACACCATAACCAAGGCAACTTATAGAAAGTTTATTTGGGCTGATAGTTCCATAGGGATGACAGTCCACCACTATCCTGGCAGTGAAGCACAGGAGCACACAGATGTGACAGCTGGAGCAGCAACTGAGAGCTCACAGCTTGAATCTCAAGCAAGAAGCAGACAGAGGGAGATAAATTGCCCTGAGAATGTCGCAAGGTTTTGAAACTTCAAAGCTCACCCCCAGTAACATGCTTCCTCTAGCAAGGCCACACCTCCTAAACCTCCTCAAAACAGCTCCACCAACTGGAGACCATGTGTTAAAACATCTCTAGGCCTGTAGGGACATTCTCATCCAAACTACCACAGTAGGCTGTCATTGCCTTTAGCTGATCAGGCTATCTGTCTAGTTATCAAACTTCAGACTGCTTTAGCATTTTCTTATTACCTGGGAAAAAATGTAAAGTGTCACAACTCTCATATCTAAAAATGTAGCTGGCTTGTCTCAACCTCCAGTTAAGTTTAAACTTTGTTACATTTGCTCCATCTTCATGTCCTGTAAAAGCCATCGTATGTGGGGAAAGTTGACTGTAGGCTGGGTGAGCCACCTGCTCCTTTGAATCCTACTTGGTCTCCAAGTGATCCCCAACTCTCCCAGGCTACTTGTGACTAGTCAGACAGTACGTACCGCCTGTGCCTCAGAGCTACACCACGCCTGTATAGAACAGAATAGTATTCTATGCCGTTGTTTCTTGAGGGTCTGTTTTCCCAAAATGAGATTATAAATCCCTCTAAGACAAAAACATTCACTTTCCATTTCCTTCCACCCCTGTCATGTGTCCCTGCTCCCTCTCTGCTTCCTGTGAATACCCACACACCAAAATAACAGCATAGCATGCAACATGTTGAGACATTCCCAATGCCACATGTAAAGTACACCAGAAAGCAATCCACACAAAAGTGCCTCTACAAGCTTCTGTTTGTGGCCCTTTCTGATGCACGTTTCATTTTAAGGACACATAGTGAAGGAAGCCACTTTTCCCCTTCTGCTGCTCTGACACTGACATTCATGGAAATTTTTATGCAAATATGGAAGATGTAGAGAAATAATTCCTACTCTGTTTTACAAGGAGCCCATGATGTATCTCTACCTTTCTGATTGATCAGCCCTTGGTGAGGTACTATTTTATCATCCTTACCATAAGCTCTGATGTGGTTTCTTAATAGTTGGTAGGCAAGCTCCTACGTACCTGATGGAACCATAGTGACCCTTATGCAACAGATGAGTAAACTGAGGCATACTTGAAATGAGCAACTTGTCCAAGCTTGCGTAGCTTGCCACGGTAAAGACAAGCTTCTGATCTGGGTCTGTCTACTGATGATATATTAACTTTCTACCACCATAGTAAAAAACCTGATAGAGACACAGTCATCCTGGCTCACATTTTCTGGAGGTCCCAGTTTGTGACTAGTTGTCCTCATTGTTTCCAGCCAGCAGTGACACAGGACAACAGCAACAACAAAAAGCTCCTCTCATGCTGGGAAGCAAAAAATAGTAAAAGGAATCAGGGATCCTAATGACCTAGTGACCTCCTACCAGGTTCAATCCCCTAAAGGTCCCGACACCAACCAGTAGTACCACCCAGGGACAAAGACTAAAATAAAGTACACAAGCCTTTGGGGGGAACCATACAAGAAAACAAATTTTGTAGTGACTTTTATTTACCTGCTTACTGCCACCATTCCTGCCCCAATCATCCCATTTCACTGCACTCTGTTGTCAAGGTTTCTATATTTACATTGTCTACCAATTACAGCGATGCCATCAAGGTGACTGGTTCTAGAATTGTCATCCTCTGGCAATGCAGTATCTACAACAGTGTAGTTACATAAATACTACTCTATGCAGAATTAAGAAACATAGTAGAGTTGCAGAGAAAGAGAAAACAATCAACTCTCGGTCACAAAGCACCGTTCTTTAAGGAGAATGTTCCAGACTTCTCAGTTATGCTCCACACACTTTTTCTGACTCCTTTCATCCTTCTGTGCTGTGCTCAATGTCCCCGGGGCTAGTATTTTTTCATGTAGGGTGCACAGGTGTTCAGCTTTCTGAGGATTTGTTGGTCTGACAATGCCTTTACTTTGCTGAAATGCTTCGGACCAAATGATTGTGTGATTATTTTAAACAACAGCTTGTACTATTATCCTGCTATCAGTCCTTGGCATGTGATTATCAAAGTAATCTGTCTTTGGGTTGGATTATGTCAGAATGTCTGGTTTCAGAGATTGCTGTTTGTGTCGCTGACTTGAGTTTCCTATATCAATCAATGCGTTTTGGCTTGGGATTAAGATGGAATGTCTAACTGTTTCTGACGTGTCCTTAATTGCTTATTCAACATTTTGTATGATTTCATGAGAAATGTTGTTCTTAGGAATGATGATCATAAAAATCAAACTATTAGTCAACTTCATAAAGCTTCTATGCACTTCAACATTCTATCCAATATTGCAAACATTCAGCAAAGATATAATTTATGTAAAGATCAATAAGCATATCTATCTCACTGGCATGTAAATTTGTCATCTTTAAAAAATGGCAAAATTATATGTATACCAAAAGATGGTTTTAGAAATTTCTTTAGGATTTATTATCAGTAAATGTTTTATTCAGATATCTATCTATACAGATCATGTAAGAAATTATAGAAAGAAAAATTCCATGCTCATGGGAAAAGACTAAGAAGTTCTGATCAAGTGAACCTGTCCTATGAATGTTCCCTGTTCCCTTAGGTAAGTTTCTTCAACTATGTATTTGACTTTACCCATTTTAACTTCTCTGAATACTATTTCTTCCCTAGTGGAAGGACTCTGATTCTAGTCTACCGGCTTGTTCACTTTTATTTATCTGTTTTGGTCTTTTGCTCTACTGAAGTTTTCCTTTATTTTTCTTCCAAGATTTGTCATTGGACACATCAAATATATTTTTCAATGCAACTGTTGAAATTTTTTTCTAACCAATAATACTTTAATTACCAGGAGCATTTCTTATTCTGATTATTTTTCAGTCATAATAACTTTATCCCAAAAATCTCTACCATTCGATTTTTTCTGAAAATTCCAAAAGAAATTTTTGGGGAATCTCCCCCCTCCTCACCATGTTTGGTTGGTTTGCTTGCTCATTCGTTTTGAGGTAGGATCTTACTTTGTACCTCAAGACGGCATCAAACTTGCAATCCTTCTGCTTTAGCCCTGCTGAGATGGCAGACATGTGCAATCTGGTTAAGAACGTGTTTTAAGATTATGTTTTGTTTTCTAAACTTTACTGCATTTGCTTTCTTCAGAACCAGCTCTTCATTTACATTAATTCTGATATCTAGGACTGTATCTATGACCGAAGGGGTAAATCTGATCTGTGCAGGTAACACACCTCCTCCTTTCTCACAGGAGGAAGTTCAAAGCAAACAACTGGTGAGTGGGCATGTTGATAGGTAGTGTGTTCCCTACTGTACAGAACTGGCAATCCAGACCTCTCCTAGACTATCTCAGGCAGGAAACACACTGGCACAGCCAGACCTGGGCAAGCTGGCTTCTCCCAGAATCTGCTGGGTGGTCCTGGGTATGACTAGTTTTTGTCATTAGGTCCAGTAGCTTTGCCTTTTCCCTTCTCTTCTCTTCTCTTCTCTTCTCTTCTCTTCTCTTCTCTTCTCTTCTCTTCTCTTCTCTTCTCTTCTCTTCTCTTCTCTTCCTCTCCTCTTCTCTCTCTCTCTCTCTCTCTTTCTCTCTCTCTCTCTTCCTCCCTCCTTCCTTTTCTTCTTCCCTCCCTTCCCTCCTTTTTTCTTTTTAAAATGTTATTGTTTAAAACATGTTCTAACTATGGTAGCCCAGTTTGGCCTTTAACTGTTTGTGCAACCCAAGTTGGCCCTGAACTTTCTGAGATTCTATTGCTTCAGACTTCAAAGTGTTAGGAGTCCAAGCCTACTATATCACACTCAGTCTGTGCTGCCTTACTTTTCAATGTTGGGTGTTTGTAGAAATCATTTGATTTTGTTACACTTGTCCCAACTTTGCCAGGTCTGGCATGCCCTTGGTAGAGACAGAATGACATGGTTCCTGACCCAAGGACAGGGCCAGCAGGTATGGGCTTCCACAAGTATGAGTGGCTGCTGCTTTTTTGTGTAACAAAGTACGTATTTTATGTGCCTCCTTCAAGGACTGTCCTCTCTGTTAATGACTCCATGACAGAAGTCTGGGAGGTGAAGGTGTGGCTAATATCTCAGTAAACTGGTAGATGCTGACCTTCAAAACAGCCCTTAAGGGCTGTGGAAAGAACTCTAAAAACATAGGTTCAAAAATATATAATGAATCAACTATGCAAAATATAAGGATGAAATATCAGTTATAAGGGGTTTCATGAATCTAATGGAATAAAAGGCACTGTGAACTGACTTGTCAGGAAGATACTAAGGAAGGAGAGATTAGGAGTAATGATTGCAGGACAGCTCATTCAGCTAAGGTTTTTTTGTTTGTACTTACAAAGGCAGACAGATTCCTGAATTCAAGGTTGTCCTGGGACAGAGCAGCATTAGGCCCAGGTGTGGTAAAAATCAGTAATTTCAGGACAGGGTTCCACCCAGTTAATTTATCATCTGTGCTTAAGAGAGGCAGGCAGATCTCTGAATTCTTTTGCAATGTTAAAAGAACTCATATGCTGTCTCCTAAGAATTAAGGGGCTGGAGTCACAGAATGCTGATTCATAGGACAATCAAAAGGAAATCTGGAGTAAATGACTGTATCAATATGTAAAATAAAAGACTGAGCTTATGATCTACAAGAGATAGCTATCCAGAGAATTTTTTTAGAATAGCAAAAGAGAAGTGCTTGGAGAACTATTTCAAGCAGCAGACTAGAGAGCTGTCTGAAGATCTCCCCAGAAAAAACAGAACAGAGAAAAAGCAGTCTGGAAATCTGTCTTGAGCAGAACATAGGCCTGCTTGGACTCATCATTTGACTTCGAGCTTTTTGTTTTAGCTGCTCCCAGACACCCCTTCTCTCAGATCATCTTTCCTAGCCTAGGCTGGTGTTCAAGTCCCCGCTCAGGAACCACCTGCCAAAGCTAGCCTCAACTTGGAGATGAGTGTCCTGAAGGTCCCAGCATTTACCATTCTGCTGAAACATTAGCCACACTTTTGCCTCCCAGACTCTTGGATTCTTGCTGTCATGGAGTCATTAACAGGGAGGACATTCCTTGAAGGAGAAACATAAAATTTGTACATTATTACACAAACAAGCCTTACACTCACAGCAGCCATTGACACTTGTGGAAGTCCACGCCTGCTGACCCTGTCCCAGGGGCAGGAACCATGTATGCCAGACCCAGTACAACGTACCTATGATAACAGTGAATCACATAGTAGAGAAGGAAAAGATATGGAAGTACTTGTTAAGGGAAGGTGTCCCCCAGTCCTGAGTCCTGAGCTTCAAGTATATACTGGTGAGTGCTCAGACCCTGCCTGCTCTCTGTCTTAATGACTCTAATCTTAGAGACTCTCCAGTCATATGTCAAGAGTCTACCTCTTAAGTAAGTCCACTGTTTCTATCTATCACTTTTATCCATAAACTGTGATTTCCACATTGCTGTCCAGCCTTGCTGTGATTTTATGGATAAACAGACAATGGATAGTTAATGATTTCAGTCATTTCAGGGGAACTTTAAGAAGGTTAAAGATTGATTGTCAGGCCCTTTATACATTTACTTTATCAAATTATATTTGGAGGAAATCATCTGAACACATGCACGCATAAACTATCTATTTAAACGCTAACACACTATCTATTTATTGCATAATTACTAATATATGATCTATACATTATGTAGCAATTACTCTATTCAAATACATGCATAGACATGTATTTATCTTTATATGAGGAGCCACATTTTAATTTTAATTTTAATTATAATTGGGGGAAAGCCTACCTTAAAAAAAAACAAAACAAAACAAAAAAAACATATTTCAGAGCCTGTGAAATGGCCAGCTCTGCTCATAGGGTAAAGGCATTTGCCACCAAGAATATTTGTTTGTTACCTTGATCTGTGTGGTGGGAAGAAACAACTGGCTGCCAAAACTTGTCCTCACCCTTCCATAGGTATATCATGGCACAAGAATACGCAAAAATAAGTAAATATAATTTAAAAAGCCACTGGGTTTCTATCAATGGAGAATTTGAGATTTAGTACTATGCAAACATCCACATAGTTTGTGGAAGCTTCCTTCTATAGGAGTTAAATTGTCTGAGACTAATTTTGTCTGGGCATCCTTGAGTCTCTGTATTTCTACCAATCAGATGTATTAACAGAGTAGGTGATATTTATAATCATTAGAGAATGAAATTCAGTACTTTTAAAAAGACCTTAGACCAGATCAAACTAGCCACATCAAGAAAATTTTAAACATGTCATTTTTCAGTGTTTCAGATTGCAAGAATCTTTGAAAGTTCATGAAAAAGAAGTATTGATAAATTAACATGTATCAAAGAAATGCCAAAATAAAACATTTTGCCTCATCATAAATAATGGCTTATCCAGATATTTAAAAACAGGGCTGGAGGTATGGCTCAGCAGTTAAGAGATGCATTTCTCTTCCAGAGGACCCAAGTTTGGTTTCCAGGCAGTTTACAAATAGCTGTAACTCCAGTTCCAGGGAATTTGATACCCTCTTCTAGAAATCCACAGGTGCACTCACCCACAGACAGACAGACAGACAGACAGACACACACACACATGCACACGCATGCACACACTGAGAACACAGAACTGAGAATAAAACAGATGAGCAACACATATAAACAGTTTCAGGGAAAATGACTAAAAACAATGTTCTGTTTGTGAGCCAGAGAGACGTCTCAGCAGTAGACACAATTGCCACTAAGCCTGAGGACCTGAGTCCCACTCCCAGAACTCATAGGGTATAAAGAGAGAACTGACTACACCCATGTTAAATAAAGTAAGTATTTTAAAATCTAAAATAATTTTTTATTTATGTTTGGATTACTCGCTCTGTCATTCTAAACATTAAAAAAAAAAGATAGGGTAAAAGCTGAACTGTAACTTCAGTGCTGTAGTCTTCATCTGACTGTAACAGAGATGACTGTAAAACAATTAAGCACAGGAATGTTTGGAAAAGTTGGCAGTCAGCACATTCCTTAAGCCTCTCCACTTTGCAAATAAATAAAAAGAAACATTGGCTCCCTGGCTAAACTTATCCTGGCCCTCTCTGCACCGAGGGTATTCTGGCTTCTTCGTCAGGCATGAACATGCATACCTGCCAGCACACTGTGTGTGCACACACACCCTTGTCTTTAGAACCAGTGTTGGGATGGATAAGGCTTCTGGCCAGATTCTGCCAGCCTCTGCAGTTATCAAGCGTGACAGAGTTGGAAGGAAAACATCTGGTCCAAGGTCACTGCTGGCCTTTGTAGCCGGGAACACCCTTTGATCTCCCTTCAGACTTTTCTATTGAGCCTAGCAGTTCAATTAGTTAATAGACCATCCCCACTAGTGGTCCCACTAGCAGACGGCAGGAATAGAAACTTCTATTTCTCATTCCTTCGCTTCCCCATTTACTTAAGACAGATCCCTTTGTCCCCATTGAAATAACATAATTATTAAACCACTTCAGTCGCTTCTATGGTTAATGAGTCCCTTCTTGTCGGTTCTGCTCACGGGCTGGAGCTCCCACTCCCACCCTCACCCCTACCTTCACCCTCACCCCTCCAACCCTCCACCCACCGCACCTCCCAACCCCGTGTGTAGAAGTGCGCCACTCCACGGCTACAACCCCATTCCCTGTATAGTTGAGGCTGAAAATGACCTTCGCTCCATTGTTAAAGTAATATCTTGCCGAGTTTGCTAATTCCCTTGGGGAACTGGAATGTTGATTTTAGCATCTTATTTTTAAAAGCAACTTCAGAGAAGCATCTCACATTTTCACTAGGTTTCATTCAAAACTGATTGGCTTTTCTGACTTTACAGAGATCAGTTCTGGGAATTTAAAAAATATGTACGAATTGGTTAGCATTTTGATTAATGCTATTTAAAAAAGAATAATTATGTACCATAAAACAAAACTGACTTATTTGGGGATTGACATATAGAATTTATTCAGTTTTAATGATTTTAGTGAGGGTAAGATAGGACTTGTGATTCTATGTGTTTGCTTTGGGTTTTATTACCAAACACTAAACAACTAATAACTAATAAATTAGGCTTGGGTTTTTCTGGCTTTTTGTTTTAAGACAGTCAAGAACCATCTTGAGGGTAGGCTAGTTGGGTCACTGGATAAAGGCACTTATAGCCAAGCCTTGACCACCTCAGCTTGATCCCAGAATTTATATGGTAGAATGAAACAGAAAAAAGAAAAACAACGCCTCCAACTGCCCCGGCCCGCAGGGATTCTACGAGACCTTAGGGAAGGGGGCGAAAGAATGAAGGGACAAGAGACACAAGGAATGAGAGCAAGTCTGGGGTTCTGATCAACCTCTGAAACTTTAATTTCGGGTGCAGGTTATAAAGACACAGCAAACCAGGAAAATTGGGCGAGGGCCATTGCTGAGGGCTATCCCACTGTTGAATCCTTATTACCCCAGATCATCCCACTGTTATATCCTTATTGCCCTAGACCATCCCATTGTCATAACCAGCTCCTAGGAAATGCCAGACGTTCTTTAAGTTCCTGGGGCCTGAGACCTGTGAAAGTCCTTTCTTAACCTTGCACTGACTAGGCTTTCTGGAACAGCAGGTAACTTCCTAGGTTCTCTTAGGACAGCAGGTAATTTCCTGGGTTTGGCTCCTGGCAGCAAGTTGTCCTCTGATCTCCTCATAAGTACAATGGCACAAATGTGCCTATACACAATAAATAAATCTAAGGAAATAATTTACTAATAAAAATTTTGTGTGTGTGTGTGTGTGTGTGTGTGTGTGTGTGTGTGTGTGACTGAGTTCCAAGGAACTGGGGTTTGGACCCCTGCCCATTATACTTGACAGCAAGAACATGAGTCTGACCTGTGTGCTGGGACTAACTCAAACCATGAGATACTCACGCTGCCCCTACTGCAAACACCCAGCTGAGTGGTGGGAACAGGGCAGCCATCTCCCACATGCCAGAACCATAGGGAATTTCAGGAGACAGAATAGAGTTATCCCGTTTGGAGTTTGACATGAATAGATAGATTAGTACCCAACATAAAGCATGTTGGTGGCTCTAGACAGAGCAAAGACATGAGTCTGGAGCCCAGCATGGCTTCAGTTGTTGCCCTTTTTATCCTCATGTCATTCATATTGTTTTCAGAAAACTCACAGTTCTCAAGGTGACCGTCTTTATGTCATGTCACTTTGGGTACTTTGGTTTTGTTTTCTATGCTGGTGGTGGGACCCAGGGCCTGGCACATGCTAGACACATGTTCTTCCACAGCTAAATAAAGTGACCATGGCTCACTGACTCTGGGATCAAGAAAGTGGAAAATTACTAAGAATGTATGTCTCCAAGGCCTATGGAACAGCTCAGCTGGTAAAGCTGTTTGTCTCCAAACATTGACAGCAAGAACTTGAGCCTCAAGACCCACATTAAGGTAGGAGAGAACCAACTACAGATTGTCCTTGTACCTGCACATATATAGCAGTAGCACTCTTGTACACACACACACACACAATGAGAGAGAGAGAGAGAGAGAGAGAGAGAGAGAGAGAGAGAGAGAGACCAGATGAATGTCTGTAAGCTGCTCAGTTGATGCCAAGTAATTCACAAGAGAGGGGAAGGCAGGATAAAGCAGAAATTCCAGGGAGCTTCCCATCATGCTTGCCCTCTGGTTTATTGGACGCTAGTGGCAGTCCTTTGCTCAGGGCATCCTTGCTATGACTCTTCTTCCTGTGTCCTTCTGATTGGCCTTTTTGAAAACTACCCAGCAACCTCAATATAGCATGTTTAAAGTCTATGTCTTCGACTTGAGACAACAGGCCTGCAGAACCTCACACACATAGTCCCGGAGGCCCTAAGATCAACTTTGGCAATGCCATTGGTGTCCAAGAGGATTTTTTTTTAAGAAGTATGTAGGCTTATACTGATGTACTCTAGCTTACCAGGTGAGTCCTCCTGGTTGATACTCCTCTCTTTACTGTTTGCTCTAGATAACAACTATCTTCCCCAGGACAGGACCAGACAATTCTTCTTTCTCAAGAGTCACCTCATCAAAGTAGCCCAGGTCAGATTTTATGATGTGCCAACTTAGTGGAGAATAAATATCACCTCTAAGTCTTCAAGTTGCTTAAAGTTGCTTACTCAGGCAGTTCCCTAATCTCCAAAAAAAGTGTTTTGGGTTGCCTTTCTACAAAAAGAAGTTAGTCATTAGGGGACTGTAAGGTAGTCCTTAGTTCTTTCAAAAAAATTTATATATATATATATATACATATATATATATATATATATGTGTGTGTGTGTGTGTGTGTGTGTGTGTGTGTGTGTGTGTGTGTATGTATATATTTCTGTCTGTCTATTTTGTATGAGGGCCTTACATGTGCCACCACTGTGTGTGTGGTGTGTGTGTGGGAGAGAGTTCTTCTTCTACTATGTGGGCCCCAGGGATCTAGCTTCAGACATAGGAACAAGCACGCTATGCTTACCTACTGAGCTTTCCAAGCCTAATCCAAAATTATTTCTGATCTCTTAGGGGAATATTTTCTTGCCTCATTTTTTTATACCCGCCGCCTCCTTCTCTCCTGTCCCTTATTAAATTACCTCTGGGAGCCTGTTTAGGGTAGAACTGAGCTTCTGAACTCCCGTGTCCACCGCCTGCGTCCTGGGAGGGTTTACTTCACATGCTTCTCCTGGAGTGATCACTCCACATGCTGCTTACTTCTTGCAGATGACATTAGGACACTCTTGGAGTGTCGTGTTTCCTCAGATATGCTCCAGGCTAAGAGATCCATTTAGGAAATATCCATTGATTTATAGACTCTGGAAAACTTTCCATATAGTGAGCTGCCTCCACTGGGTTTTGACTGCCCTGATTAAATCTAGGTTCCATTTCCTTTGGTAGCCATAGAAAACTTAGTGTTCTTGTAACCCCAGATTTATAGTGAGTTACGTTTCTTCTCTGGGCTTGCTTAGAATGCTTGTCTGATCAGTCTCTAAGTAGGACTTGAGATTTGATGGCATACAGTATAAGTGCACACATTCAAGTCTAGCTTATGGGTAAAAGAAACACTGAAATGAAAACAATCCATTTATGAAAGAGTAAACCTTACCAAAATGGACTCCACACGTCCTTCATTGGTCTCTGCCATCCACACTTCTGTGGCTCCTGCTCCTGGCAGAGTGGAGTGCCAGGACAGAACATTGCTTTAACCCCAAATTCAAGCATACTCCACTGTTCTGGCCAAAAGAAAGAGCAGATGCAATGAAACTTTCAGAAAGTCAGTGACTATCACCAAGTAGCAAGGCTCAAATGATTCATTTTATTTTGAGGTTCCATCTCAATGTTCTCAGTATCAGCAGCAACATACTGGTTAACTTATCAAATACTTTATTTTATACATCTAAGTCATTAACTGCTGTTGTACTTGAGCTTACACCTGAAAATGCAGAAGGAATTCAAGAAACCCTAGGGTTTTTCCTCTCAAATGTATGTGTGTGGTATGCATGCATTTATGTATGTTCACATGCAGGAGTGCATATACACATGTGTGTTTCACATGTAGTGTCTGCATGTACATGTACATGCATGTGTGTGTGCATTAATATATGCATGTAGGCATTCATATATTGTATAGTGTGCAAGCTCATGAATATGTGATTTTGCATTTAGGAATATACACGCACACATTTGTACAAACATATATGCTCACATGTGAATGCTTGAATGCATTTGCATGTTCATATATGTTTGTGTTTATATGTAAAGAATGTGTGTATGTGTGTAGTATGCAAGTATGTGTGTACGTGTTCGCATGTAGGTGTCCATGCATATGTGTAGTATACACATATGTGAGTATACATGTTCATATGCATGGATATGTATGAATTTGTATTCACGTGTGGGTTACATGCACATGATGTTTAAGTATATATACATATAGGCTCATATGTGTGGTGTACATGCAGATGTGCAAGCATGTCTTAACATATAAAGGCATAATGTGTGTGTACAAGCATCTGTGTGTATGCATGCATATATATGTGCTCATGTGTGGGATATACATTCACGTGTATGTAGTGTGCATCTTTGTTTGAGTTCACATATGTATGGGTATAGATGCATGTGTGTACACATACATGTATATATGGGTCTTCACATGTAGTATCTGAATGTACTTGTATATGTGACATGCATGCATTGTGTATGTATATATATATATGTATATATATATATGTGAGGTATACACATATGATATATATATGCTTATACATATGGTCTTGTACATGTACATATGTGTATATATGTGTGCATATAGAGGTCGGATGTTGACTTTGGTGTCTACCTCCATCATTTTCACTTCATTGACTGAGACAGGGTTTCTCACTGAAGATAGTTAGCTAGCACCAGGGATCCCTGTCTCTGCCTCTGGAGTGCTGAGATTACAGGCAGGCTGCTGTGTCTAGCTATATGTGGGTTCTGAGTACATAAATTCCGATCTTTACCCATGAATAGCAAGTACTTTAAACATTGATGTATCTCCTCAACACAAAACTCTAGCTTTTAGATTGAATGATAATGCTGTCCTTAAGTGCTTTTTGGGGAGATGTAGCCAGACTGTACCTCAGTTTATTCATGTGACCAAAGAACATCACAAATGGGATGATTTCCAGGTATCTATAATCCTAGAAATATTAAATAGCTCTGTCAAATGTAATGGTATAGTATATATGTAATAATAAAGTAAAATTGCATATGCCAACTAGGTCTTGTTCAAAGTTACATCTCAGGCTTCACTGAAGCTTTTCACACACAGACAAAATCCCAGGGAACCTCCACATCTCATGTCACTTCTGGTTTTGAGACTGTGGTGTCTTCATGGCACCATCATCAATCCCAACAGCAGAAGGGGGCCCTGAGTGTTATCCCTGAACTAGAAGCACTCACATGTCAAACCCTTTGGCAACATGAAGGCAAACATCTTTGGGACTCCTTGCAGTTGTCAGAATGTTTCCAATTTGCAACGCAAATTCATCGGAAGCCTTTCTGCCAGGGAACCGGATGGCCTAGGGAATAGGTAATTGGTAATGAGTCCTGCAGCCTTTCAGGACTCTGTTGCCCTTCTGAATGGAGCCCAGCTAATAGCAGGATCACCCGATATTGCTGGAAATCTCTGCAACATGAACCAGACCCTGGATCCCCTCTGTAGCTTAAAACACTAGAGCAGCATACGCCTGACAGAAGAACCCAGAGGAAGCTCTGGATGGGAACCGCAGCCAACCAGGAGCCTGTGAGCTGAAGGTTGTCTCAGGACCTGTGCTTTCCCCCAGAACATTCCAAGGGAAACTTCCAAGGAATGTCAAGCCTAAAGAAGTAGGATTTTTGTCCACCTCACATTCTTGAAGGGCCAGGGATTCCAGTCTTGGAATTCTTACTTCTTCCTAATTACTCTCCCTTAAGAGGCCAGCCCACTTGAGCAGATTTCAGAGTGAAGTGGATCTCAGCACTTTTCATGTGCTGTGTGAATCCATATCTTCATTAAGAAACAAAAGAAGGATTAGCATGAGAACTGCACAAACAAACCAAAATCATCCAAGTTTCCAAGATACATTTCCACATTACGATGTGGTCTGCTGCGCTGTAAGAATTTGTGGTCACCCTGGGAAAACCTTCAAGCAGAAACACGGTGCTAATATCACTCGCTTCCCTGCCCACTCCACTTCCATATTTATATAGCTACTTTCCCTTTACACTCTTCAGTTTATAGCAGCAATAATTTTCCCTCATATATAGTCCAACGAACAACCAATTAACAAATGCCCAGAGCACTCAGCATTCTTGGCTGTCCAGCCTAGTGGGTCATTAATTTGGTGAAGGAAGGGCTAACAAAGTCATAAACCAGGACTTGGATTTTAGAAGTTGGTGCAATTTTACATTATTAAAAAGGAAAATGTAGTAAAAATAATAAGGGCTTTGCCAAAACTCTACAGCAAAGTCAATTAATCTCACAAAGAGCACAGAGTCTGCGATATGAGCCTACATTTGGAGCTGCTTAGCCGATTACAGCAGCTCCAGGCATCATCTCTTGCAAACCGTACTTCAGAGCTCCTGCTGTGCTCTGGGTAACACGCCTGCACCATCCTTAGCACAAGTCAAGGTGGGGCCTTGAAGATACATGCGAACGGCTGCATGAGTGTATTTTTTCAAATGTATATACACAGCTATTATCAAAAGTTCATATAGCAAAAATAATCCTTGTGTAACAGATAGTAAAACAAACACATGCTTCATTATATAGAGACATACAATCTATTCTTAAGATGCTTTTTAAAAGCGTATTTCAATCAGCAAATGGCAACACTGACATGATACCTTGATATCTGTAATAAATTTGATTTTCATTTAGAAATTAGTTTTCACTGTCTCTCAAGAATCGCATATACATATGTATATATATATATGTGCTACATATATATGCATGCACATATATATGCACACACATATATGTATGTATGGTAACAGACTAAAGTTTTGTTCCTTGGTAATTGGTATATTATTGTGGACAATAAGTATCTTTTTTTTTTTTGCCTCTTACTGATCAACAGGAAATGATTAAATACTAAGCGAGATTATTTTCATAGGCTAGTCTCTAAAACAGTTTTCAACCAACTATGAGAGTTAACTGACAGATTTTTTAAAAGGAAAGATATATTTCATTGAATTCTAATGAAATCGCCCCCAAAGTTCCTGAATAAAATGAAACTGAATCTCTTCAGCCCAGTGGCTCCTGTTCTCAGCCTCCATTCAAACATGAGCTTTCCAGAAGACTTAGTACTAATTAGCTGCAGTTCTGTCTATATTTTGCCTTTTCTCCTGCATTGAAAGACTAGCAGGGGGTTAGCCCTGCAGAAAGATTATTAAAACTTTAATAAGCCAAGCCTTTGAACCTTTCCACATTCTTTACCGTTTTTCTCATATTTCCAGCCCAGGGTCTACACGGTGTTACAGTGCCCAGTTGGATTTTGTGTTGACAGTTTTAGTCACCTTTTCTCCTAAGAAGAAAGATAGGGGTGGAGAGGGAGGAAGAGAAAGAACCAATGCTGATTTTATAGCCCTTCTAAGCAAAAGAATCCTGTTACTTTTAAAACTAAGTTTGCAAGATGATTTCTGTCCATTTGAGTTGAATGTTCCCAACAGTATAACCGTTTTCCTCTGTCTGCTGGAGGTAAATTGTCAGGCAGCCTAGCAACCGGCCTGCTTAATCAAGGTACCCTTTCAGCATAGCTAAAAGGCACCATGAGAGTGAAAGGGGACTTCATCTTGGAAACTTGAACTCTTGAGACTGCTAAAAAAGAAAGGCCCAAGAGGAAGCTTCGTCATTACAAAATTAGCTGCTTGATGGTTCCCCAAAGAAAGTGATAGTTGCATATAGCTGAAGCCAATAAAACTGCCTTTTCGTAGAATTCAGTGTGGCAGTCGTATCATTCCATAGACACTTGCCGCTCTCTACAGTCAATTGTTACCTTTTTTTTATTTTTTCAGTAAAAGAGCTGCAATTATTCAAGGAAAATATTGCCACAGGAAGGATTATAGTTCATTGAGACTCACAGATATCTGCCGTCTTCTCTGGTGCATGTGAAATATGAACAGATGTGTCGAACGCTGCTTTCAGCCAACCTGAGAGGGAAGGAAGCGCCTTCTTGCTTTCTTCTGCTGCTGAGGCAAGTATTGCTATGGTCACTGAAGTCCAGAAGCCACAGTAGACCTTAAGTCCAAGGCACGAAAGCAAGACCTAAGCCCCGAGATAGGAACCTGGGTGTCAGCTACCTTTCCAGTTATTGAAGACAAAGCAATATCTTATTTCTCACATTAAGGAGCTACAAAAGATCTTTATTGTCCAATCTACTGTTATATTGAGAATTTATTTTATGAAACAAAAGTTAGTCCTAAAGTATCACCTAGCTTGTTCTATTTGTAGCAGTGTTTGACTAGCTGAAAAAGAGAAAAGCAGCCCTGGGCTGTCCATCTGCCTGGTAGAGAGGAACAGTAGAGGTTGCCTTGGCTCACACTGCTCAGAGTCAGGCCTCTGTGCCAGCCTGTTGAGCATGAACAGTTTTACAGAACATCAGCACACGACAGTGAAGGATCAAGACTCACAAAAAGGGGCAATAGCTCTCTGGTTAAGAGCACTGGCTGATATTGCAGAGGACCCAGGTTCGGTTCTCAGCACCCACTCAATGGCTTACAGCTACTTGTCTATACCTCCAGTTCCAGAGTATCAGTACAGTCTTCTGATTTCCACAGACACAAAGCATGCATGTGGTGCACATACATACATGCAGGCAAACACTCACAGCATAATAAACAATACAAATGTAATGATAATAAATAAAAAATAATAAACTAATTTATATATTTATTATATCATTTTATTATTTATTTACTGCATATTAATATATATTAAGACATGCCAAGTATGGTGGCACCCTCCAATAATCTTAGCAGTTGGGAAGGATTGAGAACTCAAAACCAGCCTGAGCTTCATAGTGAAAGTTTTCTACCAGCTAGTACTATGTACCAACATCCTGTCCCCACCACCACTTTTCCTGATGCTTCCCACCCCCACCGCCCCCCTGGCAGCGCCACCGCCCTCTGGCACTGCTTACAAATGTTCATGTTTGGGTCTGGAGAGATGGCTCAGTGGTTAAGAACACTGCTCCTTCCACAGGAGTCACATTCAGTTTCCAGCACGCACATGGTGGCTCACAACTGTCTGTAACTCCAGTTCCAGGGGAGCCAACACCCTCACATAGACATACATGCAGGTAAGACACCTCTTCTCATCACACGAGACTAGTCCCTGCCAAGGACTCACATAGAGGAAAGTCAAGGGCAGCTCAGTGTCCATTCTCGGACCCTTTCTCCTTATCCTCCTGAATCACAAAGTAGATGGCTGTCATTTTACTATTTGTTTTCTCAGTTCCATAACTTTTAATTCATACCTTCACCCTATTTAGTGTTTGATGTTTTATTCTGGTGTACCTTTTCAAATTCGCTCAGTTTCCTGCTTTGTTATTTTTTGTTTGTTTGTTTGTTTTTTAAGTTATCTGCTTATTGGTCACTACACCTTGAGTCCTAAACTTGAAATGATCTATTTTGAACGAATTCTAACTTAGCTTAACCAGCATTTGAAAACACCACCTCATATGATTTTCACACGAGCTTACACATTTTCAGTATATTGGCATAAATTCATTTTTACATGTGTTTTAAATCTCAGAGGACACAATGAGGAACTCCCAACAAAGGCAAGACACTCTTTAAATTTTTTTGACATTCATTCATTCATCATGTATTTATTTATTCTATTTTTGTCTACACTGTTATCTGTCCAGAGTCAGGGACCTGTTATTCCAGCCTCTGAGTCAGGGGCCTGTTATTCCAGCCCAAATGATTCCCTGCAGTGTTTCTCTTTTGGCAGATCTGCTATCAACAGGAGCCTGCTACTTTTATCAGGGAATCTTGGAATTTCTTTCCTTTTGGAAGGGTGGGTGTGTTGAGATCCTGTTGATCAACAGTTCTTTCACTTCAGTGTTTTTATCATCCTCCTATCACCTTCTGGCCTCTGGGTTTCCAGTGAGAGAATGGTACTAATTTTCCCGAGGATTCCTGTTTGTGGACATTCTCTATTCTCTTGCTGCTTTCAAGGGTATATGTAAATCCATATACTAAAGTATAGCTTTAATTCAGATTTAAATCTGGACACTAATATGAGGTGGTTTCTTTGACAAATCAGACCTTCCTCTTCACCCCTGATTTGCCTTTTCTTGTTTTCTTTTGAGACAGGGGATCACTCTGTAGCCCCAGCCAGACTTAAACTCATAGTAATCTTCCTGTTTCAGGCTCTTGAGGGCTGAAATTACAGGTGCAGGCCTACGACATCACACCCAGCTAGGATTTGCTATTGTGGACTGTCAGTGCCAGCCATCAATTTGTCTAATGACTATTTCAAACTGTATCTGTGAATATTCTTGTCCTTATCATGTACTGTTATTAAAATCTCTTTTCCGTTATTTCAGAAGCCAAGCAATCCCAGCACAGTTTCATAAATGCATGCAACCAGAGGGATGCTCACCCCTCCTGGGCCTTTACAGCTCACCTTTGGGCTGGAGCATTCCTTAAATGCTCAAGCCTGGCTGCTTACAGCCCCACCGTAAGTATCCTTTCCTGCTTGTATGAGTCTATAAATTCACCCGAGGACAATCCTAGTGTCCACCCAGGATCCTCCTGAGCATGCACCAAGCCCTATGGATATACATTTCACTTCAGTCTTTCCATTAAGTACTAGTCCAAGAAAGTCCCCATTTCCCCACCCCCACCCCCAATCTCAGCACAAGAAGCTCTCTCCTTCCTATCCTCCTCCACAGACTTTTGTGTCTGTCTTATCTTTTGTCTTCTGCTTCACCCAACTTTCAGCTCGAGCTGATGCTAGGAAACCATTCTAGGCTATGATTTTAAAAGAAAAAGGTGAGGCCAGAGAATACAGATGGGTGCAACCGTCTACACTAAGTAAGCTCAGGGAGATGCCAAAGACGCAGCCGAGAGCTTACTGTGGAACATCACTCAACTAGTATAGTGTGGGTCTAGCACAGATGAATCTCTGGGTTTGAATCCCAGTACTGAACGCACTGACCATACACACATTCGAGCGTGGACACACACACACATGCATGTATACAAACAAACATTCATGCCTGTACACATGTACTCACACAAGTACATAAACATGTAAACTAAATAAATATAATTAAAATCAAATTAATTCAAGGGATAGTTTAGGAAGAGCAGAGATCTGGGGAAAGCAGAAGATAAAAAAGAGAGGGGAGGAGGAGGAACCTCTGGCTTCAGTATTCAGATGGATTCTGTAAGAGGAAGAACCTCTGGCTTCAGTATTCAGATGGATTCTGTGAGGGGAGGAGGAGGAACCTCTGGCTTCAGTATTCAGGTGGACTCTGAGCCAGAAGCACAGCTGAGACCTTGCTGTTGGGCAGCTCTAGTACCTGCTCCAGGGAGTCATGCCTTCAAACTCCTGAAAACTGTCCTCTACCCTCCACAGGTGCACGGTGCCATGCTCACGTCCCCATAGATGCACAAATATCCCCAAATAAGCCTTTTGCAAAAGACTTTATTCAAAGTAAATAAATAAATAAATAAATAAATGTCTCTAAAAGTAATCAACAAAAGTCTCAGGACCTCTCCCGAACTCCCTTCAAAAAAACCTTTGACTTTCTTGAACATATATCTATAGAGAGATTTTTACTTAGATTAACTAGTATTTTTGAGTATACATATGCATGTCTGTCTATTTATGTACATGAGTGTAGTTGCCTTTCAAAGCCAGAAGAAGGTGCTGGGTTCCTTGGAGCTAGAGTTATATAGTGCTTGGAACTTAACTCTGGCCCTCTGGGAGAATAGCAAAGGCTCATAACCACTGAGCTGTCTCTTAAGCCCTGTAAAGCTTTTTTGGAAGAATAATCTTTGACTATCCAACAGTCACATTATTTCATGATATTACTCCAGACATGTGAATTTTGTTTGCAGAGGGAAAAGGGGCTTTTATGGGTATAGGACATTCTGTGTCACTCCAGGTTTTTAGCTACAGGAATGGAGGATAGCTCCATATCAGACACAGGAGCAAACAGTTGTAAGAAGAGCCAGTTGCTCAGTGTTTCCCAGCACACTGACCTCCTAGACAAGCAAATCCATCTGTACCTGTCACCAAGCCTGGCTGATTTTGGAAAGAAGCTATGGGTCTTTATAAGCACAAATTCTAGTTGGTTTTAAAAGTTTAATTCACATAAAGATGACACATCAAGCTTTCGCAAGGCTATCAGCTATATCATTACAACTTCTAGCCAAACATTTGTCAACTGTGCATCCATTTGAAAAAAAACCACATGGACTTAGAAGACACACAGCCTGAAAGTCATGATAAGAACAGTGTCTCAGCTAGGTTTCTGCTGCTGGAATAAACATCATGACCAAAGCAACTTGGGAAGGAAAGGGTTTATTTGTCTTACGTGTCTGGATCATAATCCACTTAGGGAAGCAAGAGCTCAAGGCAGAAATCTGAAGGCAAGAACTAAAGCAGAAGCAACAAGGGAAAACTGCTGAATAGCTTGCTCCTCATAACTTGATCAGCCCACTTTCTATTATTCAGGACAACCTACTCAGGGGTGCCATACCCACTGTGGAAAGGAGCCTCTTCTATAGATTAGCAATACGGACAATGTCCCCACAAACTTCCCAACAAGTAACTGGATGGAGGTTCCCTCCTGTCTCTAGTTAATATCAAGTTGACAAGAAACTAACCAGCGCAAACTGGATTCTGAGGACCAGGGCTTGGTTTTGGCCATTGTCTTGGGAGTATTCAAGACCAGGTAGAAACAAAGAAGGCTGTAACAGGATCAGAAGTGTTCTCAACTTGAGCCATCTGATACCAGCTCATCTCTGCTCTTGTATGACAGCTTTCTTTCTCTGTCCTGTTTGAACTGTATGGTTCACCTGGAGGCAAGGAGGGGTAAAAATATCAAAATAAAATGATATACATATATAATGAATTTTTACTTATGCAGAAAGAGAATGGATTTTTTTTTAGCTGCTATTTCTCTAGACCTGTCTTCCTAAAGCGGTTCAACAGAGAGTTCATACTTGCTTGCTTGTGTATTTACTGGCCTCCCTGTATGCATCTGGTGGAGGAATCAGCTATTGTTCTGCCAGAAGTGCAAATTTTGATGCCTCCTCTTATATCTGCAGTTACTCAAAGCTATCAGCTCACAACAATCCTCAGGCCAAAGGGGTGTGTTTCAGAGTAACATCTTCTCCTTCTGCCCGATCATTGATACCAGTTCATCACTGGAGTCTGAAAGTGTACTTATTGCTGCATTTCCTTCTTTTCTTTCAAACTTCATTTACCTGTGGATGTATTTCCAGGGGACTACAAATGATGTCAGTGTTTGACAGCTGGGAGGGCAGAGCTGGAGGACCTGTCATGGCCTGACCAGCTTACAGCCCAGGTTCCTTCCAGTCACTGTAGCTCTGTGCTCTCCCTTCTCACCTTGTTCTGGCTGCCCCTGCCCAGTGACAGCCAGGCAGCTTAGAACCTTGCCAGCTGCTGGCTTTGTCTAGGAGGTGAAAGGAAACGTTGTTGTCTTCTAACAGCTTCCTCTAGTGTCCATGTTACGTCTGTAATTTTGAGAACCTTTGGAATAGAAACACAACTGACAAGTGGCACTGCCATATGTAAGCCACTTTTGTGACTTTGTGGAGAAAAATGTGTCATCCTAGAGCTTGGTTCCCAAGGTCCCACCCTCATCTTTCCCAGTACTGCAGCAGCACCTACATCTTCACAGCACTAGCGTCTCCGTGCTGTCAACAAAATTTCCCTACGCCCCCTCTTCCCTGTTAAAACCTTGTCCAGCAGAGCAGCTGGTCTTGGTTTGCTAAAAAGACAGTCACTGTGCTTCTCATTCAGAGTGGTCTCATAACAAAGTTAGCACCTTTGATTGACATCTACCTGTTTTTTCTCATTCTGCTCTCTGTTTCCCAGTTTGTAATGCTAGTTAGCTTTAATTGTCAAATTGACACAACCTACAGTCACCTGAAAAATGAGTCTCATTTGAGGAATTATCCAGATCATATTGGTCTGTGGGCATATCTATATGAAATTGTCTTGAGATAAGAATGCCCAGCCCACAGTGATACAAAATTTGAAATTAATATTGTTATTCTTAGATAGGCGTTGTGTCTATGTAACTCATTTAAAAATGCAAGTCTTTGACCCAGTCCTTCTAATAAGTTCTATTACAAACTGTTTCAGATGATTAAATAAGGAAAGTTAAGTACCAGATAGTAAATTCATGATTATATTAGATTCTGATCTAATTATTAAGATGCCTTCTACAATATTCAAATACAAATAGCTAAGAATAGTTAAGGTTTAACAGTTCAGATATACTTTATCTGGATTGTCTTCAAAAACATCAAAAATCCACAGAATATGACATTTTATATTACTTAATTATTGAAGAAATTTTCACTAGAGACACGTCTGCTCCTGACAGTACTCCCTTCATGGTTCAAAGAGGAATTGGAGCATCAAAGCCTCCATGTGGAGTTACTCCAGTCACGGCAAGGGAGCCACTGGACAAAGACTGCCCTGTTCATCTACAAACAAAAAATACTGTCTAGGAAATAACACACAATGTGGGATAGTTGATAGCTTAGCTCTGCCAATACAGAGTAAACAAGTCTTTCATAGTTCCTGCTTCATCCAAGGTCTGTCAGATGAGCCAGAAGGCTGAAGACAGATGCTCCAACATTTGGAGGAATGGGGGACTATCCAGGAAGTCAGCTGTCTCTACAATTTGGTTAAGTTTTGGAAGCTATGTTTTTGTACTTCCTATATATTCAGTTAATATTTATTTTGTTCTTCGATTCCTGAAGGGATTGAAGACGAGTTATCATCTCATAATCTAACTTAAGTTGTTTAGCAGCGAGGAAGACGATATAGATTTAGAAGGATGGTTTTCAGATGGTAATACAAGTTAAAATCAGAACCTAATTCAGATATAGAATTGTAAACTCTTTTAAGTTAGGATAGATGGCAGAGTACTTTATGTAAATTGACAAAATTGATGGACTGAACGCTTTTAGTGTATATCATACCTCATAGTTTATATGACTTTTATAATTATGTTTGATATACATCAGGGGAAAAAAGAGCTTTTTAGTGGACAAAAAGGGAGAAAATGTAGGGGCTTGTGTTCTCATACTACTTGTGTTACCCAAAAAAACCTGTTTGCAGTGTCCTGTACATAGGCTAAAGGACTGACCCCAGTTGATTCTGGTAGGGAAATAAAGTTTGCCAATGGTCAATGGCTGGGCAGGGAGACAGATGTGGGACTTTTAGATTTTCTGGAGAAGGGATGAAGGGGAGAGGAAGAAGAGAATTGACATGATAGGGAAGCAGAAAGATCAGACTTAAAAGCCCACTGACATGTAAAAATCAGTGAAAGCAGCCCCAGAGGCCACTCCCCCAATTGGACCTAAGGTAGCAGAGATAAAATACAGATTTAGCAAGTATTAACTCAAGAATACTAGAGGGGAGAGTGTGCTAGACATGGGGAGATTTTAAAGTGCCCAATCAATAACCTGGTAAGGCATATTAAAAGTAAAACTGTGTGTGTATGTGTGTGTGTGTGTGTGTGTGTGTTCATTGATAAATTTAGAGCTCTTGGGCAGGTGCAGAGCATATTCAACCCACCTGGAGTTCAGAGCAGATTAACAATTCACCACTACAGGAAGTATACAGCTTTACATTCTTAAAAGAATTGAAATCAATGAACCCTTAAACCAGGAGAAAGCACCCAGAAAGAATGGTAAAGATAGAAACCAAAATAAATTTTAAAGAAAAAAGTTATGAAACTAATACATACATAAAATAGTCAATCATGGAAAAGATAGTTTTGGACACTTGTTGGTATGGTGATTACATACTCAATGATTAAATGAACAGAGAGATACACAGAATAATCTTACAGTGGATCTCAGAGTGTCTCAGCTCCCTAGAAAGATGTCAGCAGTAAGGAAGGACTGGTTTTGTCTGACTCTTGAGCACCATGAGTGTTATGGTAAGATAGCTGATAGACATGGCTCCATTCTACCAGGAACAATGGCTTCCTTGGAGACTGATCTAATGTGGAGCTAGCTTAGCCCAGCATGTAGCTAACCTTTTATTTCTTTCCCAGAGGACTTAGATCATTCATGGTATGTACCCTTCATCTGGGGCACATAGTTTTTACTAGAATATTCTTTCTGGGTAAGGCCAGAGGAGATAGAAAAAAAATCTGTCTTGTTCACCATGTTCCTAATACTAGAATCATTTCTGGTGCGAATTAAGAAAGCAGATAGTAACAGCTTGGGGTCATAACTCAGTGGTATATATGTACAGTCTGTGGGTTCAATTATCAGCATAGATATAGACACCATATACATGATATGTATGTGTGTAAATGTATATATATTTCTCTTACATATGTACATATTTTGGTGCAAAGTGAAGTAAATGACTGAATAGATGTTGTTGTAAGTAAGAATACCTCTGTATTCTGGACATGTAGAGCATCCAAGCACACTATCACTGGGCTTTCTCCATATTCCCTCCCCCACCTAACCAAGGATGACTCAGAAGGACCCATGTCCTTCTCACTTTGTAGTAGGAGCCTGTCAGGATGCTGACATTGGAGTGGCATGGACATTCCATAACACACACACAGTGTCTGGGTGTCACAAGCAGGCTACTCTTATCTGTTACGAGCAGGCTATGGATAAGGGGTTAGAATCCCCCACGGGGATAGGAGCAATAGGTCCTGCTCCTCTCAGAGATCATCAGCTCCTCGAGAGGGAAGAGAGAGTATGCCAAGAGAGAAAGAGGTTTTGGGATTCAGTTACTTCTTTAATGATAATACACAGCAAGCAATATATTATCAGAAATGCTAAGGTTATTACTAAAACAAGATATTGCCACATTTCCTATGCATTGCTTCTAACAATATGTACAATAAACACAAATAATAAATTGTTAATTACCAAAGGAATAAGCATAGCAATAAACACATGATTCATTCATGGATTATACAACCTGAGTCCTTAAGATAGTTTGGGGTTACAGGTCCGGAATCTGGAAAGGTGGGGTTAGGCTGTGGCTTCCAGATAATTTGACCTCGTAAGGTGCTTGACCATGAAGAAGCTGGAGGCATTGATCTCTCGGCTTGAAGTACAGGCTTGGTCATGAAGTTGGAGGCATAGGTCTCTTGGTTAACTCTTTGATGACCTGGTGCTGAGGAGGCTTTGTCCGGAGGATCACATTGGCCAGTCATGGCTACAAGTGTGAATGAAGTGCTCTGGATGGGCTCCTCTTTCATGTTGGATTTGGCGTTACTGGTGACATGTACGGCAGATAACCACTCATGTCTGGTTATCGCTAGGCTCTGACCGTTTTCAGACTTGTCTTTACAAGTACCAGACATGTCTTTACAAGTACCAGACTAGTCTCTACAAGTTTCCTATTACAAAATGGAGTTGGTCTTGTTTAAGGGCCTGCTCCTTACACTGGAGAAGCCACAGAAGCAATGGTACTTACTGTACTGGTGACCAGCTTCAGCATCAGCTTGCCTTTACATCCATGGCTGTGGAGCCAAATCACCTCAGGGGATGTGTCTGAGTGTTTGCTCTACTAGTGAGCTTTGAAGATGACCAGGATGGTAGTCTGCTGTGTAAGGCTCCTTGTACAGAAGAGCTTGGAGTCCAGCATGTGTGCCTCAGAAACCACAGGAAAACACCTGCTGAGTGGCTGGTTAAGGAGACACTGGATTCTCACAGTCTAGGAGAGATGAGTTTCCAGAGCTGTAAGCAGGTTACCAAGGAAAAGAAAATGTTTGCTACCATAAGCTATTAATCTACTCTATAAATCTTATTAGTGTCTAGTAAAAAAAACTCAGTAAATATGAGTTGCTTTTATACTCAGATATATCTAAAACCTTCTGCACTGGAATCTCCTTTTCCACGGTGGACTGCATGAAGCATATACACATCCATCTTCTGACTGGGTAATTAAAACTCAGTATTTCTCCTGTCATAGACTGTATCACAATCTCTCAGAGAATATGATGATGTGGACAAAAAGACAAATGCATTTTTGTTTGACTATTAAGTTTCAACTGCCTTTATAAACTAATATTAAACAACACACACATGCATGCATGAGTGCACGCGTGTGGACACACACACACACACATACAAAGAACACAGATGTGCACACAGGCATGTAAACACCATGCATGTGCACACACATTCTTTATGTCTTGTTACTCAAACTCAATTTTGAACAGCTTTGAAAGAGACCTTGCATTTACTATTCTGTAAAGTTCCTCCTTAGGACTTGACAGTGGGCTTGAGTGATAACAAGACGCTTAAGCACTAACTGGTCCCCTACTTTTCCTTGGCATCTAAAGTAGGGCTGACTTCCCTCGGAAGTCAGAAGGTGTGTGCCAGTAAAGCCCTGCCAGCTGCACAGGAGCTGAGTTCTCGACACAGGAGGATTATTCCTGTGCTGTGGTTTCCCTCCTGTCCAGCCACTAGGGTACTAGATATTCCTCTGACATCTTCACGTCAGTGACTTGTCTGCCTCGTCACTGGCCAACTCCACCACTAGAAAATGTTTTAAACATAACAACAGAAATGCCGGAGGAAAGCAGAGCTTAAACAATCCTTGCCTTTAAGGAGACTCTTGCACCAACAAAAACAAGACAGAGTCTGGAAGGGTTTTAATCTGTGGCTTTTCAAAGTCCTTTTAACCATTTGGTTTCACTCTCTGGCTCCCCTGCATCACTGGACTCTTCCAGCCCCATCCCCACAAACAAGCTAGCACACCCTGGCCAGGGCCAGGAAGCCCTATGCTAATGACTCAGCTCTTGCCCCCACTATGAAATCTATTGTGTTCCTCAGAAGAGAAACACCAGCTCACCGGAAGAGAATGCCATTTAGAGCCCCAGGCTAGCAGCCCTCCCAAGGACAAGGACCTCTCACAAACTGACTGTACCTTGTCTTTCTTTTTCTACTCTTTGGCAAGAGAGCATTTAAGAACAGCAACTTACTGTTACCTAACAGGATTAAATTCTCAACTGAAGCATTTTCATCTAATCTACCCACTACCGTTTAATGTCCTGAGTCAAAAGGTAAGAAAACATTTCTATTTTGACTTAAAAACCACATTCTTAGAAGTTCCCCACAATGCGCTCCCCTGGCCCTCCTTGCTGAGCAGGGCAACCCTGCACTAACCCCCAAGTGAAGGGACACAGGGAAATAATCTCAACAGTCTCTTCTCTCCCTATAGCCCACTTATTAATCTACTACTTGATCTTGGGACTTTGACAACAAAGATGTTCTTCTCCAGAGCTTCAGAAAGAAAAATGTCTCCTGGGCCAGTGGCATGGCCCAGCCAGAAAGGCCTCTGCGTAACTCACTGTCTATAGTGGAAGGAAAACTCGGACTCCTCAAGTTTAACTTGTGATCTCCACAAGGGCTGAGGCGTGCATCCATGTGCACATGCACACACTAAATAAGTAAATAACAGCGGAAAAAGTAGAATACACATCTAGGGATTCAGGGCATAGCTCAAACATAAATAAATATAAAAATTATGATGATACCCACCCAAAAATCAGAAACAAAAAGCACAGCCGTTCCTATTGTTGTACATGAAGGTGACTCATGAGCTACAGTTAACTCTGCAAATACAAGGTACGACTGGTTGTCATTCTGAGTTCAACTCTTGGTGAAAGTCTACACTGCCTACTGTTCCTAGTTCTAAATGCAGAATATTAATACAACGCCATCCTTGGCACAACATACCCACTCCCATAAATTCTTATTGCTGACTCCTGGAACTACCCTACCAAACACACTAGTGCGCGCGCGGGCACACACACACACACACACACACACACACTTTCTCCAGGGTTATCTTGGATTTTCTGTCTGGCAGCTGTTGTTGCCAGAAGACTAGATTAGTACGTAAGGTAATGTCCGGAAGATTTTACCCAGCACAACAGGAATTTGCAGAATTCTCCAAAAAGAGCCTCATGAATATGTAACCTGACAGGGCTCCTCCCATGACATGAAACCATCACAGAGTCTTTTAATTGAGAATCACTGTAGCAACTCACTGACTTATTCAAACTTCAGAAGCCATGGTGACACCTAAGTCTGGCTTTCTGCTGTTTAAAATATTCCCCCATTCTCCCGGTATTTTTGTGGCCATGCATGCTTAGCCTTAGGGGAAAATACACTGAAGTGTTTGCAGTAGCTTTTCACTCAGATTCTTCCGCTTCTTGAGAACAAGACCAGATAAGGAGAAAGATTGCCTTTGGGTAGAAGGTCAGGTGAAAACCTGACCTACCAGGTCACCAGACCTGTTTCCATATATAGCAAGGCCTGAATGAGAGATCTGAATGCTCCTTCCCTCCACCCTCCTGACCTTCAAAGTCCTGGTTGGATCAAAGGGTGTTCTGGCTGACCTGTGGGTAAATTGCTCCAGTGGAGCACCAGAGACAGGATGCTCCAGGCACTTTCATCCCCTCCTGCCTCTCAGAATCAGATAGACTTCCAGGCTGATTTGTAAAGGGAGTAGTTTGTAGATTCTGCTTGTTACAGGTGGGAAGAATGTCTCCAGGTCTCCAGTGCAATGGTTCTCAACCATCCTAATGCTGTGACCTTTAATACATTCCCTCTGCACTGTGGTGACCCGCAACCATAAAATCATTTTTATTACTACTTTATAACTCTAATTTTGCTACATGAATTGTAATGTAAATTTCCCATGGTCTTAGCCAACCCCTGTGAAAAGGCCAATCAACCCCCAAAGAGGTTGGAAGTCAGGTTGAGAATCACTGCTCTAGAGGAAAGGATCTGTCTGCCTGAGAAAACCCGGAACCTTCTCCTCTCCTGATCCCAAGACTAAAGCCCCTTTCCTCAGCTGCTTTCCTTAAGCTGTCTCACGCAGGCTGGAAAGCTGAGTATTTTTCCAGAGGACCTAGATTCAATTCCCAGCACCCACATGGCAGTTCACAACTGTCACTCCAAGATCTGACACCTTCACCCTGACATATATGCGCGCAAAACACCAATGCACATAAAATGAAAATAAATTTTAATTCACCGTGTGACATTTCTTTTCTATTTTTCTTCTTCCTCCTGCTCCTTCTCCTCTTCCCCCTCCTCCTTCTTTTGTCCTAGAGATCAAAGCCAGGACCTCATACAAATGCTGACCCCTTCCCATGGTTTTATTCTAATCATGACTTTTATGAAAGATGAACAGGTGAGAAAATGCTATCTGGGAAGAAGTTGTTTTACAAGACAGGCCATTGGATTGCTATTCCCAGGCTAGCCGCATGGCATGCTTACAGCCTGGAGGAACTGTCCTGCAGGCTTGTGCCATAGTTATAATATTTAGCCTCTCCATGTTTCTGATCTTGTGTTCCTGGAGCTACAAGTCCCCTCTTTGATCACCCAATTTCCCTCAACTCTGGGTGACTCGAGTTTCCTTAGTCAAAGCTGGAAAATATGCAGGCCTGAAATTGTTGCCCCAATTCCTCCCCAACTCTGTCTCTGTGGGGCTGGAAAGCAAGAGCTATCAAAGCAGAGTAGAACAGCAGCAGGAACTCTGGTCAGGCCTTGTGCTCTGCAACTGATGCTGGACTCCATATGCATCCTATCTGTGTGTCCCAAGGCATGTTCTACTTTGTAGGATACATAAAATCACTAATCCTTACATCCTTTAGTGGTATAAAGTATAAAACCCACAGATTATTAATGCCAGATTCTTGCTTATTGTTTCAATATTTCTGAAATCATGCCTTGTAATGAAGGTTTTCCAAAATTCTTTCTACTAACGTGCCACCCTAGGATAGGAGGGTGTGGGTCTCTCTGCCTCTATAATATACAAAATATAATAAACTAAAAGAATCATTTCTTTCCAAGTAAGAGTGTGTACCACTTGTCCACAGAGTCTACTGCCCTTCCCATCTCTCCTGCCATCATTTATTCTGCTCATTATCCTCCCTAGATGAGACCCACACACATTTGTTCTGGATCATTCATTACGGCTTATCTTGAATCCTGTGTCTTTACGAAAGAAACACCCAAAATCTTGGAGCATGCCTAAGTAAAGAAAAATGAAGATATCACAGTGTCCCTGTAAAATCTAAGGTGGGGGAGGTGGCTGCCTTAGTGCTTAAGAATATTTGCTAATCTTCCAGAGCCCCAGAGTTATAGTTCCAGTACCCAAATCAAATAGCTTACAACTGCCTGTAATTTGAGCTCCAGGTGATCTGACACCCTCTTCTGGCCTCCGTGGAAACTTATATGCAATTGTATTCCTTCTGGTACTAAAAGGTGCTATGAAAGCTTCCAAGGCAAGGGCACAACCAACAGTCCTACCCAGATCTGATGTCCATGAAGCACAACAACAACCAACATGGTATGACAACCCCAAGGGTGCAGCAGCAGCACATGTATATGGGGGTAGCCAACGGCTCTCTAATCAGACTGTTCAACAAAAGGAAAACTATGCCTGATACTAGAAAACTAGCTGACTACCAGAGCTGGAGAAGGCACAGATCTTAGAGGACAACCTACAACCACCACTTTATTAAACCGGCATAATCCCTAACTCCATCTGAAATATCTATCCTTACACCCACAGATAAGTGTAGTCCTAACCCCTCATCAAAGAAACTACTCTTTGCAAGAGATGGAGACCATGAGAGAAAACCACAGAGAACAAGGGATAATGTGGCACCCAATCCCAATTCATCTATAGCACTATTTCTGTACCCAAGACTCAGGAATCACTATGGAAGAAAGAACAGAAAGGTTTTAAGAGGAAAAAAATCAGGAAATTTGCTGTAAGATTGTGTCTCCTCAAACTGCCAGTGAGCCTAAAGCCGTGAAGGCTTCTCAGCATGGCTGCCAAGACAAGACACAAGCATTATGATAACATGAAAGAGGCCCTCGTGTGGCCTCAACCTTAGACAAAGAAAAAAAAAAAAAACCACACAGGCAGCTTGGGAATGCAGCAAATGGATTTCCCCAGGGAAGAATTCTCCTATCCATCATCCAATACCAAGCTGTCTGCCCTGAGACCATATATACACAAGTAATATTAAGTGTGCTGAAAAAATTGTATTTATGTATTTAGGAGTGTGTGTGTGTGTGTGTGTGTGTGTGTGTGTGTAAAATAATAATAAAAGAAAAAAGGCCCATGAGTTTGAAAGAGAACATGGGATGCATGGGAAAAGTTGGAGGGAGGAAAAGAAAAGGGGAAACGCATTATATATTACATAAAGAAAAAATCTGCAGGGTCAAAGTGTGTGGCTCAGTGGCAGGACCCAAGTTTAACATCCCTCACCCATGGGTTCAGTCCCTAGCACTGAAAAAGAGACAGAGGGCAATAGAGGCTTTGGGACTTAGCATAGCTGTTCTTTGCAAAGCACAGTCCCACAGAGATACCCAAGCAGTACTTCATAGGAAAGGAAAATTCCAATGTACCACAGAGAGTTTGTTGTATCATCTGCACTGAATATATCAATCACTAGACTTTATGTTAACTAGGTCAAAAATTCCCCCAAGGAAGCGACTGAGTGGTAGAGTGCTGGCCTAATAGGCTCAAGGCCCTGGGATCAATCTTCACCTAGGACCAGAGACAACATACATACACAGACACACACACATGCATACTACACACAGCAACACATACACACATACATATACCATACACACTAACATATACCACACATGCACACTACAACACACACTAACTCATATATACACATAGACATACCACAAATACACCACACCACACACACGCATGCTACACTAACACATACACACATACACACACACCACGCACACACTAACACATATATACACACACCTTCTTAATTATAGTAACAACAATAACATATGGACATGCTTTTCATGGGGAAAAATTAATTTTCAAGCATCAAAGGGAATCCTTCTAATTGTAGAAATATGGCCAAGTTAATCAACTTGGAAGATTAATTTAATGGCCAGATTGTATTGACTTTGTCTGTTTTTCCTTCCCCAGAACAAGTTAAAAATATTAAAGATTTTGCAAATAAAAAATCCATCCATCCAGTCGGTCATCAAGAAGTCGGGGCTCTTTTTCAAGCTGTCTTGAGAAAAAGTTATCTGGAGACACTGAAAATTCGTCATCTAGTTTGACAAGAAATTCCAAGGTCATTTGATCTGGGACAAAAGAAAAGATCCTTTTTAATTAAGAAATTAATTTTTTAAAAGCAAAATGCTTTTGGTCTAAGTTGTGAGTCTCTAGGAGACTCGAGGAACGCTTTCACTGCTGAGCTATCCTAAGGTCTCCTAGGTAGGCTGGCCTGCAGCCCTGAGAAAAAGGCACCTGCAAAAAAACTAACGCGGATCTGGGCATGCAAGTGGGGGTGCAGGGGTGTGGGGCGGAGCTGTGCATCCAAAAGAGGCCACCCCACACTGCGGAAACCACGGAAACAAGCCCTAGGCTGGCATGGCGGCTGAGAAGAGACAGATGCAAGCCTGAAAGGCAGACCTGGCTGGGGAGTCGTTTGTGGAGTGGGACTTTTCAGAGGGACTTCTCTTGGTCCAGGCTTCCTCTTTGATTTATAGGAAGACAGAGTGAGCACAGAACAGCGCAACAGAAGATGTAGGGGAGCTTCTCAGGACAAAGCCCTGCGCCTCCCATGGGGTCTCGCTACAGGGCTATTTCGAGGCTGTCTGTTCAGATGCTGAATTGGCCATATCACTGAGGATTGGCCTGGAAGATTTTTCTAAAACAGCCTCCCATTTGAGCTGAAAATGAAGCTGCAACCATTAATTGCAAGCCAGTCCATCACTTCCTTCCTGGCAGAGCGTCTGCGCAGAGTGGGTCTGGGGGCCTCAACCAGTATAGTTTGCAAAACTCTGAGCAGTGGCTGTCATTGCATCAGAGGCCCTCTCAACGCAGAAGCAGGTTGGGCTTCTCTGTTGCAGCCGGCTCCGTTTTCTAAACATTTGGACGGTAAAGTAATTAGAGGGAGAGACATTCCAAAAATAAGAAGATCCACAGTGCGCTTCGTAATTCCAGTGTAAGCACACATATCATTCTGGGCCTCCCTGGAGCCTGGAACAGGTATGATTTCAATAATCAAAGGTTTTTGCATACATTTGCTAATTGCCACTCTGAATGTTTGGTTTGAACTTCCAAGTCCCAAGTGCCACTAAGGGTAGGCCTTTGTCACCCAGGCCACTCCCTGTCTTGTGTCCTAGCTCAGCTTCCTCACAGTGGAGCACAGCCTAGGTCTGTTCCTTCCCTATCAAAGTGTGATTGGGGTAAAGAAGAATGGTGTTTGGGGAATGGTTGAGTGGGGCATGGTAATTATACTCGTAATCATATGTAATTTAAGAGAAAATGAATAGATGTGGAGGTTCTTTAGCCTTGACTGTAATTCTATGGGCAGAACACAGGCACCCTACTGTCACCTGGGTATCTTTCAAAGCCACCTCAGCTCTGCAGCCAAACAGCTAATTACAAGGGAGTGGTGCCTCCCAGCAAGGGCTGCCCTGGATGCACAGCCCAGGACAACAAAGGCAGCACCTTCCCAGATGCTAAAGTTTTTTCCAGTAGTGTCCCTAAGTCCTCTGCCTGATGCCTCAAGAGGACTCAGGCTTCTAGGGGAGTTATTAAGATTCAGGGTAGATGAGTTAAAGGCCCCAGGGTTCTACATTTGTTGGCTTATTTGGTATTTACAATAATGTAACCAAGAATGCTCTATTCTTGTTCACATTTCAAAGACAAGTGAGGTTTGGAGTCATCAAACACAGTTCTGCTGCTGCTTACAAACAGAGTTGGCCTGCCGGTGGTGGCAAAGCCTTTAATCTCAGCACTTGGGAGGCAGAGGCAGGCAGATTTCTGAGTTGGAAGCCAGCCTGGTCTACAGAGTGAGTTCCAGGACAGCCAGGGCTATACAGAGAAACTCTATCTCAAAAAAAAAAACAAAAAAACAAAAAAACAAAAAACAAAACAAAACAAAAAAAGAAAGAAACAGAGTTAAAGTCAGGAAATTTAACATGGCAGCCCGTCATTTAACCAAAATATTTTTCTGTTTCTCACTGTCCCTGTTTCTGATCTTCCACCTGTAAATACATCTCTAGTGTCATTAGACATCAATAAATGAAACCCTTATGCAAACAACCTGCTATTCAACTTATGGGTTACTATTTTCCCTCAAAGGAACTCTCCTAAAACCACAGATAACTACATATATCCCATATAGATTTGTTTATATGACTGCAAACCAAACATAGAGTTATATAGCAAGTTATATTTTACTTGTATGTTTTAATATCTAGAATTATATTTTTAAGTTCCCTTATAGTAAAATCTTTTCTTCTTATTTGCAAAAGGCCTCAAAATTTGTACCTCAGAGGCAGTAGTATGTACCTCACATGCACTAGGCATGCACTAGCATGTGCCTCACATGCACTAGGCAT
>NW_021604747.1:50617-67211 GCF_004785775.1 Grammomys surdaster | reverse complement strand
GGCATGCACTAGCATGTGCCTCACATGCACTAGGCATCCACTAGCATCTGCCTCACATGTGATAGACATCCACTAGCATCTGCCTCACATGTGATAGACATGCACTAGCATCTGCCTCACATGTGATAGACATGTACTAGCATATGGTTATGTACTCAACACTAAGTACATCCCAAGAAGAGAAAGGCCCATTTGCCATCCCCCAAAAAGTTACTTACTCAGAAATGGAAAATAATTTCCCATTATGATTGGTGCTTAGAATTAACAGAGAGGCTTTAGATAAATGCCCCTCCCCACCCCCACAGCCTCATGTGTGAGTCAGAGAGTGGGGTGTTATGACATGAGAGTATGTGTTTTCATGTATGTGAGCTCATTTGTACGCATGTGTTGAAACTAGAAGCTGACATAGGATGTCTCCCCTTGACTGCTCTCCACCTGATGTATTAAGGGTCTCTCACTTGAAGCTCACAGATCCAGCTAGTCTAGCTATCCAGCTTACTCCTGTCTCTGCCCCCTGAGTTCAGAGTATTACAGGCAGGCTGCCTTGAGTCCCTGGCATTTATTTGGGTACTAGGGATATGAACATACTTATACAGCAAACACGTGAACTACTACTGAGCCATCTCTCCAGCCCAGTGTCCTTATGTTTTATGTAAATGAAGATAATTTTTAAACATATAAGGTGAGGAGATGATAATGATCCAACTGACTTTTCAAGTACAAATGAACTCCCCAGATGCATCCACGGGTACCCTTGGTGACACTCTCTTAATCCACTGATTCACACGTAGAAAACGCAAAACAGAAGTAGAAGTAACATGAACTTGGTATGATGTGCTGGCTAAAAGCAATGAAAAACTATAATTAAAGACAGGGCACTATTCCACCTACTCGTGTATGTGTGTGTGTGTGTCTGTGTGTGTGTCTCTGTGTGTGTGTCTGTGTGTGTGTCTGTGTGTGTGTCTGTGTGTGTGTGTCTGTGTGTGTGTCTGTGTGTGTGTCTGTGTGTGTGTCTGTGTGTGTGTGTGTGTCTGTGTCTATGTGTGTGTGTATCTGTGTCTGTATGTGTCTGTGTGTGTCTGTGTGTGTGATCCATGATGATGGAGATTATCCCAGTGTTTTGTGCTTGCTAGGCAAACACTGTACCAGAGCTAAATCCCCAACTCATTCAGAATGTAAGCATCAATGACCAACTATGTCTTCTACACTGACAGTGACACAGAATGTTTTTAAAATTTTAGACTTTCAAAAGCTCACATGTCATTCAAGTAGAAGGGAAATCATTCTCATGATCCCTTCCTGGGAGGTTACCTAGTCCTCTTCACAAAGATTATTATTCAAGTCAGTCTATAGAGGAAGCTGCATCTCTCAGGCAGCATGAAGACAGTGTCTGGCAGGGATCCCCTCCCTTCAGTTTGAAGGAAGCCTTGACAGATTTGTCATCAGACAGCCCAGGTATAATCATGGCCACTGGAGGCTCTGCCCTATGACAGCTTCTAGCATATAAAGCACTAGAAGTGACCAATTATTGCTAAAATTCTATGGTCTAGAATTGTGTACTCTAGAATGTACTGGAAACCAAACATGGAACACACTCTTGTAATACTAACAGTCAAGAAGCAGAAGCACTCAAGAAGTGGAAGCAGAAGGATCTGGAGCTCAGAGCTAGATTTAAGATCTTGTCTCAAAAAAATCATGATGATGATGATGATAACAGAATGCAGTTAGTGCTGGCTTTGGTCACACATACCTATAATCCCTGGATTCAAGAGACAGAAGCAAGATGGCTGCAATTTGGAGGTCAGCCTAGGAAACATAGAAAGTCCTTGCCTATGAGAAAAGAGAGAATAATGAGGAGAATGGATCAAAGAAAACAAATAGCAAATTATGGCAAGGTTGTTGGGGACAGAAAATCTTATACACCAGAGCTGCCACAACAGAAATCAGAATGCTGTTCCTCAAAACACTAAAAATAGATTTATGTATGGCCAGAAATAGCACTCCCAGGCATATACCTGAAGGACTTTGTCATACTTGCACTAAAAATAGAAGTGATTGAAACTCAGAGACATTTGCACAACCATATTTACTGCTGTACTACTCACAATAGCTAAGATATGGAACAGCTTAGATGTCCTTCAGCAGAAGAATAAAGAAAATGGCTGGTCGGCCACAATGAAAAGTGAATTACAGCATTGTAGGGTGATGGACAGGACTGGAGACCATGTAAGACAAAATAAAGCAGATTCAGGAAGCAAAACAGCACACATCTCTCAAATGCAGTGTCTAGGTGGTTTTGTTGTTGTTGCTCTGTTTTTTATTTTGAGACAGGGTCTTACTATGTAGTACTGGCTAGCCCAAGACTTGCCTTGTAGAGCAATCTGCCTGTCTCTGCCTCCCGAGCCCTGGTATTAAAGGCATGCACCACCACATCCCAGAACATATCTATAAATAGGTGTGTAAGATGCAAATGTGTGACGGGTGCATATTGAAGGCCTCTGGATGGATATGTCATCCACATCCCTTCATCTGGGTGCCCTAAGGAAAAGGAAGACCATTGCCACAGCAGGCCTTTCATCATTCTGGAGAGCGGACACATTTGGGTGGTTTAACCCCTTCATTGTCTTTGACTGGATTCTGTTCCTGTTATAGACTACCTGAGCTTACACAATTTATATCAAGCAGGCATTTATTTCACTCACAGTTCTGGGGGCTGGGAAGTTCTAGATCAAGCTCCCAGTATGTGAGAAGATTCCTCTTGATGTGTTATTATTCAGTGCTAAGAGGCAGAAGGGCTGGAGAGCTCAAGACAAAAGAAACAAGTATTCAGCCACCTGAATGTGTCTAATCTCACAAGCTAAGCAGGGTTTGGCCTGGTTATACTTGGATGGGAAAATCAGGGAGACAAACTTGTCCATTCATGTGATATGTCACCTCCCAAGGTAACAGCTTTAATCCTAATCCCTGAGACTGGAGCCCCCATGACTCCAGCAAGTGTCAGCTATGGTACCTTCTCTCAGCATTCCTGCTCTGGGATCCAGTTTCTACCACATGGCCTCTGGGAGCATGTTCACACCCTGCCAGTCCTTTGCTTGGACTGGGCTTGCCAATAACAGTTCAACAACTCCAAGTTCTTTGTCTTCACCACCTAGCAGCCATCTTGTTTCCATGCCTCCAAGCGCTTCAGAGGTAGACACAGGGGCACACTTGGAAATCATTCGATGCAAAAGCAAATCCTGCTCTTTTATCAGTTGTAACGATGTATTTCTTAAATGGCAATAGGACACATTTAAGGTTTCAGCATTGGTTTGATTTGGGCCACAGATTTCCACCACAGAATTCGAGTGACCCACTACACCATTGATTCACAGCTAACGGTGTTTAAAGTGCTTCTTCTCGGTGGATATGTCTTGTAGCCCTTTCCCTCTGAAAGATATTTTTGCTTGAAACTTTACTTTCTAGTCACTGGAAAATTGTAACAAAAGTTTCTTTCCTTTTGATTTATGTAATTATGAAATCAAGACTAAAATTTCTCTTTAAATTGTGTCACTGCTTCCAGGTGTAGTGCTGCACGCCTTCGAAGCCAGCACTAGAGAAGCAGAAGTAGGTAGTCTCTGACCTTGAGCTGCATCTCTCGGGCAGCATGAAGACAGTGTCGGGCAGGGGTCCCCTCCCTTCAGTCCCAAAGAAGCCTTGACTTCCCAAAGAAATCCCAAAGATTTATCACCAGACAGCCCAGATATAATCATCAAGATCAGCTTGGTCTACCTAACAAGTTCCAGGCCTGGGCTCTGTAGTAAGACCCTGCCTTAAAACAACAAAAAGCGCCTCTGCCACATGCCACAGAGTAGACACAGCCTTTCAAATCACTGGTACACTTTGGAGATAGTCTTCACCTTCCATCCCACTGAACTCCAAAGTGTGCAAAGTGTTTAGCCCAAAGATTAGACAGAGAACTCAAACAGGATGTTCATTACCTACTCAGTTCATTTTGCAATAAGTGATTCCAATCTGTCTTTGCAGATAGAAAACGAGTCTTAGACCATGCATGCTTCAGAGTATTAGCCCTACTGCAGAACAGAAAAAAAAAAAAAAGATTCCTGTGTTCTCAAAAAAGGAAAAGAAAAATAGAAAGGTAGCACCCAGTTCATACAGCAGCTAGGATGTGATAAATCCGCCTGGCCACAGGATTCCTGCCTAAACTAACAATTCATTTATGGCCACAGTTCACCGCCCCTGTCATCACTTGCATGCCTCTAATTACCCCCCATCTGTTTCCCGTTTGAAGTTTACAGCACTTGCCCACTTTGGCTACACTAGTTTACGTCTAACATCAAACACATGCTTATGTTTACCGCATACCAGTTCTGCATTCTCAAACTTAAAATTATATCAATTTATAATCCCATTAATGGAAAACTTATGAGAAGGATCCGGATCCTTTAATAAAATGAGAAAGAACAACCATTTGGATGCTGTTAAGAATGAGCCCATACCGAAGGCTAAATGCTTCAGTTAGATACACCCTGCTCAGATAAGAGGGCCTCAGGAACTGCTGTCTTGGCTGCTAAGAACAGACCTCGGCTTGGAGTTCTGGGACTCCATGTGGAAGCATATGTCCTCATTGGAAAGATGAGTATTCAAAGAGACCATGCATACTGTTTGTTCAAAGACCTATCAAATTTGGAACTGGGAGTGTAGCTCTATGGTAACACGTGAGGCTTTATATGTATGAAGCCCCGAGTTCAAGTTCAATCCTCAGTACGTCCATGTGCTTGCTCAGATTTACACACACACACACACACACACACACACACACTGCGGTTTTAAATTGGGACCTTCAAACGTGCCTCTTTTAAAAATGTATTTCTGTGTATGCATATACATGTTTGACGTGGGGAGTGGGACAGGAGTATGTATAGGATGGAGATCAGAGGACAACTTTAGGGCTCTGTCTTCATCTTCCACCTTGTTTGAGGCAGGGTCTCTCCCTCTCTCGCTCTTCAGTCCTACAACACCACCCTCACTACTGTACAAGATCCCAGCAATTCTCCTCTCTCTGTCTCTCCTTTCCAGCTAGGAGTGCACTGGGATTCCAGACACATGGGTGCTACTGAGTCTAGCTTTTATATGGGTGCTAGTGCCCTGAGCTCAGGGCATTAGGTTTGCCAGGCAAATGCTTCAGCCAGTAAGCCATCTCCCCAGCCCTGAACTTACCACTTTTAAGGGCAGGTTTGTAGATGAATTAAGTTTCTATTTCAAAAATGAAAAGGGGTGTGTCCCCATATGGCAACAGGCACTCCATATATGGTTCCCTAGCACAGGCCAGATACATGTTTGGGCATCTATATCTACTGCTGACCAATTTCCAAAGAAAACTACAGATAAGAACACTATTTAGATCTTGGACTATTTCCAAACGATTGCAGCTCTAAAAGAAGATATTTTGGGAAGTATGAGATTAAGGTCTGGTCCTGTAATACTTTCTTCCACATAAAGAAAGAGCCCTTCCATCCTATGCAGTTCTACCCTTTTAGTAAAGGGCACATGGACTCTTGATCACTTTCATAGTCTTTTAAAAGGTTCTCTTTCTCCTCTTCTCTCCCCACCCCTCCTCACAAGAAAGTAGCCTTTGTTCTGTTCCCCAAGGTGTCTAGCAACAGTAGCACAATGTCCAGAGAGAAGCTTATGTCGATCCGATCCTGAAGGCAGGTGTTATGCACAGAGACCCCTGATGAGTGGCTGGGTTGGGACAACTGGGGTCTGCAAGCAAGGGTGGCTAAGACTAGTGTCTTTGTCCCATCAGCAACGTTTTTCATCCTGCCTTATCCACATGTGTTTTCTACCCATTCTTCAGCAATTTCTGACTCTTCTTCCATTTGTAAAATAGCAAAACAGCCACAGCATCCTAAGAGAGGTTTGAAGAACACAGCCTACTTTGGCTGTACAACCAAGCACTGCTTCCTAGAGACCCAGCTTCAGGGAAACTCTAGGGTACAGATTCCTTACTGCCTGTGTAATTCAAAGGTTTTTGACTTGATGACATCACTGGCTACATTGCACCCAAATGTTTTTCATACACATCACATCTTAGCTTACTTGTTCCAAGGAGCCTTGGCCTTGGCCAGCATGACACATACCAGAGACAATCTTACAGGCTGGCCACAGCTAATTGAGCTCATTAACAACTTGGTGTGTGGACACTCTGCCACTGTCAGACTCTAATGCACTAGATATACTGAGGTTTGTGAAAACATACTCTAAAACACTGGTCATTTCATGAGCCTGCTTGGCTTTTAATGGCATTAAAATAACTGACTTGATCAAGTATTCTTGGTAACATAAAATAAACTCGAACTCACCATTATCAGCAAGTATTTCAGTGTGGTGCCTGGAGTCCACATCCTCAAAAGTCATAGATTTAGGTGTGCATCCTCTCTTAAGCATGACCTTTTAATGGTGGCACTATTTACAGACAAACAGTGACTTATTTTGTGACATTAGCATATTCTCTTTGCAGATCCTTGAGCATTTGTGCCTATTCTCTGTGTCCAATATTTCCATCTGTGTCAAGAAAAACAACAAACAACTGTTCTGGTATACAGAATGTCTGTGGGACCATGAAAAGCAGTCTGGTTCCTGGTTGAGCTAAGGCTAGAATCTCCAGTGGCTCTGAAGAGACGGCAGACATTTCATCTGGTTCCCAGGTACCAGGGTCCCTATCACTAGCCACAGCCCTCCATAGATTTATGGCCATCAGTCATGTAAAGGCAATGCCCTAACCTCCTCCACAGGTAGAGGATGTGACATGTGGTCACATAGTCTCAAGACAGATCTCCATTTTAATGAGGCACCTAAAGGCCTGAAGGCTTAGCCAATAAGCTTTCCTTTACAGACACTCCTCCCGGCAAAAGGTATTTAATCTCAGGCCCACCCTGAGAAGTGGGGTATGGTTTTACACATCCACTTTCTGCCATGACAATAAATGCCTTAAAACCACGGACTGTCTCTTTTCATTGAGATCTGCCATGGGGAGCCATGGAGAAGGCTTTTGCCTACAAAGCCGCCATCTAATCTCCCATAGAAGGCATCTCTGCACTCCCAGCCACGACCACCACCAAGCCCAAGCTCAAGCTCAAGCCACTGCTGCAGTCAAGCCAAGAACTACACCCACCCCTCCCACCGCTGGACCAGCCAGAGCTCCCCAACCAACTTCAGCAGGACTAGGAAGACATAATGGAAAGTGACAGGGACACATGTCAGCAAAGATGACTTGGCACATAAGTCATGTGATTATGACAATGGAAGAAGCAATAAGGAAAGTTTCCTATTCACCATGAAGAGTCCTGCTGAGCAGGTCAACAGAGATATTTACCTTCTTGGAAGTTCTGCTTGCACAGCCTGTTTTGACAGGGCCTCAACTGGAGCCCATATTTCATGAACAAAGCAAACAGTCTCTGCACTTGAACGTTTTGAGGCAAGGGGACTCTATCAGGTAGAGGTTTGATGGCTTTGAAGAGAGGCTACAGGTTGCCTAGCTTTGGAATTGGAAGCACCATCCCTCCTCAGTGTAACCTCTTCCTGCTTGTTCCTAATGATAGGATTCCCAGGTCCAAGCCTGGGCACTGCCTTGGCTGTCCTCTGCCTATCAAACTCACTCAGTGCTATGTGGCCACCAAAGAGTTGAAAAGTCTCCTCCAGGCTCAGGAGCAACTGTTTCACCCTCTTTGTCATGTCTCTTAACAGGAAACTTGATCCTCAAAACCAGTAACTAAGCCAGTGTTTGCTGGACCTCCAGGGACACTGTAGCATGGAAGTAAGCTAACATCCACACCAGACAGGCCCCAGGGAAGCTTAAAACTACCAACTAGGTGATGTGGTTAACATCCTAGTTCCTTGTTTCTGAAATACATGGCTACATAAGAAGAGAATAATATAGAAACAGAAGCTGACATAGAGGATCCTTGATTCCCAGCAGCTGATGATCTGAAGTGTCCCCCAAGGTCATGGGGCTGGAGAATGCTTGATTGTACATCTACCACCAAAAGGTTTCCCCCTCATACTCAGGTTTCTATTGGTGGAAAGAAGGATCAATTCTGCTTGTGCTACACTGCAAACTGAATCTACTAATGTTCAAGACTCTCCGGCCATTCAGACTGCTATGACAAATGCCTTGGTCTAGGCAATTTATAAACAACAGAAATGTGTTGCTCACAGTCTAGAGTAGTCCATGATCAAGTGACCTCAGGTTCTCTGTCTGTCACATGGATGGTGTCAGGTCCCAAAGAAACCCTGGACAAATGGGCTAACTTACTAGCATACCAAGTTGTCTGCTTGTCCTCTAGACTCTCTCAGCATTGCCAGTACCTGTTAGAGTCCTGGCTCCTCGCAGGACTTCCCATCATGTTTCCTGCTCTAAACCTCTGCAGCCCAGGGACCTCACCTTCCTTCCCCAGTTTCTCTTGTATGAACCTTCCATTGCAGCCATGAGCTCTCTTGCTTCTCTCTTCCTGTCCTTGTCCCTAGATGGCACTTCCCATGAATCCTCAAATGAGAGAAAAGATAACACTCTCCCTCATTTGGGGGGGGGGGTTGATTGTTTTCATTGTTTGTACCTTTGTTTTGATTTGGGGGCAATTGTGTGTGTCTGTGTATAGATGTGTCTATATGAAAATATGAAAAGATAAATATCAAGCTTTTAAAAGTGATTTTCTATGAGTAATTATATCTCTGAGTACTGTAATTACACCTTTTATTAATTTTTCTAATTTTACTCAAGTACTCAGGTAAGAAAAAAAAGTTGTTGTGAATCAAACCCAGGGCTTTGCCCATGCCAAATAAGAGCTGTAATGGACTCTGCATGTGTTGCCCTTTAAAGTGATTTTTGCCACCCCGTCAAAATGTCAGCCCCTACAGGTTTCCTAGGAAGATCTTACCCATTTTTTTAAATCTCTCTTTCTCCCTCTTCTTCTCCCTCTCCCTCCTCCTCTCTGTCTCCCACTCCCCCCTCGTGTGTGTGTGTGTGTGTGTGTGTGTGTGTGTGTGGTATGTGCCTTTAAAGTTTTTTATCTGTAACATGGAGAGGTTACACTGAAGCTGGGTCTCCAGATCCTTTGAGTTCATAGCAATTATGGTTTGAATCTCAAATATCCCACACAGGTTTAACTTTGAACTCCTGTTCTCCAGTCAACGGTACTTGATGGGGAGGTTGGAGAGTCTTTAAGACAGTGGTTCTCAGCCTATGGGTTTTGACCCCCATTGTGTGTTACATATCAGATATTTACATTACAATTCATAACAGAAGCAAAATTGTAGCCATGAAGTAGCAATGAAAAAAATTGTATGCTTGAGAATCACTACAACATTAGGACGGTTGAGAACTGCTGGTTCAGGGAGTGCTGTCTAGCTGACAAGCATGAGTCACTTGGACCCCTGAAAGTTAAGCCTGCCTGTCTCCTCCCAACTCTTCTGGGTTCACCTTGACGTGAACAACCTCTACCACAGGCCCCACTGCCAAGAACTGAGCTGTGCCTCCCTGCTGTGGTTCTGTGGCGCCATGATGGGCTGAACCATGAGTTAGATGTGTACCTTTCTGCCGGGCAGTGGTGGTCCACACCTTCAGACCCAGCACTGGGACTGGTCTACAGAGTAAATTCCAGATGAGCCAGGGCTGCACAGAGAAACCCTGTCTCAAAAAACAAACGGACAAAAGTACCTTTCTTCTTTCACATTGTTGGGGTCTGGTAGGAGGGTCACAGCAATACAAAAAGCAGCAGATAGAATAGCAAAGATGTAAAGAAATGTTAAGAGGTGATTACAGGTGGGGGTCATGTACTCTGAAAATAGAAGTGAGGAAGAGTTTAGGAAGGAATAAGGATCGGAGGCGTGGGAGGAGGCAGCCAAAGCCTAGTAGGTACAAAAATGCCATAAAAAGTCTGCTGTACACACACACACACACACAGAGAGAGAGAGAGAGAGAGAGAGAGAGAGAGAGAGAGAGAGAGAGAGAGAGAGAGAAACAGAGATAGGCATACAAAGACAGAGACATATCCAGAGGGATGCCCACACAAACACATACACACACACACACACACACACTCCCCTGCCCCATATGCATAGAGGAGGGAGAGAGAGGAAGAGAAAGAGGGGGGAGAGAGAGCCAGAAATAGTGAGAGATGACCATACAGAAACACAATTTTTTTAGTTTAGTTGTTTGTTTTGTAGATAAAACAACAACTGTTGTTTTATCCTTGTAGATATCCTTGTTGTTGTTTTATCATTGTAGATCCTTGCAATGTAGCCAAGGCTACCCTACAACTCTTAACTCTACCTCCTAGATGCTAGATCTGCAACACCACACCCAGCTCTAGAAGAAATTTGATTTTTCACCTCAAAACTTCTTTTAAAAAGCCTTCTTTTTAAAAAACATTGCTGCACTTGGTACCCTGCAGCCTGGGCTATAGAACAAGATCAAAAGCTAATGTGGGCCACATGAGGACCCTCTCCTAGACACCCCCCCCCCAGAAAACAAATTAAAATATGGGGTTGAGGGTCCAGCTCCATGAGAAGGCAAGCACTTAGCTAGCACCATGCCCAGAATCAGTGTTCAGCAGTGTGAACAAGTATCAGCTAGTGCTGTGTCCAGCAATGTGAACAAGTATCAGTGTGGGCTTAGTGCAGCTCAGTAGTGGAGGTAGGCTTAGCCTAGGCGGGGCTCTGGATTGGATCCCTAGACCTACAAAAGCTTACCTAATAAGAGAGACATTTGCCACCAAAAGGGAAGAGGACTAGCCCGTTCAGCATCAGCCATTTAATAGTAATGGAGGCTGAGAACGCTGCTCAGTCAGCAGAGCGCTTGCCTGGCATGCAGGATGTCCTGGCTTTAATCTCGAGCGCTGCATGAAGCAGTAATCCTATCAGCTGGGAGACAGAGAGACAGGAGGATCAAATATTCAGTCATTTTCAGCTACATAACAAGTTCAAGGACAGCCTAGGACACAGAAGATCTATTTAAAAAAAAAAAAACTAATTTGAACAAGTGTCATCTACTGGGAAAACTGACTTCTACTTTGAATTTTTTTCCTTAGTTGGGAGTGGGAGGCCTATGTCCTAGAGTTGGGTGTGGGAACAAAGCAGATCTTTGGGACCGGGTAAGGGCAGTTCCTTCAGCACCAAGGAGGATGCATTCAAAGTTGGGGAACTTTCAGACACATATTAACATAAGTTTTGCAATCCAGTAAGACTTTAAGAGGAAGGATTTCAAAGCCCATGTGTTTGCCTTGAGGGACCCAGGGCCAGAGCAAAGCTTAGTGCCCACAGGCTCACAGTAATAAAGCATATTCATGAGGCAGTAATGGGAAATGGGCGAGTCCATGTTTCCTGCAGAGGTTGATGTGACTTGGAGGAAGTTCCTTCATACATCCCCAGCAGGATGGGCTTCTCCAAAGCCGTTTCCCAGATTTAGTAACTCTTTGCTATGGGGGCAGGTTCCATTTGCGGTGAGAAATCCCTACGGAAATGTATAGGAAACTAACCCCCCCCCCCTTTTCATTCCATCTAAAATGTTGATCACCTGATACTGAAAGAGTGCTTCCATTTTAAAGGTGAGCTGCAGAGCTAAATTGAGAGTTGACTTAATCCCATGTTTATGGGGTGATTAATGTCCCAAGTAACCAGGCTGGCTGGCAAGTTAATGCTTTCTTCCTTTAACCAAGTGCACAGGGCTTCTCGCCTTTGATCACAAAGTACATCTCTGCCACTGGATTCCAGCAAAGTTAAGAGTCAAAATGACTTCCGGAACTTCCTCTGTGTCAGATGAACATGGAGCCCTTGTCTCACCAAGATTCCTACCAGAAGGAGTTTTGGTGATTTAGGGGGAAGGGAAAATAAAATAAACTGGCAGTGCTGTGTACTTGGCAGAAGGGGGACCTTCATCAGTATGTCAGCTAGGGGATTCCACATGGAGTAGTGTGACTTATCTTGTGATGTGTGGCTAGTGTTTAGTTTCATTTCTATTACTGTGATGATACACTCTAAGAAAAGCATCTTTAAGGTGCAAAGGGCCACTTCTCTTACTATTCCAGGTTACAGTCTGTCACTGTGGGCAAGTCAAGGCAGGCACTGGAAGTAGTTAGTCACATGCCAGGAGAGAAAGACAGCATGAATGCTTACTGTTCCATTCACTGTCTTCTTTTTCATGCAGTGTAGAACCCAACCCCGGGGAACAGTAGCATTTGCTTTCAGAGTGGGTTTTCCCACACCACCTAACCAAGACCATCTCACACAGGCATGTCCAGAAGGTAACTTGATCTAGACAAATCCCTCATTGAGAGCCTCTTCCCTAGTGAGCCTGTATTGTGTCAAGTTGTCCATTAAAACAAAGCATCAAACCCTGCCTCAGTAGTAGCCGGGAAAGCAATAACTGCTTGTTGAGGTCTGTTCTCTGGAATTCTGCCAGGGGCATAGCTAGTTTTTTCTTGATTACCCTAAGATAGTGATGTGAGACTCAGAGACAGATCCAGCAACTGACCCAAAACGTCTATCTAGATTTTCCCAACCCACATCTACCAGTTCCCCCATTCCTAATCATCTAGCCACCCATCTGCCTTGCTTAGATTCACTTACCTGCCTAGTTACAACAGTTTAAAAGGAGAGGTTCATCCATTCACGGCTTCATCAGTGAAGGACTCAAATCCCACCGTGCTCATTCCCAAAAGCAGCATGCCCAGGATGCATCAGTCCCCCTCACCACACTATCACAAGGCCGACAGCAGCAACCCAGCTTCCACTCGGGAACACACAGCTCGTCTGTCTTTTGAGTAGACACTTCAGTTGATCAAGCCACCATGAGAAATACCTGTTTCACTGTATGGTCAGTATCCTCACGTGAACACTCCCCCACACAGTCCTTCACTTGTTAGCCTAAATAGAAGGGAAGAGGGGAAGGTGGAGGGAGGAGGAGGGAGGAAAAGGAGAAGGGAAAAGGAGGAGGGGAGTCGCAAGAGCAAACCCTTGCTGTGAACCTTACCTTCTGAGCCTTTCCTCCCTTTGGCCATATTTAAAATACACACACACACACACACACACACACACACCCTTCCTCTGCCCCCATTCCCAGAAGCACACCTTTGAAGAAAGACTGGAACCTGTCTAGTTTTGACTGTGGATCAAAGAGCAATAACCATCATTTCTGTGACAAGAGCGCCAATGTCTTACCTCCAGGAAGATTAGGCAGGTCAGGCATCAGCCAAAAGGAAGGAGAAATGAAGGAGAAACAGGCAGCTCTGGAGCTGAACAGCCCTGACCTTGGTCTGAAACACAGTCCTTCTGGTCAGGAGGATGAAATAAGAAGGCCAAAGGACCATTCCTCAGGAAGGCAGGACCAGCCCTCCAAAACAGGCTCACAGGAAGCAGTGCTCAAAAGAACCGTAATTAAAGGTGAAACCATTATTTCTTCAATGAGATACTATACTTTTCCTTCCAAAATTCCTGCTCCCTTCCTCCCCCCCACCACCACATACACATACTCAGCATGGTCCCTAGGGGCTGCCATGAGGCTCAGCTAGGTCTATCTGCCTTTCTGAGTCCAAACACAGAAAAATGTAACAATGTAACTATTTCTGTCTTCTTTCTCTCTCTTTCCTATGCTGACTAGACCCCAAGCACGCTTTTGCTGTACCTCGAACTTCCTTATTCTTCTCTAAAGCTCCCTTCCCACCAGGTGACTACCTGCTACCCTGGGGGTGATCTCCATGCTAGCTTAACACAAGACTTTTTACTTTTTCTTTTCTCCTCCTTTAGGCAGATACCAGGATTTACAGTTTGCTTGATCTGGAGTTTTTCTTTGAAATTTCTGCAAAAGGTTTTTAATCGCTGAGTAAGACTTCTGTATATTCATCCACCATGAATAAAACAGTTTGGACAAGCAAAGACTGTCCACTTCATCAAAGACTGCTGCAGGGGAGGCCTTCATCATACAAAGCCAAGCCTGAGCCCCTCTGTACATTTGATACTCACTTGGAGCCAAGCCTGAGCTCCCTCCCCCCGCCACGCCCGGTCCAGGGCTCAGGGTGGCCAGTGGACTCCCATTGTTCCCAACTCCTTGAAGTCCCCAGCAGCATCTGGCTACACAGGAGGATGGGAACCACTGCCTCCCTCCAGCCCCCCGCTGCTTCTCACCCAGAGAAACACTGAAACACCGGCTGAGATCCTTATCCCTGACTGTGTTTCTCACCATCCGAGTGGCTAGGTAGAAACACAGAATGACACAATGGCACATGCCTTTAATCCCAGCACTCAGGAGGCAGACAGGTGAATCTCTGTGAGTTCAAGGCCAATCTAGTCTATATAGTGAGTCCCAAGACAACCAAGGATACAAAAAGAAACCCTGTCTCATAAAACCATAAAGAAAAAAAAGAAAGGAAAGAAGGAAGAAAAGAAGGAAGGAAAGCTAGGCATGGTGGCACATACCTTTAATGTTAGTACTCAGAAGGCTGAGGCAGACTCTGTGAGATTGAGGCAAGCCTGGTCTACAAAGTGAGTCTAGGACAGCTAGGGTTAGTACACTGAGAAACCCTGTCTCAAACAAAAGAAGAAGGAGGAGGAAGAAGAGGAGGAAGAGGAGGAAGAGGAAGAGGAGGAGAAAGAAGAGGAGGAGAAAGAAGAGGAGGAGAAAGAAGAGGAGGAAGAAGAAGAGGAGAAAAAGAAGAAAAAGAAAAGAAAAAAATTGTAAATATGGTGAGACTCTCTCTCTCTCTCTCTCTCTCTCTCTCTCTCTCTCTCTCTCTCACACACACACACACACACACACACACACACACACACACCCCTTGTACCCATACCATGTCATTGTCCTAATAATAGTGACTATGTATTCAGTACTTGTTGAGTACCAGGTATTGTTCTGTGAGAACACATTTAATCTGCCTTTGAAATAGGTACTATTATTACCTGCATTTTACAGATAATGAAATTAAGGCTCAGAAAGGTTAATTGAGACACAGCTATGAAGGGATAGCAGTGGCCCAAAGGGAACATATTAAGGTCTAGTCTGAAAATTCACTAAGTAGCTGTGTGTCCTTGGTTCTATCAGGAAAGGCGTGGTCTAAAGTCTCTCTGGAACTGGCAGAGAGTTCTATAATAGGATGTAGTTAAGGTCCTTTGGGAAGTGCCTCACTCTCCCCTGTGGGCTGAAATCTAATTCATGGTTATAGTGGGTGTGAGTCTGATCTTCCTGTGGCAAAGCCCTGTGGAATCCCAGGCATGAAATGCCTTCTAAAGCGCACACTTGTTACTGTGTTACCATGCATTAATGAGAAACAGCACACTAATTTCCCCCAGCTTCTTCTGGGATTTGTCTGTATCCCTGGATTCCTTTTCACTCGCCATTTAGATAATAGGGGGAGAACACTTCATTAAGTGTACAGGGAGGCATCTGGCTTTGCTTGCCCCTTTTAGATCGCTCCACCCTGGCCAATCAAGATGGTGAAGGTTCAGTTCACAAATGATTTTTTTTAACCCCAAGTCTGCAAAAAAAGGAAGAACATAGGTTTATGGCCTTGATGTTCACAGTTAAAAGTCTAATAACTGCCTCTGTCAGTGCTGAGAAAGAAGCCCAGGTCACACATGCTAAGCAAATGCTCTACCTCAACGCTCTGCTCCCATCTTCCATTTAGGCTTTCTCTGTCTTTCTTTGTGGGCAGCTTCTCTGCCAGAAGATTTGTAGTTTTAAAGATAGCCTGAGCCAGCAAGGCATGGCAGCTCACACTTACAGACTCGGCACACAGGAGGCTGACACAGAAGGATCACTCCCAGGCTGTGGAGTGAATTCAAGGCCAGCCCCAAATACCCAGTGATATCCTGTGTCACAAAACAGAAAAAAAACTGAGGGTGAGCAAGGAGGGGGGAGGAAGGGAGGGTGCAAGAAACGGGCTGCCATGAAAACCACTCACGAATAGCAGTTGGGCTGTAGCTCAGTGCTGGAGCATGGTCTTAGATGTGTAAGGCCTTGGGTTCTGTCCTAAGTGCCCATCCTAAACCATTCCCATAATTCATTTGACCATCTCTTAGGATCCATCTTAGGCCCTCATTTTGGTATATTTTCACTTTTTTGAGACAGAATCTTATGCAACCTAGGGTGACTTCAAACTTGCTATGTAGCTGAGGATGATCTTAAATATCTGAGCCTCGTGCCTCCACTTCCTGGATGCTAAGATTACAAGCATCACCATAACACTGGTTTTAAGAAGTGGTGAAAACTAACCCCAAGTTTTTTATGCATGCTTAGTTCCATCACTGTAGGAAAACCAAGACGACTGGGAAGTATGCATTAACACCTTCCTTAGGACAACAGAGAAACCTCATGAACATATGTCCTCCAAAAAACAGACACAGTCCGGACAGCACAGCATTTCCTCAGAAGTCTCTGTCTCTATAAACCTTTTAAAATAGTGAGTAGCAGAGCCAGGGATGGTGGGGCATGACTGTAATCGCAGGACTCAGAAAGATGCCTGTTCTAGGCTAATAGTGACAGCTTGTCTTTTAAAAAGAGGAAGGAAGGAAGGAAGGAAGGAAGGAAGGAAGGAAGGAAGGAAGA
>NW_021604747.1:38726-50607 GCF_004785775.1 Grammomys surdaster | reverse complement strand
AAGGAAGGAAGGAAGGAAGGAAGGAAGGAAGGAAGGAAGGAAGAAAGAAAGAAAGAAAGAAAGAAAGAAAGAAAGAAAGAAAGAGTGGGTGAAAGAAAGACTATCATCTGTGCTGCCTAGTTTTATGTCAACTTGACACAAGCTAAAGTCATTTGGGAAGAGAGACTCTCAACTGAGAAAATTCCTCCACCAAATTGATCGGCATATAAGCCTACGGGGCATTTTCTTGATTGATGATTGATGTGGGAAGGTCCAATTCAGTGTAAGAGGTGCCATCTCTGGGGTGGTAGTCCTGGATGCTATAAGAAAGCAGACTGAGCAAGCCATGAGGAACAAGCTGGTAAGCATCACTCCTCCATGGTTTCTACTTCAGTTCCTGCCTCCAAGTTCCTGCCTTCAATTCCTGCTCTGACTTCCCTGAATGATGGATTGTGGTGTAGGGGCATAAGAAAAATAAACCCCTCCTCCTCAAGTTGTTTTTGCTCATGGTATTTTATCACTGAAATGAAAACCCCAAGATAGGTAAGATAGATGGGTGGATGGATAGATAGATAGATAGATAGATAGATAGATAGATAGATAGATAGATATTGCCATTTTAACAATTTCCAGGATACAGTTCAATGGCACTACGCACATTTATAATAAGCAATATAGAATAGGACCACTATACCTAGAACCTTTTCTATCTTCCTCACCTGAAACATCACACTCATTAAACCTTACCTTTCCATGTTTTTTTCTTTCTGATCCTTAAGATAAGTTATTCTTACCTGATAACTTTTATTCTCCTATGTCTATGGACTTGTCTAGTCTAGGTGCATCACCTAAGTAGAATATTTTCCCTCTTGTATCTGGCTTCCTTTATCCAACATCATGTGTTTCAGGTTCACTTGTGTCCTGACATGGGTCCAAATTTTATTCCTTTTATGGATATACATGTATATAGCAGAGTTCTACATGCCACTCTTTCACTGATGAGCACATGTGTTGTTTCCATGCTTTGACTATTGTGAGGAATGCCAGTGTAAACACAGGCACTCGAGCATCTATGTGAGTCTCAAGGGAAGAAAAATGAACCTTTGCTCACCTTGGGCAGATGGTGCCAAAGCCCACGTGGAGGATAATTCAGTGAAAATGTTTGATGAGTAGCTAAAAGCTCTTGCAGGTACACAAGTCATAGAAACAAACTCTGGTCCTTTAGGCAGGACAGCTTCCCAAGGAAAGTTCTGGGTGTAAGGGCCTGGTGAGGGAGACAGTCATGGAGAAAGAGCAAAGAGGCTTCCTGGTGCTTGTTCTCTGCATCCTCTGTGCAATGGCACCTCTGCTGAGGCAGGAGGGACATAAAGTGCTGCCATCCTTAGGAAACCACAGGAGAACTGCTGAGCCAGGGAGAAGGAAGGGGAACAATCCTCTTGTCCCGGTAGAAGTACACCTTACAGCCGGACCTTTCGAGATCCTCTACTATTGGGGCATGAGGAGGAAGTGATCTCAGAGATCCCACTATGAAGGCCCAGCACACGAGGTCATACACAGGCTGATGAACTATTATTGTGTCAGTGGCTATCAAGTAGCATCTAACAGGTATCCACTGATGGAGAGAGACGAGGGTGTGGGAGCAACCCTGTTTAAGGTACAGACAAAGGAAAATCTCAAAGCTGAGAATGGAACAAACATTCAGAAAAACTTTCTGATAAGTGCCCAAATGTGAGACAACCATGCTTAAAGAATTTGTAGCCTGTGGGACACTGGTAAAAAGCTATAAAAATACCAACTCTGACTTCATGGACTCACCAAATATACACTCATGGGGAAGCCCATTTGCTTCTGCCTTCACGGTTGTGAACAAGAGTCAAAGAAGAAGAAAACCACTATGAGGATTACAAGAAGTTCCCCTCCAGAGTCAACAAAGTTCTCAGAGGTGTGAATTTGCAGATATGACATAAATGTCAGAGTTTAATAAAGTAAATGTTAATAGTTACAATTAATGTATTAAGAGTTTTAGGAAGAAAAATAGACAACATATAAAGCAGCATGAATCATTTCAGCAGTGGGGATTAAAGAAATCAGATGAGAGTCCTAAAAATGAAAAATAATAACAGAAATGAAGAGTACCACCAGTGGATGCATCAGCCAGTGATGGAAGTACAGGATACAATCAGCCACCGATGGAAGCGGAGGGTACCACCAATAGATGCATCAGCCACCGATGGAAGTGGAGGGTATCACCAATGGATGCATCACCTGGAGATGGAAGCGGAGGGTACCACTTAATGAGCACTTCAGTCAGTGTCATGGATTTACTCTGCTGCTACAACAAAACACTTTGACCAAAAGCAACTTAGAGAAGTAAAGGTGTTATTTCATCTTACACTTCCAGGTCACAGTTCATCACTGAAGGAAGGAACTCAGAATAAAAACCCAAGATCATGAAGCCAGAAATTATGGAGAAACTGCATACTGGCTGGCTCAGATTCATGCTTAACTAGCTTTCTTTTATAGTCCAAGATCACCTAGGATTGTACAACCCACAGTGGGCTGAACAGTGAGATGATACCTCAGGGGTAAAGATGCTTATCCTACACTCAATGCCTGGGACCTACATAGTGAAGAGAGCAAACAGACTCCTTTGAGTTGTTCTCTGACCTATTTGCATGTCACACACACATGCGCGTGTACACACACACACATATACACATGTGCATAGATGTTCACACCAAGGAAAAAGAAATTAAATACACAAATTACTAAGCAGAAATAAACTTTTAAAATAAAGATACACAAAATGGATATCCATTTTTGTTTTGTTTTTTTTGTGTGTGTGTTTGGGTTTGACAATGGGGACTGATTGGCATGCTGGGTAGACTAGTAGATACAAGCCTCCACTCTGTCACTATACTAGCTGACAGATTCCATCAGATTGCTACAAATGTGCCTACATGATTACCTCAACTCTGGCTCTTATGTCATTGTGAATGAGTACCAGTTTGGAGCTCAGTCCCAATGTGGTACACCTCCCTCCCTAACAGCCTGCCCTATGAGATCCCAGGAGTTGGGTGATGGCAGCCTGCAGAGTCTCACGTGGCTTTGAATGAGTTTGACCTCCAGGAGACAAGCCTCACTGAGGACACTGAAATCTAAGCTCTCAAGTCTCCCCGCACAGAGTTGACTGCCAAGGGCATCCGAGTGTGACCAGAGCTGCTCTCAGTAACTGCTCCTCAGCCCCATTTGTTTTCCTTTTCTAGGTCCACAGGGAAATAATTAATTTCCTCTTACTCTTCTAATATTCCTTTATGTTTTCTTTCTCCATCTCCCCCTCTTGCTTTATCACTCTCCCACTCTCTCAATCTCTCTTCCCTTCACTCCCTCTATACATTAAATTCAAGTAAAACTTGGAAAAGTTAAACATTGACCCTTGTTACATGAGTCGTTTTAGTGGCCCTTGCATGCTAGCCTCCCGAGGAATGTTCCCTATCACCTGACATGTCATTTGACATTTTATCAGTGTCACATGATCCCCACCACACTACTACTGCATTTTGTTCTGAGATATAAGCTTTTTACTGTTTGAAAAGGAAATGTGCATTTCTGGGTGGTGCGTCTCTGGGCTATGCGTCTCTGGGCTGTGTAACTCTGGCTGTGTAGCTCTGGGCTGTGTGTCCCTGGGCTGTGTAACTCTGGGCTGTGCATCTCTGGGCTGTGCGTCTCTGGACTGTGTAGCTCTGGTCTGTGCATCTCTGGACTGTGTGGTTCTGTACTATGCATCTTTAAACTATGCATCGTTGGACTAGCTGCTGATTCCAGAACAGAATGCCATCTTTCTACAAATGGAGCTTACTCTTTTCTGAAAGGAGATTCTTTGGGGGTAGTATTATCAATAAAGTGAATGGATTGTCAAACCATGGGTGAGAAGGCTGGGCTCTTTCAATCTCTTTAGTGAAAAATTCACTTTGGGGATCAAATTCCAGCTTCTGGGCACTTTGAAGATTTACAAATACAATTTACATTTTATGATTTTGCAAAATACTCTTGATACTAGTCACCAAAAGTTTGAAATTGTATCCCTCTCTCTTTTTCTTTAATTTTGCTAAATTTGGTTTTTTGTTTTGTTAAGACAAGTTCTCACTATATTTCAATGCCTGTCCTGGAACTCAATATGCAGACCAGGCTAGCCTTAAACTTGTAAGACTCTTCCTGCCTCGGCCTCACCAATGTTGGATTGTAAGCTCATCTTTAAAAAGCTAGGGATACAATTCAGTAGCAAAGTCCTCAGTAGGGTCAGTTCCTAGATTAAAAACAAAACAAGCAAAGAAACAAACAAGTACAACAAGCAAAAACCACACACCGAAACTATTTTGGATTGGGAACATAGCTCCTTAGCCTACCAAGTAAGGATGAAATGAGGTTCTATTCCCAAGAGAAGGCTCCCTAAGGGCGGTACAGGACCATTGAATGAGTAAATCTAATATAGCATTTCTCTATACAGTTAATATTTCCAGGAGGAAATTAAATACTTTAAAATGTCTTAACTGGGTGTAATGTCTCCTATTTGTAATCCCAGCACTTAAGAGCCTAAGGCAGAAGGATTAACACCAAGTCCAAAACCAGCTTGGACCTCATGGGGACTTTGAGTTGAGCATAGGTGGTGATGTGAGGTCCTGTGTCCCCCAAACCAAACAAAACCAAACAAACCCATGTCACAAAGAATTTCACTCACTTATATAAAGCGTGGAATGTCAGTCATCACCACTGGCCGGTTTCTGCTTCTGAGCGATTTCAAGGAAGAGAGAGGAGACTGGTATTGCTTTTTCTCTTGTCTTCCGTGTCATCAAGAGCCAAAATAGATGGGTGAAAAGTTAATAAGGCCTTTTCTCATCCGCGAAGAAGCCATTAGAAAATAAAGCCCTTTCCCAACTGTTGCCAGGATGGTCGACACATAAAACATGAAATCTAACCTCACAAATTAATTCTGAAGAGAAGAGAGAATTCTTCTCATTCTGGAAATGAGAGGGAGAGAGCCTTCCTAGTTGCCCTAGAGGTATGGGAGGGGTCAAAGGAAACAGTATTTCTTCATGTACATTGAGACTTTCTCTTCCTAAAAGGTAGACACTGTTATAAGCAACCTTCGCTGCCAACACTGATTGTTTTGGAGTCACTTAGGAGGCAAGTCTTTGTGGGTGTCCCCAGAGGGTTTAATTAAGGAGGGAAACCTTGTCAGGAATGTGGGTGTCACCATCCTATATGTTGGGAAGGGATGGATTCCAGCATTCATCTCTCTGTTTCCTGACAGGGCGGAAGGAACAAATGCTCTCTGTTCCTTCTGCCCTGCTGCCCACCTTGATTGACAGTGAGCCACACTAAACCTTCCTCTCTAAGGTCCCTGTTTCTCAACCTGTGGGTCTTGACCCCTTTTGGGGGTTACTTATCATATATTTGCATTAGGGTTCATAACAGTAGCAAAATAATAGCTATGAAGTAACAAGATGGCTTTGTGGCTGGGTGTCACCACAACCTGAGGAACTGTATTAAAAGGTCACAGAATTAGGAAGGTTGAGAGCCACTACTTAAGCTGCTTTTGTCACAGCACTTAGGAAAAAAGTAATGAGTACACCACAGTATCAAGCAAAGTGCTATTGTGAAGTTTCCATTCAAAAATATAACTTTGTGAACTTGACTTTCGTATTCCTGCAGTCACTGGGTAAGAGTATAGCCAGGTGGAGTGTTCTTGGGCAGAACCCAGGTCTGAGCATGGCAGTAGGTGACTCACTCAGTAAGTGGGTGCTGGGAATTTAAATGAGGACCTCTGGAAGAGCAATCGGTGCTCTTAACCACTGAGCCATCTCTCCAGTGCCACAACACACATTTATATGCAGGGCAATAAGAAATATAAATATCTCTCCTTTCTATTTCTAACCAAGAGATGATGTGCTAATCTCAACACTTCAGCGAATGGGAGGAAACACCCCAACACAAGTCTATGCCATTGTCATACAGTATTCAATTCACAGAGGAAAAAAAGGATAAAGGTTGAAGTTATTTTTAAGCAAAATGGTCTCTATATGTTTCTTTAGTTTACTGGTATTTAAAAAAAAGGGGGATTTTTTGTTGTTGCTGTTGTTTTTTTGTTTTATTTGGACTTTCTGTTTTGTTTTGTTCCAGATTTTATTCAGGAGAGTCTAAGAAAAATCAGTATGATTGTTTCAGACTATATATAACAGCATTGTTACCAATTCTGTCTGTTATAGAACTGGGAACATTCTTGCTCCTCTCTCAAGTACTCTAGCCCAGATCCTGAGTCTGAGATTTATTGTAAATGTAAATTCAATTATATACAGTATTCCAAATGGGCAATGCTTTGTTGGTCAAAAAAGGAAAGATGGCCTCAAGCATAGAGCTGTGTACACCACTTTCTGTCTTCTTGAAACAGACTTCATTAGTTTATTATAATTAGAGAAAGGAGACATGATTCCAAACCTATATTGAATGAATAATGAGAGCTAAAAGTATAGAAGAAATAAATACATGGAAACACATGAGAAAAAGCTTATCTGTATTTCAAAGTAGTATTTCAGTAATAATTCCTCCTCTATAATGTCTTTACTAAGAACAAAGGGCTCTAATGATGCCTAAGAATTCTTAAGGCACATATTTGTGATACAAGGAAACCACTGTGATTTCACTTCACAAATGAAACTGATGTTAGCTTTCAGTGGCTACCACAAATACCTGGAAAATAAACTTCATTTTGGCTCACAGTTTCCAAGGTACCTGCTGACCCTCTGACTTTAGGCCTGTGAAAGTCCCCATATCACGGCAGGGGTATGTAGTTGAGCAACTGGCTTGCTTACGATACCCAGGCAGGGAACTGAAGAAAAGACCAGAGGCTCATTATTTCCTTTCAGGATGTACCCTCCTACTAGTGCCCACCTCTTAATGGTTCCACCACCTTCCAGTAGTGCCAAGCTGGAGACCAAACTTTTCTTACGCACTCCTTGTGGCCCAGTCCATGCTTGAACTGTACCCAGCTGGCGGATACAGAGTGCTTGACCAAGTTGCTTCTCTTTTCAAAACTAAAAGTCGACTTCTTCCCATATGTATAGTAGTGACCGTGAGCCAAGAGAAAGGTTCCAGAAGCTGTGGCTTGTCTCTTGTATTATCTCTTGCACAGCTGGCCACATAAGCCACCGTCTGGATCATAAAGGGCAAGTCTGCAATCCATTCAGTGCTAGTACAGCTATGCTTCCTGCAGCCTTAGACTTACCCCAGAGCAGAACAGCTTTCCTGCAGGAGTCTCATGGTCTCTGTGGAGACATAAAGCCAGAAGAGGCACACATTCCCTCAGCTAGCCCGAATGGAATAAGTAACACCAACATGATTTCTGGTTGTCACCATGACCACCACTTTGGCCAGAATGCCAAGTTACCTTGTCAAGCAGCAGTCTCAGTGAGCCTGTTAATTCAGAGTACCACAGTAGTAAGTGGTGGTTTCTGCACCTGAGCAATGTTGTAGGGTTCTCCCAGCTTGTGGGAAGAGGTACACAGCAAGACTCAGTAGCAACTGTTTGTCATAGCTCTCCCTGGAGCCCAGCTTCACTTCTCCAATGACAATAGGAAGAGAGCTGTGTTTATGTTTCTAGCACAATCAGTAGACTAAAGTAGACTGGAGATATCCTGCTTTCCATTTCATTAGAGAACCAAAGAGAAGGCATAATGGTTGGTTTCAACGTCAACTTGGCCCAACACAGAATCTCCTTTAAAGAGGGTCTATGGGACATCCTCTAGACCAGGTTGCCCTGTGGTCCTTCCTCTAGAGGATTATCTTGCACATGAGTTTGTTTGTGTGTTTGTTTTTCTGCAGTTGATGTTGAAGTTCCAGTACTTTCTAATGAAATCGAAGTTTTCCTTCACATACAAGTCAAACTGAGTAAATTATACATTATATATATGTATATATACATATATATATATATATAATTATTAAAAATCTAGTTGATGTTTAAGCTAGTTTTGAAATCTGTTAGTCTTTAATTGTATACATACATTTATTGTATGTGTATGCCCAGGAGCACATGTGTACACCACTGTATGTGCGCTGCATATGTGTGGCAGTCAGAGGACAGCTTGTGTTGCTTCTCTTCTTCCACCATGAGGATCCTGAGGTTCAAGCAGGCACCATCACCTGCTGAGCCATCTCGACAACCATAGATCTTAAACCTATTGCTGACCTAGCTCTTGCATCTGCACAGCCCAGCTGCTGGCCCCTGCCACTGGAGGACTTGTCCAAGCCTGTGAGCAGTACCTATGGTAAGTTTCATTTGTATTGTTTCAGACAATCCTCTCAACAAAGTGCAGATAAAATTACCAATCCTCACTGTTGTGTGGGGAAACTGAGAAGCTAATTAGCCTAAGAGGATATCCTTAATGACATGTCTTGTGTGAACTTGAACTCAGAGTCCCAGAAAATTGCCTATACCCCACAGTAGGTATTCAATCTATAAGAATATTAGAGTGAACATCTGGACAATACTTTTGACTAAAGAAAGTTCTTCCATGGATAACTGAAGTTAGGACTTGATGGATCCTACTCCAAATCTAGAAGGAAGGTGCCTTTTCCTGGGGCTAGGATGAAGACCAAGCCAAAAAAAAAAAAAAAAGCAAGAAAGCTTGTCCTTGTTTTTTTCCAGCCAAGGTATTTACGTGATGGATATTCTGAAGAGAGATCTATTTTTGTTCTGTTTGTTCCATCCAGGTGTTTGTTGCTGTGGTGTCTCCACATGAAGCCAGAAGAGCCTAGAAAGAGTTCCAGAGCCTTGCTGTGGGCACGTGGATTTCCCACAGGCCCTCAGTCTTTTGGGAGCCCTAGGGACCACTGGGAACCATGAAAAGAGCTCCATAAACCTGCTAGGAGAAAAGGTCAAGTCCCACACTGGGACAAACACAATCAGCTTTTTCAAAGCAACCAGGGGCCTCCTTGCTGCAAAGTGCATACAAAAGCAAGCAAACACTCCCACACTTAGAAAGGTGAAGCAGGCTCAGTGTTTAACACAGGGCAGTCTCTGGAAGGATTTACAACCTGCTTCACAATCAAGTGTCAGGATGGGGAAATGACCCTTGACAGTTCTCAGTCAGGAGGACGGAGAGGCAGTTCTCCCTCCTGTTGCCTATGAGGTAACTAGTACCTCTCAGGGAAATTAGGACACAGTAGTGAAGAGTCCTGTACTGGACCAAGACTTATGATCAGTCTGATAAATGCCACAGCAGATTTTACAGAGAATACCTGCTTTCTTATTTTCAGGGAAGAAAGGTTTCCATTTTACTTAGTTACTTATGTATTTGGACACATATGGCATTATCAGTAAACAAATATTTATTTGCTAGATAAAACAAATGTGTGTGGCTCTCAGCCACACCTGCATTTTAAAATATTCCTCTTATCTGTGCTTATTCATATTTTAAATCAATACTACTGAATACAAGTTGACACTAGTTTGAGTTAGGGCCAAGAGAAGTCAGACACACAGAGAATAGAGTTTAAGAATATAAAGACAAGGCATAAAAGAAAGCAGAAAGCATCTAAAACCAGAAAATAATGAGTCCTCTCCTGTGTTCATATGTGCATTGTTTTTCCAAAAATTACCTTTTATTAATCCAGGCTTAGTGGCAAACACCTGTAATCCTAGCACTTGGAAGTCTGAGGCAGGAGACCAGCCTGAGTTACATAGTTAGATTCTGTCTCAAAAAGCTAGCAAAACAAACAAACAAACAAAAAACAAACAAAACAAAAAACCATGCCTCAAAACTTCAAAAACTCTAAGAAGACATTACATAATAATATAACGGAAATAATCCCAGAGATGTGACAAGGAAGTTCACAGACCCACATCATAGACAAATTAATTAAAGAAAGCATTTTTAGTGGTGTACACAGGCTGTCTCTCTCTAGGGCAGGGTTTAAGAGATAAGCACTTTGATAACTTGGGAGTAGGAGGTTTCTAAATGGGGGGATCTCACAGTCAAGTAGGTAGGGTTACAGAAACAGAACATAAGCATAACAAGTTGGTCATAACAACCTCCTGAAACAGACATGATTGCAAGGTGGTTGTAACAAGGTAGCTATAGCAACATGGTCATAACAACCTTTTGAAACAAAGGCATGGTTGCTATATCCTGGAACAGGCAATGCAGAACCATTGTAGCTAAGGTGACAGGTAGAGTATAGTCCAATCCTTGAGAAACAGACTTAATTATAAACAAGAACGAATCCAGTTTGCTTTTGCTGTAGGATGGCTTTCAAGCCTAAAATGGAGGCAGGCTGGTTTATCAAAAGCTCAGGACTGGTAACTGTTTGCTAGGGTGGTGGCCTAGCATGCATGAGGCTCTACGTTTAATGACAGTACCCTGTAAAGTACCACCATCTATAATCCTAGCACTAAGGAGGCAGAGGCAGAAAGATCAGGTGTTGAAAACCATCCTTAGCTACATAGCAAGCTCCAGGCCAGCCTGACAACCCAGGACCTGTCTCAATGATAAAATAAAAAAGTCCAAAGAATCATTTGAGTTTTGAAATAGAAGGTAATCTTTTTAAGTGTATGATTGTTTTTCCTGCATGTATGTCTGTGTACCATGTGCATTCCTAATGTCAACAGAGGTGAGAAGTTAACTTACCTGGAACTACAGTTAAGATGCTGTGAGCCACCTTGTGGGTGCTGAGAATCAAACGTGGATCTTCTGGAAGCAGCCAGTACTCTGAACTGCTAAGCCATCTCTCTATCCCTAAAGGTAATTTTTTAACACTAAGTTTATTAAGGAAAGAAAATTTGTAGGTTAGATTGTCTGTCTGTCTGTTTGTTTGTTTATATGAGGTGGGTCTTCCGTCTTGGCCTCCTTGAATGCTGGGAGGAAATCTATGACCTTTGCTCCCCTGGGAAGAGGCTTTTCTCCAGGAAAAGAGAATGTGCCTGTCCTGCGATGCCTGGGAGTCAGGAAGCCCCCAGGGAGGATGAGGCAGTCGATCTGGTTGCTGGGTCCTCTGTTTTGACCTGCAAAACTCTCTGTGGCTCAGTCTAAACTCTTTAGGACACCCTAATGAAAACTTTTGATGTTAACATTCTCAAGGAAAAATACAACTCTTAGTTTAAAGAATATTAGCGGCCATGCATTAGTACTGCATGCCTGTAATCCCAGCACTCAGGAGGCAGAGGTTTCAAGACAGCAAGGGCTATAAAAGAAAAACCAAACCAAACAAAAGGAATATTAGCTACGTATTCCCTTAAGTTAGCTTGAAGATTGCAAATAGGCTGAGCCATTTGGCTTTGTAGTAATGTTTCATTTTTAGGGCCTCTTATTTTTTTCTCCCTGTCTCCCTTAATCAGCAATTTGTTCTCTTTTAGGCTTACAGATACACACACACACACACACACACACACACACACGCGCGCGCGCGCGCGCGCACACACACACTTTTGTTGTTGTTGTTGTTGTTATTGCTGCAGTGCCAGAGATAGAAGTCCAAGCCTCGAGCATGCTAGAGTTTCCAAAACTCCTCCCCAGTTTGCCAACACAGATTATAACCTGTAAGACAATAAATTGGGGTGGAAAAACAGAAGAGAAAGGGCAATCATTTACATTTACTGACAACAGGAATCCAAAGGCTTCACAAAGAAGCGTCATAATTTGTTTTTCCTCTAATTCTCTCTTCGGGTTTATAGAACTGGGCAAAGATAACTGATCATAGCTCTTTGCTGGTCGAAGATCAGTTTAACTCTTTAATCCAAATGAGAAATAGCCTATATTAGTCAGAGCAGCTATGAAGTTAGGTCACTAGCTACCAAAACCACTTCCACTCAATTTAGTAAAAATTTTTCTAACATGGACACACACAT
>NW_021604747.1:12789-38326 GCF_004785775.1 Grammomys surdaster | reverse complement strand
GAGGGAGAGTTTTGGCGGGTTTTATTTTGTTTGTTTTTTGTTTCTGTTTGTTTTCCGTTTTTGAGGAACTGATTGATGTTAGAGGCATGGTGGTTTCCTACTGTCTTATGAGTTCCCTTGGGAGACTCCAGGGGCGAGGAGAGACCAGGAATAAAGAGCTTTTTGATGTCTCAGGATCTTAACTGCTCAAGCCATTTCTGTTCCATTAGATTTGTAAAGTGAGCATCTTCAGAGTGAATCTTCGTGACACCTCAGTTTATTAATTCATCGCATCTAACTTAGTCTCCACACACCAACAAACAAACCAACTTCACACAAGCTCCAGCATCTACTTCTGCACTGCCTTGAAAGGTGTTCAATGTAAAATTAGCCTAGGACCCAAAGCCCATTTAATTAGCACTCCAAGTGGGTACTGCATACAGTGTAGTTAGCCGCTGGCCTTTCCTGAGTTCCCTTCGAAAGCAATCTAATCTATGTGAAATCACCCTAGAGGCCATCTAGCCTTTGGCTGGTAGGAAGAATGGTTTTCCTGATAGTCCTGAGGAATGCTAAAAGCCTTGTGATATCATCTGGCAGTTAGAATCTAACTACTTACCAAAGCATCTCCCACAGTTCCTTATCGATACCTTTCTAATTATCCTTTCCACCTTTGCAGAATGCAAAAGGTTTACACACCCAGTAGACTTCCCTAGCCGCAAAAACATCTAAATTTTTTAAAAATTATTTTAAAGACTTAATATTATCTTATATGTATGAACATTTTATCTCTGTACCACTTGAATGCCTGGTGCCTGTGGAGGCCGAAAGAGATCACTGGATGCCCTGAAAGTGGAGTTTCAGAGATTGTGAGCGCTCGTGTGGGTGCTGAGAATCTAGCTCAGGACCTCTGCAACAGCAGCCAGTGCTCTCAACCACTGAGCCATCTCTCGAATCCTTGCTTCCAGGTTTCTTAAGAAGAATACCCAGTGGAAAATTACCTTGCTACAGGAAATAAATTCCTATCTAGGTTAATTCAGCTTCACCCCCTTTCAAATCTCTCAGATGAGAAAAGCAAATCTCTGTGTAAGCTACAATATAGTGCATCGTTAGCTGATCCAGGAGCACACATTTAGAGTTTAAACCACACCCCAAATAAAGAGGTGACCAAGACTGGAAGAGGCTTTAAATAGCATCTTGAATTCTCAGATCACTGAGGAACTTTTACTAGTCAGCTGATAATCAATGGGTAAGGGAATCAGTGAATTGATAGCACAGCATTTAATTCTTCAATTATAACTGTGGCCCGAAGAGTAACAAATCAAACAAATGCCCTTTTTCAGAGAAATTAAATAGTTCTTCAGTTATGAAATCCCCAACTCTGTGACAAAATTCCAGAAGCCAGTACAGCAGCTACTTGTACTTTGCTGGAAGCACCTGTGGGCATGTTTTATCTGATGGCGGTGATTGTGCAGAATGAATCCAGCCTCCAAGAGCTACTGAGATAGAATCTGCCCCTCACTGAGACTCACCAGTGTATCTGTAACTCTAATAGAACTCAGGAAGGAAACAGGTACAGGAGATTTACATATTCTTCCAGTGGCCATACAGTTATCCCCAAAGGAAACAATTACAAACCAAAATATTCCGTATGTGTGAGAAAATCATACACAGAAACAGCACATGAGTACTAACATTGCTAAGTCCAGCTAGCAGTTTACTGAAAAGCTGCCCATCTCAAATATGCAGATTTGAAACAGTTCAAAATCAATTAAAAACAACCTACCATATAAATCTGTCAATCGCTCCCTAATCTGTGGGGTTTTAGTTTTGTTTTTGGTTTTGTTGTTTTGAGACAAGGTCTCATTCTGTAGCCTTAGCTGATGTGGAACTCAACTGTCACAATTTGCCTGCCTTTAACTTTTTCTCTTGGTCCTAGAGATTGAACCCAAGGCCTCACAGGTAAGTGCTTTATCATGAAACTAACACTTTTGTGTTGTTAGTTTGTGTTGATTTTCTTTAGTTTTTCTGGATGTTTGGTTTGGTTAGGGTTTTATGGTTCCTATCTGTTCTGGAACTTGCTATGTGGACCAGGATGGCCTGAAACTCACCGAGATCTTCCTGTGTCTGTCTCCCTCCTGAGATTAAAGACATGGAGCAATATACCTGGCAACTTTTGTATTCTTAACGGAAATGATTACAGCATTTGCCCGCTCCCTCTGAGAGATTAACATCAGGCCTAATATTCTGTTTTCACAGTATTCCTCTGAAGTTGTATTATTGTCCCCATTCTCCTGGCAGCAAAATGGAATGCTCAACTCATTTCCAGCTTGCTAAGGTTCACACAGCTCTGGAGGTTTAAAGTTATTTAGGCTAAGAGGCACAGAAGAGGACCAATTAGACATTTTAAGGGGAAAAAGCTGTCCTGGCCTGAGAAGGGCAGTTCTGCATCTGCCATGCTAGATGCCCCTGCCTTCAAGCTTTCAGCCTATAATCAAACCATATTGAAACCAGATTTACGGGCGCTTCAGAGGAGAGCTTTGTGATTTTCTAAAGCAGACATGTTTAGTATTTTAGAAGGTCAAACCCCCTATGGTGCAGTGTTTTTAATAAAATCAGTTCAACAGAAATTAGAGACACACCAGTCAGTTTCTAGGAAGCCTCTGAGCTATCTGAAATAAGAGGGAAAGAACATAAAAGACAAAATCATGTTCGGATCAATCTCTTCCAAAATGGCTGGGACTTACGGGGTATAGATACAGAAACATCATGACAATCTTAGCCCCATTTGCGTCTGGTTTGAGCAAGTTTCCACTCAGAAAGGAAAATTACTTTGGGGGAATGTTCCATGTCATTGTTAAACAAAGGCTGTTCTGGGTTGCAGAGCCTTACACAGCTGCCTCAAAGTACACACACAAACCCCTAAGAGAGAAATGAACTAATGAGAGAATCATCACACCACTCTTGGATCACCAAAGCAGATAGGCAGTTCTGCTTCCTACTGTGTTTTGTCCTCACAGTGAGCCAGAAGTCAGTCTGTGCAATGCCCAGGAAGCCAAAATGCAGAAAAAACCTGCAGTACTTTCATCAACAGAGCAAGCTGTGGAGAGGTCAAGACAAATCTAAACACAGGATTTGCTCTTAGGAAAAGGGGTGTTATTTCATGCAACTAGAGCTGGATCCCCAGAAAAGTCAGACTATGAATCCTTCCCAAGACAGGTTGGGGTAGACTAGTGAGTGCCTAGAAAGAACAGGAGGCAGGCCAGGCAAACACAGAACCACCATGAGACACTGCATTCTGCTTCCAGGAAACCTTCACGTGAACTGGGCAGACCCAAGCCTTTCCTGTGGGGTGGAGCACACAGATGTTACAACCTTTCAAAGCTCAAGTCTTCTTTGTTGTTTCCTAATGAACTACTGAGTTGCTAATTCAAAGTGTCTTGAAATTCACAAATAAGGAGCAAATAGGGGAACTGGGCCTCCACTGCACTAATAGAAAGGGTGACTTCTTTTAAAGCAGGGTTTTCAACCTTCCCAATACTGAGATTCTTTAAGTTTACCACGTTGTGATGACCCCTAACCATAAAACCATTTCATTGCTACTTGATAATTGTAACTGCTGTTATGAATCAAAATACAAATATCTGATTTGCAGGATATCTGATTAGTGTCCCTCCTAAAGGGTTAGGGAACCCACAGGTTGATAACCACTGGCTTAAAGAATCATTGATCTGAGCCAGGAGTGACAGTGACAAACTGAATTCTCAACTCTGGAGGGACTGAGGCAGCACTGCCATTTGGGACTCCCTCTGAACTACACAGTGAGACTTAAGTCAAAAGCCTGGGGGTAACCAGGTAGCAATATCGAAATTTTAATCCCAGCACTTGGGAAGCAGAGGCCCGGGATCTCTCAGTTCCAGGCCAGCCTGGCTACAGAGCAGTTCAAGTTCCCGGACAGGAACACAGACCATCTTGAAAAACAAAACAACAACAAAGCATTGGAGAAACTGCTGACCTTGCATGCAACAAAGGAAAGAACAGTGAAGGAGGAACAATTATCAATCCTTAAACAGCAGTTAATTTTGCTGTTACCTGAGCAAAAGCTAGGCCACGGATGGACAATCCACCTCCTACCAAGTCTGATTAATCAAGTCACTTCCTTAGATCGTTTGAATAGTGAAGTACAAGTCTTTGACACTTGGAGACAAGCATGGGGAGTGAGGACCTACCAGGTTGTTGGACAGTGCACACAAAACCTGATAATTTTCATAAAAATTGTCAGGTGTACGTGGCAGAAAGAGTTGCCAACCTCAGAAAGCTAAGGGCACTGTTGCTTATTAAGATATGAATTTAGTCCATAACCTATCCTAGTTGGGGTTGTTGTCTATTGACACTTGAAACAATCTTTAAATATAAACTGGGCATAGTGCTATACACCTTAAATCCCACCTTTGGGAGGCAAAGGCAGGGGCAGCCAAATCTCTGAGCTGGAGTTTAGCCTGGTCTACACAATGAATTACAGCATAGCCAGATACCTAGTGAGACCCTATCCTGAGGAGGAAAAAAAAATGTAAGTGCTCATTTCCCTGCTAGTCACTTCACCTCAGTAGTCAACGCTCGTGGCACCGCTCTTAAAGAACTTCAAATTATGTTTAGTACCCTAGTGAAAGTATGCAAAGATACAGGAAACTCTCATCTTCAAATATGCATGCTACAGGCTCAAGTTAAAAAAAAAATCAGCTACATAAAAAGAAATAGAAAAAAATTGGCAAATTCTCACATTTAACCTAACAAAAATCCATTTTGAGGAAAAGGTCCATAAACAAGGTAAAGAAAGTCGGAGGAGGCAATTGTTACTTTCCTGGCTAAAGATCATGTTCTGTCATGTTCTATTTGGTCATATTAGTAAAAGGGACAGTTTGAAGAGGAAACCTAATAGATGTGTTATTAAAATGTCAATGTAATGGCATTCACTACTGAAAGCCTTCTTAAGGATTAAAAAGATATTTAGAAACAGATACTGTAAGTATAATCATTTTTAAAGACCAGGAGCATTGCTTAATAAAGTTTGGCTAGTTTGGGAGACAAAATATTTAATTTGGTTCGAGACAAAATAAACTGTCACAGTAGACAGTGGTTAACTTTACTAAAGACATTCTTGAGTTGGGGGAGGTGGACATAGTCCTTGCAGAGAAAGCGGATGAAGCTGATAAGACATTCCTTTTGTTCCGGCAACTTCAGAAACTCAGGTCCTATCTGGTCTGGCTCAAGTAAGTGAGGAAAGCCTAGGGCTTGGGGTGTGGCTTAGTGGTAGAGTGTGTGTGTTTAGCGCATACAGGGCCAGAGATAATTTTTAGCACAAACAAGCAAAAGTTCTTAGATGAAAACTAAAACCAGAACCATTCTGGTAAACAATTGTGAGACACTAGACAATGGTCATTACACAAAGAGAATTAATTATACGTTTGTATAAGAATGAACAAGATCAAAACCTACATCTGAGAAGTATGAGTAAACAGGTCTTCATTCATATAATTAACATGAACTCTCATACACTCCCAAATCAAATGTTTTGTGACTCGTTGGCTTTCTGTGGTGGTGGGGAAATCACAGCCAGGGCGTCATGCACACCAGTCAAGCATCTTACCACTGTGCTGCCCCACCACCAGCCTCCCTACACCCCACTCTAAAGTTTTAATTCATAAAAGACATCACTAAATTTTCGGACAAAAATATATATATTTTAAAAAATCTTTACAATAAATGAAGATGTAGGAGCTTACAGAGAGCACAGTGTTTTTATCTCAGTCAGTTGCGGCCCCTGGGACACAAAGAACCCTGGGAAAGTGTGCAGAGTCCTCTCTTTGCTTTTTATAATTTTAAAGCAAATTAATCCATTTGACTGTAGAGTCTGTGCAAATAATCCTTCAGAAGAAATACCCACGATTCTCTTTTCAGAGGTCATTTGGTTTCTCCAAGATGACTAAGCGAGTTAGTTGTCTCCAGATAAAAGTGCTCCTGTCAGCAGAACTCAGAAGGCCTTCAAGGGTTCCGTTTATAGTTCAGACATGACTGTCATACGAATTCCAGCTTCCCATGACCACTGTACATGCCCCAGTGCACAAGGGAGAGGATCTTCTCATTACTGAGCTCTGCTTGCCTCATTTTGTCACAGGTCAGACAGCAGTTCTCCTGCCCACTGACGGGCACCATGCACTCCAAGTCCAACTTTGCAACCTGCCCCTTCTTGGAATGGTGTCCGTGAAAGCTATAGTGCAAACGGGAGAGCATCTGCTGCCGCTGATCCTGCAGTCTCTTGTTCTCACTTCGCAGCATTCGCAAGGCCAACATAATGAGCAGCACCAAGATCAGTCCACCAGCGATGGGAACTGCTATCACGGCTGCGCGGAACCACAGTTCTTTGGAGGAAGTCAGCTCTTGCACCTTAGTGATGAGGTTTCTGCTGCCGTCATGCTGATATCTGCTTCCTGGTCCTAAAGGAGTACAAAGAAAATGGTCAAACAAACTGGGTGATTGCCTCCTAGAAGCAAACATCAACACACAGCCATTTTCCATAAGAAGGCTCATTTAAAGGGCAACTTACCAGCCATTTTCAAGAAACTACATGTTACAAAAGTACCCAAAGATGCTTACAAATGCATTTGTTTACAGGCTGTCATTACTTGGATGTAATGGTCTTTTAATGTCCTCAAAATGTTCAAATAACAGGCAAAGCCTATTATGCAGAGACATCTAATGCTCAGGCAGACATAAAAGCCACTCAGTTAGAGACGGTCTTTGCATCCAGCCATGCTCTCCCTCTGGTGTCTCTAATTACATTAACAACAAAATCAATAGCAGACATACGAAGTTGCTGCTGTCACAGGCCTATAGATCAGGCAGGCTTTTAGGTCAGGACATCTTGGACCTACCTGAGGCTTCGCCCTTAGGAGGAGAGAGGACGTCGTGCAGTCCTCGGTAATTGCACATGTCTTCGTGACAGCATTCCAAAGTGGGCACGGTGGGGCCAGAGTGGTTTTGGGCCTGTTTGGCTCGGCAGATATCTGCTGTGCTTGCAAGTGAGTCCAGGCAGCCATGGGTGAGTGGGGAATTGGTGTTCTGAGGATCAAGCAGTCTGGAGAAGCAGGCACTAAGTTCAGACTTACACATGTAACCGGTTGCCACACAGTGAGCAGCATCACAGTAGCATCTGATCTCTCCTGCAAACAAAGAAACTGCATAAGCATCAGGTGAGCCCCAAACCCAGAGGCACTTATTGATGACTGTCTCCAACAGCAGCCCACAGGGACAGAAATGCACCCAAAGCAAGCAGTAACTTTCAGGGAGCTAATGTTAGCAATATATACAACCCAACAACAGATTTGTGATAGGTAAGAGTAATGAACGATGCTGTGCTTTGATGGGAAACTGTTTTCACTGTATTGCCTTGTTATAAAGTAAAATCATGTTATTTACACAATTTTATATTATACAACCACACAAGATAAAAATGTCAGGCTTTGGGGTTTTGTCTGTATAAATATTATTTGATCGGAACTACAGAATTGTTTGGCACCCCAAAGGACTGAGCCAAATTGTAAGACCTGAGCTGACACATTATAAAGTTATTAACCAGACACAACAATCTAGAAACTGCACAGGTCAGGAGGTTTTCAAACCATGAAACTGGCAGCTATCTGGGATCTCTCTAGAAAAGGCAAACTTTGCCTATAAAGATCCTTTCACGCAGAGGAGCTTTTAGTCCGAACATTGTAAAACAGGAACTAGGCAGTTTACAATTAGTGGTTTGCTTGCCAAAGTCAATTTCTTTCAGCCCAAATGGAAAGTCATAAAAGTGGGGGATGTAAAACTGCAAGACTAACTCCTCCTCCTCCTCCTCCTCTTCCTCCTCTTCCTCCTCCGCTTTACATGTAATTTAACATGTGACCTAAAATGGGAAACTCAAAACTAAAAATCCCCTGCTGGTTGAAGGAAAAATCCTTAAGGAAACCTCAAATTTTTCTCCAGGAAGTGATTAAAGTTTCTTTTATAAAACTCATTCTATGAGTTGCAAGGCTCTGTTCACATCTTGTCACAGTGCAAGATTTCAGTCTTGGCTGTGGACCTGAGAGTTATCTATCACAAGAAACTGAGATGCCCAAAAGGGTGAACGCCCATCACTGTTGGCTGCCACAGCTCACTACTGTAAACCAAACTAATGCATACATCTCCTGTGGCAGCTCCCAACCAGAAGATCTGTCTACTTACTGAAACCTCCACTCTGACATTCAACACTGAGAGCCTTGGCTTTTTCAAACCTCCCCCAACTTCACTCCTCTTCCTGCTCCTTTCTGTGAATGCCTGAGTAAGGTGTCTCATTTAATTATCTGTCCAAATTCCAGGCCACCACATGGTGTGCTCAGTTTTCACCCAGGCTGCTCACACTTCAGTTGGAAGAAAAGCCGGCCAGCTCCAACCTTGCTATCCTGGTTACGGGTCCAGGTCCCTTCTGCCTCCTGCACTTCGAAACCGATCCTCAAGTCTACAGCAATTCCTTTCTGTCTTCTCTCCTCCTTCCAAGTTCAGTGTATTCTTTGCATAAAAGCTCACCACTCTTAGGTGATAATGACTACGTATCCCTGGCCTGATAAATTCTATACAGACTTAAAGTAGAAATAAAACAGATTAAAAAGTCTGCTTTGAGCCTATTAGCCTCGGATTTAGTACAGAAAGGGAAAAGTAAAATGCTGCTTCAGTGTTTATGAGTACCTATTTAAAATACTACATTTTCAGTGACCTAAAGCAGTCTTAATAAAATTTTGACAGGTAACTGAGAAAGTTCTAAGACTTTAAAGAAAAATTGGAGCCACATTTCAACAAGGAGAATGGACTTTTGTATTACTGTATTAAAACTATATTTCTGTCATTTCATAAGGTTTCTTCCTGTGGCATGCAAAGGCCAAAAGGGGACTGGTATTTTAAAACAGTGAACAATGCTCTTCTGTTTTCTCCTTTCTAGTTACTGTATGTAGTGATTAAACAAAAATGTCTGCTCCAGTCAAGATGGCTACAGCAGAGGCTGCTGGCTTCTGTTAAATAAAGCTTTTGAAGTCCACAGCAGTCAGAAATCTCTGATCCCCTAATTATATCATTATCAGGCACATAGTTTCGGTATCTGTGACTTCATGTCAGCCCCAGTCCCTCCCTGTTCTGCCTGCCTTTGATAGGGCCAGGAGGCTCCCCTCTGCAGGCTGCAAGGGCTGTTATTTAGGGCTAATTACACCCTTCCTTCCAAAATAAATAAATACTGTAGCACCTCATCCTTGCTGGGCTGGCTTATCCTTTAACCTCAGGCCTGCTACATGGCAATTAGAGAAAAGTGTGTTTGGGGGTGAGGGTCAGAGACTAAATAATGCTTCCCTTTTTAAAAAATGGGTTTGTAGAACAGCAGGCAGAGTGAGGGGAGAGAGTCGGTGGTGAGGGGAGAAATTGGGAGTTAAGAGAATTTCCATTAAAAGGTGAGCGCTGCTGGGGGGAAAAAAACCCTACTTTTGTCCTTTCTTTTTTCCCAGCAGCGTCTGTAAAAATATGGAGCGGGAAAGGGGATAGATGACAGTGCCTACTCTTTCCAACCTCTCTAGAGGTCACACTTCAACAGGCACCCCAGACTCCTACATTCCCAAAGAAATCTCACTCATTGGTCCGCTGACACGCACACTCCAAGACATTCAGACATGCGAAGAAACACACGGCATAGCACTCCTGTGCAGAAATTCAGAAGCACGAAAGTCAAGAACACAGACAAGCCCCAGCTCAGAAAACAAAAACAAAAACAAAAACCCACAAACTTAAGGACACTGTAGACACAAGCTCAGACATCCAAAAATACACGGAGAAACTTAGTGGCAACCAACAGAGATGCCTGCCCGGCCCAGCTGGGATCTGCGTGTTCTCCGGACCGTCCCGTCGGGGTACGTGAGCCCAACGGCTTCTGGTCATCTCCCGGCCCCGAGTTCAGGAGTTCACCACCGGCCAACCGTCCCAAGGTCTGGCTGTCCTTTAACGCGACAGGCCCGGGGCCGTGGAGCGGACCACAGCAAAGGCGGGAACCTCATCGTCGCTCACCAAGCCGGACGGCCGACCCCCCCCCCAAGTCTCCAGTCCCGGCACACAGTCCCACCGCACTCACCTTTGGTGAGCAGCACAGCCATGGCGCAGAGCTCCAGCTGCAGCCAGATGAAGATGTAGCTGGAGTGGCGATCCATTGACGCCTCGCGCCTCCCGTCGCTCCGGGAGCCAGGCGCGGCTGCACTACGACCCCCGGGGCGCGCCGGGCGCCGTCAGTGTCGGGGTGGGGGCCGGAGCATGGAGATGGACTAAGACTACCGAGGACACGTTCCCGGCCCCGCGCACTCCCCGGCGGTCGTCCCTTCGCCCCGCCACCACGCGCACAAGCCACGAACAGCAGACCAAAGTCGGACGTACCAGCAGCGGGCAGCGCCTGCAACCACCAAGCAGCCAGAGTCCCCGCCGTAAATAGTGCCCGGCGCCCGGAGCGGGCCAAGCGCGGCCCCGCCCTATGCCCCGCCTCCATTCTCCGATTGGCGGATGCCTCTAGCCCCGCGGCCCAACAGCAGGGGGCGGGGCCAGACGTAGGCCAGGACAGACTGGCCTCCCGGCTCGCGCTGGCGCGGACGTGTAGCAACGCGGACTCGGCCGCAGCGCTCCCCCTAGCGGATGTTTGCGCGTGCAGCCTCAGAGGCGCCGCGGAGCCCGGCCTCTAGGTAGGTTCCGAGTTTGCTGGAGACCCTCACTGCTCAGTTTCCGGCCAGCAGCGTCCAGCACGTGGCTTCGCTTTTGTCTCACCTGAAACCTGCAAGGGACGCCCCTCTCAGTGGTCATGTTCTAGAGTCCCACAGAGAGAGTAACTATGCTGGGCTGCCTAGCCCTGGAGCCCCCCAGGGATAGTGATCATACCCAGGCCTCCGAGACCCGGATCCCGCCTCCCCTGGACAGTGCCCAGGCTCCTGCCGCCGGGACTCGGAACTCCCACAAACAGTGACCAGGCCCCGGCCACCGAGCCCCAGAGGGACAGTGGCCAGGTCCCGGCCACCAAGCCCCAGAGACACACACTTCTCCTCACCCCCACGGAACAATGGCCTTGGGCCCCGCCCGCCCGCGTGTGGCCGAGGAGGAGTAGGGTGCACAGAGCCAGAAAGGGTCGGCCGGGAGCTGGAGTCGGCTCTCTGCCGGCTCGCTGGCTCCCCCGGGCGCATCCGCCCCGAGCCGACAGCCTTGTGATCAATAAAGCCCAGACAGACAGACTGTTGATCAGTAGGAGCCGCTGGGTTCTCCTGGGTAGACTGGGGACCAGGAGCCTGCTAGAGACACTTAACGAAAATTAGCAAATCCAAAAGCACCCGGCGCCAGCTAGACGACACTGGCCGAGACTCAATTAACCACCCCCCAAACAATCGCAGGCAAACACACCCGCTGACCTGATCAATATCAGCCCCACAGCGATCTCTTTCCTGAGATACCAAGTCATTTATTAGGGCTTGCAGGGCGGCCTGCCCTGAGGAACCTAAGATGGAGATGAGATGCTGTTTGGCTGTCTAAGGGGAAATGGGCTTAAGGGTTTTATTATCAGAGGGAATGGTCTTTTACTCCCCCTCCCCCAAGCAGAAGCAAACCATCTGCAAAATTCACTTTTAGGGTCAGCTAACATTTAAAACGAAAAGAGCATAAAAGTCAGGTCATTTAGAAAGGGAAGTCAGATGTAAAGAATAAGAAGCTGGGAGACAGGCTTCCAGCTCAGAGTCACTGCCCTAACACTTGAGGCTCTGGGCTCCTTCCCAGCATAGCCAAGCAAAAACTTCGGGAGAAAATGTCTTATGGATTGAAAATCTAGGAGGAACTTTCTAAACACCTACCATAGTAAATTTGTTGGAAGTCTTCAGAGACATAGAAAGTTAGTGAAACTACCTTTGAAAACTGTTTTTGTATAAAAAAAAAAAGGAAATAATCTCATAATCTTATGTCTATTACTTTGGTATGTCAAAACTACACTTTAAAAGGAGAGGGAAGTTCACACTTGTAATCCTAGCAATTGGGAAGCTCTAGGGTGGCTAAGGCTGGAGAAAGAGTTGGAGGCCAGCCACTGGCTATGTTAGTGGGTTCCATATCAGCCTGGGCTACCAACTAGACCCTGACTCAAAACATACGACAGGATTTTACAAGTTTAAATATAAGAAGGGAAGTAATTGATTATTGATTGTGGGGTACACAATTTGGAAGGTAGAGGCAGGATAATTGCAAATTCCAGGCCAGCCTTTATATCAAAACCCTATCTCAACACACATCACACACACACACACACACACACACACACACAAGGAGATAGGGCAAGTTCTACAGAGGTTTTAGGAGAAAACTGAACAGATAAGGGCCCCCAGTAAGCCGAAGGGCTTTTTGAAGACATGGTTGACAGTCCACAGGAAGAGAGTATCCTCAGGATTTTCCTGGCTGTTCTTGAACTTTGGGGAGTTAATCCAAGAGCCCTGTGGATCATGTATTCAGATAATGACACATTCTTAACCTTGGAGAGTCAATCGTTAGCTTAGAGTCATCTATGAGAGCATACTCATTCAGCCAGCTTGGAGTCCCCACTAGTAGACCTCAGTGAGTCTAGAATCACAAAGATTTGGACATCTAGAAAATTTGTCACAAAAAAGAAGGTGATGTGGAATTGGGTGCATGATGTGAGGATGAAGCCCAACAGGGTGAAGATGCCCAGAGATGGTCTCCTCAAAGCAGCAGCACTGAGGTTATCTCCTACCTAGTAAAGACTATTGGAGGAAGACCACTTCAAACGCAGCAGACCACAGAAATCTAGGGATGGATTGAGTTAATTGTGGGGGAAGACAGGGATGGTAAAGAAGGGATGGTAGGTGGAAGGAGCAAGGAAAAGACCCAAACCTACTGAGGACTCACCCTATTTACCTTTGGTGCAGATAAACACTTCGATAGCTGAAAAAGATGTAAGGGGATTTGCAGTTGAACACCAGGTTGTAGCTTACACTCCCCATGTCTCCAGTTTGCCTCAGTTAATATCCCTTTTCACACTGGAAGTCACAGCAGAAGCCAGGCTAGAAGAATGCTCTCTTGTGTGGGTGGTCACTTGACACACAGTGAACTAATTAGGGTCTTTCTTTGGACAGAGATGCAGGACAAGCTCTGGAGGCCATTTCAAGGGAGATGTACAAATGCAGGGATGAGGGGAGAGCTGGCGTTCATCTGCCTGCACAGAAACAGCCAATGAAGAACTGTGTCCATGAGCAAAGATTTAAATCCCAATGGCTCTCCAGCAGGTGCTCACGTGCTAGAGGTTAATTTCTGCCTTCCTGCGAGTTTGAGGTATGGTCTCCCTTGCTGTTCACTGGTATCTGTTCTTTAAGCTTCTGGGGGAGTCTCCCATCTCTTGAGGGAGTTGGGAGCATAGGAAGCAGAAGGAAGAGGATTTCTAGTTCTTTACTCTGATAACATGCTCACTACCATACCTGTCGTGGAATGTGGGTTCTCCTTCTTGTGTGGCAAACACTTTTTCTACTAAATCATCTTTACTAAGCACTAAACCTATCTTTACTTTTTTACTTTAATCCTAACTCAGGAATCTTGTTGTTGAAACAGGGTCTCATGTAACCCAAGCTGACCCTGAACTTTCCACGTAGTCAAGGGTAACCTTGAATTCATGATCCTCTTACATCCAATTCCTAAGTTTAGACATCCTGAGTTTCCAGGCTTGGAAAACTCAAGAATCTTAGTAAGTTCCTCATCGCCCTATTCTGCTTCCTATATTCTTCCTTTAGTAAAGCATGACACTGCTGTGTACTTGAACTGTAATCCTCTCTCCTTCAGTCTCCTAGAGTGCTAGGATTACAGGCATGGACTACCATAGCCTGTTTTAAACAACAACTATTCTGTCTTTTGATTTCTGTGATATGGAGCTCAAATCCAGGGTTTTGCTCATGCAGAACAAGTGTCCTTCCACTGAGCGACATCCCAGTCATAAAACTCTCTCTAATTTACAGCTCTTTCACTGACAAATCAAAGAATCCCTCAAATTAATGTCTTTTACTAGAACATATTTGTCAAGGATCTTAGTATCTACATTTTGAGGTTTATATGTATGTATTGGTTCAAATGTAATTCAGAGCAAGAACTTGAGATTCATTGTTCAGATTTCAACTCTTATTGCTTGGTCAAACTTCTTAAGTGGCTAAAAATTAGTTTTAAGAGAAACAAGCATGTACTTTAATAGGCTTTTCAACTAAGTGAATGGGAGTGTTTGAATCAATGTGGAAAGTCAAAATTGGGTTAGGGATAATATGTCAGTTATGAGTTCATATCAATAGTCAAGAGAACAGACAGCAATTTTAATTCAATTTAAGATGTTTAAGGACACTGCTTCTCTGTGGAATTTCATTTTATGTTCTGTGAGAGACTCACTTAACCACTTCCCTACGTTCAGCCTCTTCACTCCGTATAGCTATGGCAGTGCAGTCATGAAACCCAGTGCTTCCTCTGATTCTATAGTCTTCTGGCTGCTGTACTTCACTCTGAGCTCCTAATAGTAGCTTTAAAAAATTAAAAAGTCATTTCTTTACCAGGTGGTGGTGTCTCATACCTTTATCACAACACTCAGGAGGCAGAGGCAGAGGCAGAGGCAGAGGGATATCTAAATTTGAGGCCAGCCTGGTGAATTCCAGGACAGCCAGGGATACACAGAGAAACTATTTTGAAAAACGAAACAAACAACAGCAAAACAAAATAAAATCATTTTCTCTCAGTAATTGTTTTCAGGAAATTAAGGTCAAAGATAAGAGATTAGTTGAGATGAAGGGACCAGCTATGAGGTTAGAGGGTTTTAGCTGTCTGTTTGGTTTTGATTTTCCATTTTTCTTCCATTATGAAAAAAGGGATAAAGGGACAGCCGCCTGAAGAAGGCTAGTTGCACAGTCTGGGTGGTAATGTGATAAGATCTGGAAAGAAAAGTCAGAGACTGAAACTCAATTTACATTCCAGTGTGTTCTTATGCTTTTGAGGTCTTACACAAAGCAGTGATACTGAGTTAAGATTTTAAAGTAAATAAACAAATAAGACAAAGTACTAACTTTGTGGCACAACAAAATCTTCCCTTAAGATCATTAGAATCTTGGCCATGGGCATTCTCAAACAGCATTGACTATGTTCTGTGCCATCGTTGGTCTCTGCAAAAGCCTTTGTTGCTTTGGGTTGTATACTGTGATCACCTTCTACCCACCAGTCAAGATAATGAACTTTCAAAAAAAGTGTCCAGCGGCCTGCTGGTTTGACCTACCAGGTGTAAATGAATTTAAATTCATTTTTGTTTTATACTCAAGTGCTGAATCAATCCCATACAGTGGTGGGGAACTAGCATGGACCAGTCTGTTCCATCCCTTTAGTAGGTAACACATTATTTTTTAGTATTAAAACTCATTTATGTTTAAGCCATAAAATCTGAGAGATTTGATATGTTTGTGAGATAGAAAATATTTAGATCCTTGCTGATGTCAGATGAAATTTGGCATTGTTTCCTTTTGGCCACTCTCCTACCTTTTCCCACTTGTCTATGATGGTCCAGTGGTGACTTCTCCCAACTGAAATATCACTGAGACAGAAACTGAGGCCTTTTGCAGTAGAACTTTACAAACCTATTTGCCATCACTTTTTCTGGTGTGGCTGCTGTTTGTGTTTTTCATTATAATATTTTTTGAGATTACTTTTTAAAATTGACGGGCAAAATTGCATGTATTCGTGGTATGCAGTATAATAGTTTAAAGTATATGTATTCTGGAATGGCTAATTCTAGCCAAGTGGACCACCCTACATAGTTATCATTTCTGTGATGACAGCACTTAACTTCTCTCTGAATTTTTGATGACTACAATGTATTATCACTGCTTATAGCTGCCACACTGTACAGCCTATGTCTTCAACTTATTTAACCGACTTCATTTTCTATCCTTTGATCAACTACTCCCAACTTCCTTCCCCTCTAACTATTCTAACCTGTGGCAAACATGATTTTACTTTTAGTTTCTTTCTTTAGAAAGTTTTCTTCGTTACATTATTCTTTTATGTGTATGTGTGGAGGTCAGAGGACACTTAATGAGAACGGATTCTTTCCTGCTACCATTAACTCAGGCTATCAGGCATGGAGGCAAATGCTTCTATTGAGACATCTTGCCAGCCCTGCACTTGGTATCTTACCAGATGGGTGTTTTCTTATTCCTCATATGAATCAATTAGCATTTGTCTTTTTGGTTCATTTCCTTTCTAATTACCACAAGATTCCTTGCATTTTAGAGTTGAATGATAAATAGTGTAACCAGGTAATGATGCAGAACTTTCCAGAGTCCAGGGCTGTTTTGTCTTGTGGACTATGTGCCCTGTCTTTTTTAGTTGATGAAAAGTAACTATGAGTGCTTTTCATCTGCTTCTTGAAACAGGAGAAAATTTGGAGCGAATAATCCCTATTATTAATAATCTCCATAATTAAGGGCTTTCCCCACAGGTGTAGTGTGGGTTTATGGGGTTCTGGGATCATGTGGTGAGGTACCTGTGCTTCGGTGAGCAGATGCTGCTTCCTACCAGTCTACTTGTAACACAAGAGCAAAACGCACCAACTTTACAGTCTCATGTCTCTCTGGGGCTCTGTGTCACAGCCTGTACCACTTAGCCAAATCTCATTAACTCTCAGGAGTATAGGAGAGTTCTCTAAAGAAGTCTACATGGTTACTCAACTTCCTTTTTCATTGGCTCCTTCAAGAGATTATAAAGCCATTCATGATAAGCAAACACTTCTTATTGGGACTTAGCTCACTGGGAGAGCACTTGCCTTTTTCAAATAAAGGCCCTGAGTTCAATGCTTAGCAGCTCCCCCCTACATGTGCTCCTCTCTCCTCTCTCTCTCTCTCTCTCTCTCTCTCTCTCTCTCTCCCTCTCCCTCTCCCTCTCCCTCTCCCTCTCCCTCTCCCTCCCTCCCTCCCTCTCTCTTTCTGTTGCGAGCATGCACGCATGCACACACACTCTTATGCACATACAAACACATTCACATATACATATAGACACACATACACACATCTGCACACACGCACACGTACACACACACACACACACATTTCCATCATCCTTTCTATTCCTGTTGATGCTTTCACTTTGTAGTCCTGCATAAATTTTATTTTGAATGAATTACTGTTGGTGACCCAATTTTGAAGGGAAGTAATTAGTGAAGTAAGTGGAGAATAGGAAACTTATGAGTGATATGAGCTGTTTATGCTCTGTGACTAAGAATAGTATAAGGTGGGTGCAAAACAAATGTCTTTTTCTACAACTCAGGATCTTCACCCATCAAGTGAGGAAGACAGCACTGGTAGGCAGCCTCCCTGCCCTGAGAGTCTCAATAGTGCAGATCCAGATGCTAGTGTTTGTTTATGTTCTCTGTAAAACCCTATGGAAATAGTAAATGATATTTTCCTAGAAACAAAGCATTTGCTCAAAGTAATGTTTAATCATCTGAATGCATCCATAATGGCTTGGGACTTCCCTCCCAACTAAAGTGACTAAGGTGACTTTAGGATTTTCCCCTCCCTTGAGCTGAAGATTTGAAGTGTGAACAATGCCACTGCCAACTGAGCCTCCAGCTGGGACAGGGTGATGGTATCTCTAAAGGGCATGCATCTTGCCAGGGAAGATTTGCTCCCACAGTTGGTAGGAGTCCAAGAATCAGGCAAGACAAATTGGTCAGCTAACTTACCATTATGCAAGAAGCTTAGCTCTTCACAGGCAGCTATAATTCATGCCTCCTAACTAGGAAACTCGTGAAAGATCACCCACTGTAGAAGGAGGCCTTAGGAACACCCACTTCCCATTCTGTGAGTATTATTATTATTATCATTATTATTAAAGACGTCTCAAGTTGCTTATTCACTGTCAGAAGCAGTACACAATAAAGTCACCATTAAGGGCATACTTGCATGGACATGCCCTGCATTTTTTTTCTTTTTGAGACATGATGTCACGTAGCCCAGGCTGGCCTGAACTCAATATATAGCCAAAGATGACCCTGAACTACTCCTCCTCCTCCTCTTCCTCCTCCTCCTCCTCCTCCTCCTCCTCCTCCTCCTCCTCCTCCAGACCCAGGTGGGATTCCGGGCTTTTGTTGCTTTACATGGTATTGAAGATCAAAGCTCCCAGCATTCTAGGCAAATCCTTTACCATCTGAACTCCAATCCCAGCCTCCAGTATTAAAACTACTGAAAAAGAGGTGTGCTCTCCAATTAATTATAATCCACCTGCCTCATCCTCAGGGGCTATCCGATTTTATTATATTTAAAAATTCTTCTAGCTGTTGTTGTTATTCGGTGCTGTGAGACGAGATGATCATCTAGGGCCTCTCACAGACTAGGAAGCCCACAACCACTGAGCTATGCTGCTAGACCCAAGCTGCTTAATATTAAGCTAGGTCTGAAGAACAGGGTGAGAATGAGCGCCATATATTCTTAACCTTTAACCTGGAAGGTTAAATATCTGTAGTTTTTCTAGAACTTTTGAGTGCAAACAACACAGGGGCGGGGGCAGAGACTGTTGTTTGGGATATTACCAGAGGTCATGGGTAAAAGGAACAACCAACGTATTTTCAGGTCTTGAATCTTTCCGTCACCCATTCAAAGTCCAGCCGCAGTCAGGACGTAGAGAAATAAAGGTTTAGCCGACTTAAGAGGATTAGGAGTCTCTATGCTTATGTCTCAGTCAGAAATATTCTCTCTCTCTCTCTCTCTCTCTCTCTCTCTCTCTCTCTCTCTCTCTTTCTCTCTCTCCCCCCCCCCCGCCCCGGCCGTGCGCATGCTGTTTTCTGTTTTATTGGAATGCAAGAAAGGAACGTGTAGACGTTAATTATAAAATAAATGGGGGGGCCCTCTAAGTTATCATCAAAAATACAAAAAATAAACCGCAGTTTCTCACAGTCGTCACCCGATCTACAGACAAACACATCCCACCACGTCCAAAAAGACGATGAACAGAGGGGTTAGCGAGCTAGGAGACAGGCTCAGCCTCCAGCGGTGAGCGAGGAAGTGAAGGACTGAGACGTGGCAAGCTCCCTGGGGGAATGCGCACGCTGGAGAGCACCAATTATCATAATTGAAGGTAATGGTGCCGAGGCGCCGCTCTGTTTTACTTCACTCAGCCCGACCCAGACGCTGGGCTTGGCTCCTCCCCGGCCGGCCGAGCCCTCGCCCTCGGGGGTTTTCCGGGGCTCCCTACGCCTCAGCTGCCCAGACCAAGTCTCTCAAGTTCAGGTGCTCACACCACCCGCGCGCTGGCCATCCCGCCTGCCCTCCCAGCTGCCACTGCCTGCCTCTCCCCACTAAAGGAGCAAGAGAGCGATCCGGATGAAACTGGGACAGAAGTTTTGGTCAAGATAGATGTTTCCCAACTCATTCAAGTGTTTGAGCCAACCCTGTCCAGAATCTATAAAACAAAACAAAACAAAAACAAAAATAAGGGAACAAACATTTTGGTCCCAAATAGTATCCACCACCAGTCCTTCTCCTCCCTAGTCTGGAAGAATTGACAACTTTGACTTGCAGGCTGTGATTCGGACTTACCCACGCCCCACCAGGTCCCCTCCATCACCTTATCGCTGAGCTTTACAGTGCAGTGCGCAGGGCAGCGGGACCAAACACAGTGTCCTTCACACAGGCTAGGCTAGCCCAGTTCTATGAACTACACTTCCAACCTAAAGGGATTTGAAGAGAAATTTCGTAAACAATTCTGAAGTGCAAGGTTGAAGGGTGCAGGGAAGCTCTATTTTTTTACATTTAAAAACCTTAATTTTTCTCCAATGGAGTACCTGAAATTTTAATTTCAAAGAGTTTGAAGAGACAGAGCAGCTATTTTCCTGGCATTCCAGGTTCTGAGACAAGAAGAGTGAGATGTGTTTCTTTTTGTTTTCTGGTTTTTTAAAAAAATACCAGTTCTTTTTTTATTTGCTTGAACGATTGATTGATATTGATTTCTAATTACAAAATAATACATTGCTGTAGGAAACTTGAACAATTCACACAAATAAATATATGACCTCTCCCATGAGGCTACAGTGGGTCACAAGCTCCTAGACCCAGTCCCTGACTGTCAGTCACAGTAAAGAAGTGTTGTAATGATGGAGTGAACAGTGTTAGCTTGGACTCAGCTACAGACCCACCTGTGACTTGGGTGAGTATCACCAAACCTCTCTTAGACTTCTGCCTGTCTTTGTGGGAATGTGGGGATGGGTGTTTTGCCTGCATACATATGTACACCATGTGTGTGCCTGGTACTCAAAACATCCAAGAGGGTGTTGGATACCCTAGAACTGCAGTTACAGAGGGTTGTGACCTGCCATGTGAGTTCTGGGAGTGGACACCTGGTCCTATATGGAGGAACAACCAGCCAGTGCTCTTAACAAGCTCAGAGCCCTCTCTCCAGCTTTTCCTCTGCTGCTCATCTGTGAAATAGACTTAACAGAATGACCTCTAAGAGAAACCCTATATTGGGGCAAAGAAAGGAGGTAAGGAAGGAAAAAAGGAAGGAGGGAAGAAGGGAAAGAAGGAGGTAGGAGGGGAAAGAAGGAAGAAGGAAGGAAAGAAAGAAGTCAGGGAGGCAGAAAAAAGAAAGGAGGGAGGGAGAGAGGGAAGAAGGGAGAAAGAATCAACTGTTGAAACTTGTTATCTGAGTTCCACACACACTGTGGCTCCCACCTACCCACCCATGTACACATATGAGGTAAATAAAAATGTAAGTAAAAAATTTAGGAGATCTTTGAGGAAATAGAGTGGTCAAGTTGGTAAAGGCATTTAATACCACATTGAAACAAGATATGAGAATGGAAGGCTTTCAGGTAAAGAAATGAGACGTCTATAGACTGTAGAGAGCACGCAGACCAGTGGCCACCAGGTAAGGGGAGTTAGGTAGGCTGAAAATGTTGTATAACAAAATACAATATATGATGAATATACATAATAGAGACAAAAGAAAAAAGAATTTTCCAGAAATTGTACTGTCTGAGTACAGGACAGGTAGCCTGGGACTTCCAAATGCCCAGCAAGTCCAGCAAGGGACACAGAGTAATTGTAACTTTACAAGTCTCTTTCAATACCATGGTGCCATGATTATGACACCATCTAGTAACTATTTCTTTTAATATTATAGATGGAGATGCTATGTCATTTTCTGGAACTACAAAGGGTGCAAAGGGCAAATTGACTGGAGACGGAAGAACCACGTGTCACTCCTCTGAGCTACTCAAGATCAGACATGGCAGCTCGGCACTCAGAAAGGACTGTGCAACCCGGGTGACTGTGGCCCTAGAGGGGCACCCCGTTTTGTCTTACCCACAAAGAAAATATGCAAGAGCCTTTCCCAGCCTGTGGCCGCACCCTTACTAACATAAGGAGAGTTCACTGCAGGGTAATTACAGGCAGGGCTACAAAGAGCAGATGCTACAGAAAGCACACGTGTCATCTTAAGACAGCTGAGAGCCCAGGATCTTATGTAAAGTTGAAGATGCCTTGAAAATTGGTATGGATTCTCCCAAACCTATATTGCCCATGACCTTGTGACATGTGCATGCTTGTGTACTCTTCCCCTTGCCCCCACCTCAACACCATTGGGTGTCTAAAGGATGCTTCTTCACATCCATTCTTTCTGGGAATAAAGACAAATTCTGCTTGGTGGTTTTTACCTCCCTTCCTCATGAGTCATTCTATAGCATGTAATTCCAGACAAAACCAGCCGACTAAGGAGACAATCCAAGGAGCCTACTTTATTATTTTATTTTATTTTATTTCAGTGCTGGGAGTGGAACCCAGAGCCTTGGGCATGTGGGCAGGAGTTATACTTCTGAGTCCAGCCCCTGGGCTGCTTGCTTTCTAGGGCAGCTGTAGTTCAGTCTCTTAGTTCTTGCTAACACCTTATTCTATGACAAGCACTGTTGAGAGGCCCCTAGACCTGGGCCCTGTAGAGGCAGGAACAGAAACTCTGTAACAGACTCGGTCTAGCAGCTTTTCTTTACTGAGAATAGTGTCTGCTACTGCTCTCTCCACCCCCTTGAAAGTCCTGCAAACCCCTCAGCTTCGGAACAAAACCTGCAGCTCTGGTAATGGGTTTTGTGTCAAGTCATCTGATCCTCTTTTGTTTTGTCTTTGAATTCTTACTAGTTCATAATTCAAACTGGGTGTGTGAGCTTGTACCTACAGGACTTGGGAAACAGACAAAGGAGAAGCACAAGTTTAAGATCAGACTTGACTTACACAGAAAGATCCTGTCTCACAAAAACCAAAGCAGAAGGGAGGCATGTTTCAATTTATTTAAAATAAATTGTTTATTCTTCTAAGAATAATTATATCCCAAGCTTTCTACAAGGTTGGCAACTCCCACCCTCTAAAAACCCATAGGGATCAGGGTGTATTGTGGAAAACCTGTGGTTCCAGATTGGTCTGGAAGCTGAGGCAGGAGGATTGCTTGAATCTGAGTTGAAGGCTGTCTGAGCCTATAGAGGAGCCCCACCGATCCCTGGCCAAGGTAACTGTTCTTTCTTAAGTTAACACAGGATCATTAGTATCTGTTACCACTTTTGTTTCCAAAAAATCAAATGATCATAACCAGCTCTCAGACGTATGTCCTACTGTAGGCCTCCACCACCCCCTGGTGGAAATCCAGAGCCACTGCTGTTTAGCTTTTCATCAATGACCAGTGAAAGAGTCGGGAGACTCTACTAGCAGCTTTTACAGCTTCAGAGAAAAGCAATCTAGACTTTGTGCATGCATAAGATGTAGAAAGCACTCCCTCTTTTATGCTATGAGTGACAACATTGTCATAAACAAAATCCACTTTCAAATGTCTGACAGCGGGAATACAGCAGAGGACCCAGAAACTGACCCTGCCCGGCCCTTGCCACATAATTCCAGGCAGTAGCATCAACATATACTCATGAAATAAGAAAGATTCTTCAGCAAATAGTGCTGAGAAACTAGATTTCTACACGTGAAGAGCGAGACTAGATCCCAGACAATGTGTACAAAAATCAGTTCACAATGGATCAAAAGGCCTAAACCTAAGACTGGGAACTTCCAAAGGAAACCATTTTAAGACGCAGGAGTAGGCAGAGAACTCCAACAGCATGGAAAGTAATCTGGAGGACTGATCAATGGGATTACACAGAATTAAAACCTAACTGCCCAACAACGGAGACACCCCACGGAGTGTAGGGGCATCAGACAGTATTTAGACTATGCATAGAAATACAAAACTTAAACACAAAGAAGGGGATTTTCTAGTCAGCCAATGGAGTAATGATCTGAGTAGACAGTTCTCAAAACCAGAAATATAAATGGCCAAATAAATGCTTGAAAAGATGTCGAACATCCTGAGCCCTGAAGGAAACACAAATTATAGCTTCACTGATAGTCCATCTTGCCCCAGTCAGAATGGCTATAATAAAGAAACCAGATAAGGCCTGTGCTGATGGGAACGTGGGATAAGGGTACCATCTGTACAGCTGGTAGGGAGGTAACTAGTACAAACACCAGACACCAGTATGTGTATGCAGGTACTTGTTGTGATTTTGTGCTATTTTTTGTTTGAGAGTGTTATTGTTGCTGTTTTTAGTTTTGTCTTGTTTTTGTTTGTTTGTTTGTTTGTTTAAAGATTTATTTATTTAATGTATATGAGCACACTGTAGCTGTCATCAGACACACCAGAACAAGGCATTGGATACCATTACAAATGGTTATGAATCACCATGTGGTTGTTGGGAATTGAACTCAGGACCTCTGGAAGAGCATTCAGCACTCTTAACTGCTGAGCCATCTCTCCATGCCCCTTTTGTGTGTTTGTTTGTTTGTGACAAGGTTTCTCTGTGTAGCCCTGGAACTTGCTCTGTAAACCAGGCTGACCTCCAACTCAGAGATCCAACCACCTCTGCCTCCTGAGAGCTAGGATTAAAAGTGTTCACCACCACTCAGCTTCAGTATGGAGGTTTCTTCAGAAAATTAAAATAGAATTAAAATATGGCTGAGCTACACTACTCTTGGATATTTGCCCAGAGGGCTCTAAATCAATATAACACAGAGGTACTTGGACATCCACCCTCATGGCTGTTCTATTCACAATTGCTGGGAAGTAAAATCAGCTTGGACATCCAACAACACATGGCTACATAAACATGTCCTACATACACAATGGAGACCTATTCAACTGTAAGACAAGATGAAGTCATGACATTCTCAGGAAAGGGCAAGGAACCAAGCACAAATTATGTTAAGTGGAATAAGCCAAACACTTCAGAGTTTGTCTCACAGGGAATTGGCATTTTTAAATTTACATATATGCAGATGTGTTTTAAGGGGCTTATGTTATGAAAGGGAGGAAGGAAGATTAATGGAGGGGGGAGAAAAAGAGGATTCTAGGATTCTGTGTCTGAGGCAGAAAGATTGACTGTCTGTGGGGAGGAAGGGACACGCTTTCGTGGAGTAGGAGACCTAGGTAGGGCAGTGAGGGAAGGCATAGATCAGAACAAAGTATGATAACACAGATATTACACAGATAACAACACAGAAAATGACAAAATCAAGCCCAGCACCTTATGTGCAGCTTCTCTGTTTGTTTGTTTGTTTGTTTGTTTGCTTGCTTGTATGTCTGGGAGTTTTCCTATGGCCCCCTAGAAAGAATTGCCTCATATTCTGAGTGACTTTGCTTGTCCCTTGATTTCTAATATTCTTAATTTAAAAAATATTTAATTTTACTTATGTGTATGTGTGTGTGTGCTTGGATGAGTTTGAGGGCATGCAGCTGCCTGCAGAAGGAAATCAGACCCCCTAGAATTGTAGTTAACGATGGATGTGAGCCACAATGTGGGTGATGAGAACTGAAGCCAGGTCCTCTGCAAGAGCAGCAAGTCTCCTTAACTGCTGATCCCTCTGTCATCTCAGCAGTTTGCTTTTTAACTTTGCTTTTTAAATTTTCATAATAGACTAACTGAATGAAGGTGTGGGTGTGTGAGCCGTTTCTCTAAACTGTCCTGACCATCTTTCAAATGCACACAAACAAGAGATCCCATACATACACTGAACCAAAATACCTTCCTTTCTGATGGTATCAGAAGATGGGCAACAGAACCTTTTCCTATAGCTAAGCAAGTCAATCCATCAACAAGTCCATCTATGGAAGACCATGTCCAGCACTGTCTGAAAGATGGAAAGCAGCACATCCACCTCTGACTTATACTGAGGAAACTAGGAGCAGGTCAGGTGGCTTCCATGGGGTCACACCAGCTGTCATGAAAATCTGGGCTCAGGACACCAGCTTCCATTTCAAGGTCTGGAAAGCTATGAAGGGCCACAAGATTCACTGAAATGGCAGTTTCTTTCTCTTCCAACAAGATACTGCAACATGTTGGAGTTGCAAACATGTTGGAAAGAAGAGGAGGGGAGGGGAGGTT
>NW_021604747.1:0-12689 GCF_004785775.1 Grammomys surdaster | reverse complement strand
GAGAGAGAGAGAGAGAGAGAGAGAGAGAGAGAGAGAGAGAGAGACAGTGTGTGTGTGTGTGTTCAGGCCGTGCATCAGTTATTCAATCACTCTTACTCTCAAATTTCTTGTCGTTCCTGTGAGTCAGAAGTAAGGATTTCTGAGAATGAGACTTGGGGTCTTTCTTAGCTCTCAGCTTTCATTTGGAAGAACTTGCCTGCCAGGGTAGCTGTCAATTTTCCCAGTGACTGATTTAATGAGCAGCCTCCTGTTCAGACAGTGGCTTTCTTCTGTGGGAACAAAATGCTGTCTAAGACCCCTGGCCTGACCTCTCCACTCTATTTTGTTGCATAAACAAGAATAAGTAGAAATCAAGCTTGCACTCAACACTGAGCTTCCCACCAATCAGGAGAAAGGTTTCCACATAAGCAAAACTTCATGGTGTTCACATTTGCTTCTTTTTTATATTACTTTTTAGTTATGCGTATGGGGGTATGGTGTATTCACATGAGTGCAGGTGCTTGCAGAAGCCAGAAGAAGGTGTCTGATCTTGTGTAAAAAGTTTGAGCCCACTATCTGTCACAGAGTAAAGTCCCTGCACTTGGCAGTTATTTTGATCACAATTTGCAATGGAATTTGAGGCTCTTGGCGTTTATGTTTTCCAGGTTTTGTGGTTTGAGATGCTCCAGTGTGTGTCATTGGTTTGCTCATCTGTCAGACGAAGATAATGTTGACATGACCTGACTCCCAGGACTGTTGTGAGTTTTAAATAAACCATCTCCCTAGAAACCATTCTATAAACTTGTAGAGATTAGCCACTGGTATAAGAGAATAACTGTATTGGAGGGGTATTCTGCAGGTCCAGAAAAGTTGAGGAATGGAAGAATGCCTGGGAAGGTGCTTGTCTTAGTTAGGTTATTATCACTATGAGAAGACATAGTGATCAAGCCAGCTCAAAAAGAAATCATTTAACTGGAGCTTGCTTACAGGGTCATAAGGTCAGTTTATTATCACCACGGTAGGGAGTAGACAGGCATGGACTTCTGAAACCTCAAAGCCCACTTCCAGTGATACACCTCCTCCAACAAGTCCACATCTTCTAAACCTCTCCAAACAGTTCTTCAACTGTGGGCTAAGCATGTGGATACATGAACCTCTGCTGGCAATTTTGATCCAAACCACCACAATATGACTGGTTATGCTTGGAACTTAGAATTTATATGCTGCTCCCTGGAAGATGCAGAGGCCAGCCTCCAAACTGGATATGTGGGCACTGAGAAAGAAGAGAACCCACTTAGTCTACAAGGAGATTAAATCAGATGTAAGTGTTTTCGGTAGATCTGGTCAGCCTTGTGCACTGGATCTCTTGTGCACTTGATTCTCTTTACTACTAACTACACTGAAGGACCTCCATGTTGGGTTTTGAAAAGTCTACCTCCCTAAACATAGATAAATCACTGGCTTTCAGTCTGTGTCATAGGCAACATGTCAATACCACTCACCTCTTTATGATGAAGTACTCTCTGCCCAAGTTCTTGAAGTTGCTAGAAAAAACCCTGGGCTAAAGAGCTCCTACTGCAACCTTGGACATCTTGTCTCTATAATTGGCTCATCAGCAATGGAGAGATGAGGCTGGGGTAGCAATTACACACAACATACTTCTATTCTGTCAGAAAAAAGGTCCACTAAACTAGAAGGCTATCTGGAGAAATATACAGAGATTTTCTGTCCTACTGAGAACTGCCTTTTGACTACATAAGAAAACAAAATGAATAAACATAAGAGAGTTAGGTTATCGTAAGGGTCATTTGCTTTTAAAACAAAGAAAGTCGCAATATGTGTGTTGGCGTCAAAAATCCTCTCTGTTCCCCAGGCTTGCTCCTCATTGCTACAATGAGCAATGAGCTCATTCATTCATTCATTCATTCATTCATTCATTCATCGCCTAGCTAGAGCTCAGGCAATGCCAACCTGAACGTTAGCATTTGTTGCAAAATGTATTTAGTTGTTGTTCTTGACTGAATGTTCCTGTGTACTCTATACTTCCTGAGGCCTTTGAACTGAAATAGCATGATATAATGAATTAAAACCCAGCAAAGAACAACAACAACAGCAACAAAACCTACATTCTTCTCTTCCAGTGCACAAGGCTGACTGGATCCACCGAAAACACTTACATATGAGTTAATCACCTTGTACACTAAGTGGGTTCCCTTCTTTCTCAGTGCCCACATATCCAGTTAGGAGGCTGGCCTCTCCGTCTTCCAGTGAGCACCATGTAAATTCTAAGTTCCAAGCATAACCAGTCATGTCTAGGCGCTTCTAAGTCATCATGAGGCAGATTAAGCAGAGGAGTAAAGAACCTCAGTTTTCAACAATAAATTCAAATTCTACAGGTGTGTGGAGATAAGAACTTACAATGTTCACCAGGTGATGGTGATGCATGCCTTTAATCCTGGCACTTGTGAGACAGAGGCAGGTGTGTCTCTGAGTTTGAGGTCAGAGAGAGTTCTGTGGCATCAGGACTTCATAGAGGAACCCTGTCTCAAACAGAACAAACACCTTCCAATGCTCATGAGAACATACATCCAGGAAAAGGATCAAGACATGGGCACTTAAAGCAAAGATAGGATTTGGTAGATAAAACAGGATACGCTGGGATGTGAAGCTCCGTGGGGGTAGCAGGGACAAGTGGGAAGGCTTGGCAGATAGCACACAACAGCTATCAACAGAGCAGGTGCCCTGCACCGTGAAGTGGACCATATGCCAAGGTGGAGTGGTGTACCTCCTAGATCATACCCTTCTGGCAGAGGGAAGTCAACAAAAAAGACCCAAAGGTTCCAGATGGAGACAAGTAGTGAAGCAGGTAGAACTGAAAGGGCTTCTGAGAAAATGAAAATAAAGTACCCATGGGCTGGTGGGATGGCTCAGTGGTTAAAGATACATCCACCCATGAATCCTACATGATAGAAGGAAAGACTAGACTCACACAGGTTGTTCTCTGACCTCTACATGCATGCTATAGCAAGCACAGGTATACATATGTATACACACACACACACACACACACACACACACACACACACAGAGTGTGATTTAAAAAAATAGACTGCTCTTTATAATAGTGACCAGGAGAGGCTAGAAGGAAGCGATGGAGTAGGTTAGATAGCCATAAGAAGAGTGTTCCTGAAGAATGTACAGTATATTTCAGGGCTCTGAGGTAAAACTATGTCTAAAGGTGAGAGCATTCTCAGCTGGGATTCCATGGAGAACAAAATATTTTGTCTTCTGGTATGTATGTATGGCAGAGACACATATCTGTGTTGTCAAACTCTCCTGCCTCTGGCAATGAAAAGATAGAATTGAAAAACCTGGAAAATGACAGAAAGGACAGAGAAATAGCTATAGAATACAGCAAGTCAAGGGAGAAGAGAAAGAACAGACCACTATTGGTAAGTGGCATCCACTGTAAGCACTTGGATTTTCCTTGGAATTCTTCTATCAGAGGAAAGATGTGATATAACTTGGATTTTAAAAGAACCTCTCTGTCCACTGTATTGAGTGGCGAGTATGGTGAGACCAGCAGGAGAGTACTGCCGCAGTCTGTGTGGGAGACGAAGGCTGATGATTGAGAATGGTTATGGTGAGAAGTGGTGAGTTCTATTTTTACAGTCAGCCCTCTCTGCCTCAGTCCTGCATCCATCAACCAAACTAAGTGCAGAATAGAACTATTTTAAAAGTTCGCATTTATAGTGAACATGTATAGACTTTTTTCCCTGTACAGACTTTTAAAATGAGTTGTTTATTTTTAGTTTTCTTTTCACATGTGTATGTGTACAATGTGTGTGCACTACCCTTGGAGATTGGGAGAAGGCTCCTTACCACCTGGTACTGGAGTTATAGGCAGTAAGCTGCCATAGGTACCGGGAATCAAACCCAGGTTCTCTTTAAGAATAATAAATGCTCTTACATACTGAGCCATCTTTTCAGCACCATGTACAGACACTTTTAATTGTCTTTGTTGTTAAGCATAATATAGCAACTGTATACACAGCATTTATGTTTCTTTTTTTTAAAAGATTTATTTATTTATTATATATGAGTACACTGTAGCTGTCTTCAGACACACCAGATGAGGGCATCAGATCTCATTACAGATGGTTGTGAGCCACCATGTGGTTGCTGGGATTTGAACTCAGGACCTCTGGAAGTGCAGTCAGTGCTCTTAACCACTGAGCCATCTCTCCAGCCCGCATTTATGTTTCTTAAATATATAATCAATCTAGGATAATTTGTGTATACAGGAAGGTATGCAATGGTCCTATGTAAATCATTTGTCATTTTGTAGAAGATAGTTAAGCATCTTTTGATTTTGCCATCTACATGAGTTCTGGATCTAATCCCTCATGTAGCAAGGAGAAAACCTTAACAGGATATGTGGTGTGTGGAAGAGTTGAGCATGTTGCAAGTTCTACCCAGAAAGTACAAAGATGGAGGTTCCACTATTTTAAAGGTACACAAGCAATAAGTAAGTAAGTAAGTAAGTAAGTAAGTAAATGACATATGTAGGTTCTGGGAGGTAACAAGTGCTGTGGAGACTAATAGAAATGGGATTGAAGGGCTTGGCTACATGGCTCATCAGGTAAAAGCAGTTGTCACCAAGTTCAGTGACCTAAGTTCCATCTCCATAACCCACATGGTAGAGAGAGCAGGTTGCCCTCTGACCCCTATGGCACATGCCTCCCTTCCAAAGAAATAACATTACATTTCATTAATGTAAAACTTACCTTAAATGGGAAAGAGGAGAAGGGGCCTGAGGAAATGAAAGGAGAGGGTATCAGGAGCTTAAGCTTGGTACAAATGAGAGGTGCCCATTTGATAACCAAATGGAGATGCTGACCCAAACACTGATTATAGGAGGCTGGAGTTCTAGGAGAGAGCTAGGCTGAAAATGTGACTGCTGGATACCAGGCATAGAGACAATGTGAAAGGTCAGATAAAACAAAACCTAGCACTGTAGAGATGGCTCAATGGTCAAGGTCCAAGGTTCTAGTTCTGGATAGATATGCCAACAGTAACAGCAAAGAGGAAGAAATAAACCCATTTTCTTTTTCTGCCTCTGCTTCACTGCATTAGCTATCCCCAGCCCTTTTCAGATATTGCCTATTTCATGAGATGTGGGACTGTGAAAGGTAGCCTGGCCCCTGGTTGAGCTAAGGCTTGAAGCCCCAGAAACCCTGAAGGGACAAACAGTGCTTCTCCTGTTCCCAGGCACCAGGCCCCTGTCACTAGCCACAGCCCCCCACCACCACCCCCAGATTCGTGGCCATCAATCACATAATGACAATGTCCCAGCCCTTCCATAGGTAGAGGACATGACCTATGGTCATGTGGGTTTAAGACAGATCTTCATTTTAATGAAGTACCTAAAGGCCTGGAGGGATTATCCAATAAGCTTTCCTTCCTAGACACTCCTCCCTGCAAAAGGTATTTAACCTCAGGCTCACCCTGAGAAGTGGGGTATGGTTTTACACATCCACTTTTCACCATGACAATAAAAGCCTTAAAACCACGGACTGCCTCTTTTCATCAGGGTCTGCTGTGGGGAGCCATGGAGAAGGCCTTCGTCTATAGAGACACCATCTAATCTCCCATAGAAGGCCTCTCTGCACTCCCAGCCATGACCACCACTAAGCTCAAGCCTGCCACCTGTCAAGCCAAGGACTCTCCTCTCAGGACCAGCGGCTCCTGGATGTCCAAGAGCCTAAGAACTAGGCTCTTTGCAGGTCCAGGGACCCCTGAGCCAGCTCCGGCTGTCCCCACCCCTGGAGCTGTGTCCCAGAGCTTCCCTATGGCCCAGTACCCGCCCAGCAACAGCATGGGGTAAGCATGGTCAACTACCCAAGTCCTGCCTCCCTGAGTGGCCTATCCCTGTGGTAGAACAGATTCAGGACCCATAATCCTACAACAAGACTCTGATTTCCAAAGGGTGCTATGATTCCTTCCTTCCTAAGATGGACTGATACCAATGCCTAAGTAAAGAAGAGCTCCAGCCCCTCACACTACTAAACAGTCAGTATTAGAGAAACCCATTCCAGTAACAGATAGCACCACCTCGCCCCTCCCCAGTACTCTACTTACTACAAGTGGAACGAGAGCAGGAGGAATATTTGGTAGGACATGGGACACTAGGAAGAGTGGCTCCTCTGCTCTAATCCCATACCAACTAGAAAGGGCTCTGAGGAAGCTGTCATTTGATGTCTGGTCCTCTGCCTTAACACCTGGAGAGCTGGATGCAAAGAGCCTCTAGGCTTTCCCTGTGTGGGCTGAGTCCTGGTTGGCATTGTATCATGCACAGTGGGCATGAGTTCAGATCTCCCTCTCCCAGAACCCACCATAAAGGTCTGGACTACACACAAGTTGTTTTGTTTATTTTTCTCTAGTTTTAAATATTCATTGGCTGAGTCTTCCTTAGATTGATTGGTCTTTTTGGTTGTCTAGTTCGGATTTTATTGCTCTGAAAAGACACCATGACCGAGGTAACCTTTATAATGGAAAGGCTTAAATGGGACTGCCTTATAGTTCCAGAGGTTTAGTTCATTATCATCATGACAGAAGCATGGCAGCATGCAGGCAGACAGGGTACTGGAGAAGGAGCTGAGAGTTCTACATTTTGATTCATAGGTAGCAAAAGGAAATTGTGTGTCACACTAGGCATAGCTTAAGCAGAGGAGACCACAAAGCCCACCCCCACAGTGACAAACTTCCTCCAAGAAGGGCACACCTACTCCAACAAGGCCACACCTCCTAATAGTCCCACTCCCTGTGGACCAAGGATTCAAACACATGACTCTATGGGGCCATGCCTACTCAAACCACTACAGTGGTTTGGTGGCTAATGAGCCACATTTCTGTCTCTCACTCTGAGTCTATTCTTCTATTAAGATTAATACTTATATGTGCTATCATGGCGATAACAATCTTGCTTCCAACTCTAGACACGGCACTTCTTTAAACAGACCTTGTAGGACTGACCTAGCAGTCCTGAATTCTCTTAGCTTATTTTAAAAGTCAGGGCTTAGCATTCTAAAAAGGATGGTCTGGCTGAGTGTGGTAATATGGGTCTTTGGTCCAGGGAAGCCACTGAAGGACAAGCCAAAGAGCAACCCACCTGTCCCCATGCACGTGTATCCCTGCTCCCTTCCGAGTCATGAGTGCTGCTTGCTCACCATTTATATATCCATTCACAGATGTGCCTCAAACTGTTTGCCTCAGACTTCCAGTCATACTTGAAAACTACAGCAAACAGTTTGTTAGGTTTATGCAGAAGGGGTCCCTAATGTAGCACCAGAGACAAGGTACCTGTCACTGTTAGAGATTTGAAAGGAGTGAAAGTCTCCTGAATTCAATTCAGATAGTTCTTCACCCTTGGTGTCAGTCTGGAGCACCAGATGTATTGCTCAGTGTGTTTCCAGTCCCATCAATCCAGTTATGCATGACTTGAACTTTCTCCCCATGAGGCAGAGGCACATACACTTGCTTCATACCTTTGCTCACATGTAGACTTCCTGAAAAGGACATAGTGGAGAGTGCTCTGGATCTTGGGCAAGTGGGAGGGTGAGTGGACTGGGCAGGGAGGTAGAGAGCAGAAAGGCCTGAAGCAGCTCCAACACCTCATATTTCTCCCTTTCTTGGCCCTCCAAAGTTCCACCTTTTCAGTGAATAACAGAATGAGCTGAAAAGATAAGTTGCCCAATTTTCATAGCTAGCAGGCTACAGCATCAGAACATAAAACTCAAGTCTGACTTCAAAGCATGTTGATTTCACCGGTTATGTTGGTACCTCTATATGAACCTACTTGATAGTTGGTTCTTATAATAAGCATTTAAAATTTATTGAATACCTGTAGAACCATACAAATTTAGGGATTCAGCAAGCTAATAAGTGATTCTTTACAAATTTCCAACTACCAAGCTATTTTTAATGTTTCTAAAGAATTTAGATTTAAAACTGTGCAATGGTGGTGCATGACTTTAATCCCAGCACTTAGGATGTGGGATGCAGGAGGCAGGAGCAGGAGAAGTTCTGTGAGCTCGAGGTCAGCCTTGTCTACAGATCAAATTCCATAACAATCAAGGCCTCAAAAACAAAACAAACAAAAAACCCAAACAAACAAGCAAAGAATTTAGATTTAATTTTATCTTCATAAATGAAAAAATAGTCAAAAATTCAGGCAACATCCTTTTTATTGCCTGAGAACTGTAGGTATTTGCATCCCTAATAAGGCTGCTGAAGCATCACATCAGTCATTCTGTACATGATGACAACCATCTCTAGAGGTGAATGCCACCAACCCGACATAAACACTGTGTTGTCTCCACACATGCTGGCAATCTTCCAAAAGTGAAAAAATATTTAAAAACTATCATTATGAGTTTTATCCTGCTTTTAAGATTCATATTTCGGTGGTTTACCATATGCAATGTGTATGGCAGATCTTCCTACTCCTCTTCTGATATTTGTATTAGCTACTTTTCCATTACTGTAACAAACATCATGACCAACTCAACTTACAGAGAAAAGAGTTTATGTGGACATCTGACTGCAGAGGGTTATAGTCCATGGTGGCAGAGCGAAGGTCTGGTGGGTGGAGTTGGAAGCTGGGGACTCACATCTTGAAACACAAGAACAAAACAGAGAGTGTAGTCAAAAGTGACCCGAGTTTTTAAACTCTCAAAGCACTGTAGGAAATCATTAGGAGGTGACATATTTCCTTCAATCAGGAAGGCCAGACCTCTTAAATCTCCCAATGTGCCATCAATTGGGAACCAAGTATTCAAACTCTAGGGATTATTTCTCATCCAAACAGAGGGAGCTCTGTGTTGATAATCCAGGCATCACTAAGAGAAGGTCTTGACCAAGTTTGTATTCGATGATCTATACAGTAAAGAAAATATTAACTTCCTCATAAGTATCTTAGCATTGAAGGAGATAATGTATATACATGTTTAAGAAAATAGCAAGGAGTAACTGTAGTGCCTCACTTTTTGAAATGTACTTAACCATAGGGCCTAGTTAATCTTAATTGTCAACTTAATTTTCAGTTGTCAACTAGAACAGTAGTTCCCCCATGTGCCTAATTTTAACACAGTTCCTCACATTATGGTGACTTCCCTAACCATAAAATTTTTGTTGCTATTCCATAACTGTATTTTTGCTATTGTTATTAATTGTAATAAAATACCTTATATATGATATCTAATATGAGAGCCTATGAAAGGATTGTTCAATTGATAGCCTAGAGTCTTCTGAAAAAGGCAGCCCTCAATTGAAGAACTGCTTAGATGAAATTTGACCGAGGAAATGTCCGTGGACAATTGTGTTGACAATTGTGAATTGATGTTAACTGTGCCACTGTGGCTGACACTATCCCTAGCTACAAATGCTATATAAAAAGATAGCTAAGCATCAGCCTGCAATCAAGTCACCAAGCAGTGTACCTCCACAGTTTCTGCTTCAGGTTCCTGCTTGACTCCCTGTCTGACATCCCTTAATGAAGGACTGAATGTCACCTGTAAACTCAGGTAAGCCCTTCCTTCTCTTAAGTGGCTTTTGGTCAGGGTGTTCTGTCCCAGCAACAGAAAAGCAACCAATACAACAGAGAAAGGCAAGCACTGAGTAGATATGAAAGATGGGGTTCCAAGGATGGAGGAGGTGAGGAGTATGAAGAAAGGGGGAAAGGCACCAAATCCCACGGGAAGGGGGCATGAATGACTAGTAAGAAAATTCAGACAGTTTTTCTACACTGAAGATGGCACTCCTAATCATCCCACTGGTTAGAGGTTGCGGCTGAGTGGTTCAGCACTTGCTTAGCATGTGTGGGCCTCTGCAGTGGACCCTACCACCCCACAAAAACAAAATAACATTCAGCATGCATCAGTAATGATACTGAGACAGCAGACTGGAAAAATTAAGGAGGTGAGTCACTGTGGGTATATCTCTTTAGATACATGGAAAATCAAGAAGTCTGTTCACTTTAGAGGAATTTACCAAGTACTCTTCCATCCCTGGTAGTCGTATGTGCTTGCTGCCTCGCTCTGTGACAGGCACATTGTTGGCATTGTCGACCTGCTTTTCTGACCGGCCAGCTTTTGCCTCTATTTGTTTTTCACAGGCAGAAGGAGAAGCCAGCTAATGTGCCCTGTTTCTCCTTACTGAGAGGTCTGTAGAGACTGCTTCTGCAGGACTATGCTCTGCTGCTGAGACCACAGTGGAAGTTCTCTCCTCCCTAGAGTGAGGGAGCCTCAGTCTATGAGACACAGGCATCCATCTCACAGCTGGGGTTGCTCTTATGGCACTGCCCTTTATTTGAAGGCAGAAGCCACAGGTTAGACTCCAACCTGGATGTACATTTGTCCCCATCACCTGTTGGCAATGTATTTTTGAGTGACGATATATCCATCTGTGTTTCTATGTCAGCCAGCTCCCTAAATTTCTCTCATCCTATTTGAGAGTGTGACTGTCGAGGAGAATACAGAATGGCAGTGAGCGAATCATCACTTTGCAGCCTGTTTAAACTGTCCATACTGATCTGAGAGCAAATCTGAGTCCAAACTGAACCCTGGAGGAGCCCTTCATGGGAACACATATCAGTGGGAACATGGTAGGGAAGTTGATGGACTCTCTGTCACCTGCCTTGCAGGCTGGGGACTCCTTCTTTGTCCCTGTCTTCCCATATAAATACTGAAAGTTTGCCACCACCAAACAGGTGTTTGACCTGCTGTTTGTGAGCTGAGTGCCCACCTCCGAGTTCATCCTGGCTGGTCCAATAATGTGCTAAGCTTATGTATTTTTCCAAGGCTATTGTGGAGACCCTGTGACATTAGCCCAGCAATACCTCCCCAAGTTCTGGTCCTAAGGAGTGGGCTGTCATGAGTTGAGAGCCCTCTGTGTGGCTGTCCCATGTACTATACTGAAGCTCTCTGTTCTGGGCCCCATTGCCTGAGGCCTCAAGCAAAGCAAATCTCCCATTTCTAAAAGAAGTTCTGGAATCTATATGAGGGGACCACAATAGAGCCGAGACACCTGGAAGGACATCGGGGGGACTCTTTGCCCTCTGACATATCTGGATTGAATGTTTTGGTTCACACATTGCACAAACATATATGAAGTACCTACTATATACAGGGTAACAATTCTGACAAAAGATAGAGCCCCCTGCACTTCTGTTTTTCTCCCAGAGTTTTGCTACCCCCTAGATATCTTAGAGGTAGGGGACCAAGACTTTACAAGTGACATCCTTCCTGGTCTCCTCTAGGTATGGATACTTCTGCTTCCATCCTGAAGAGGATGAGCAAGTAAAGAAGGAAGTGGGATTCATGTTACAAGGGAAGGCTAATCCCCCCAGAATAAGAATATTTCGGTACCAATGTTAGAGAATGGGTCTCACATAGCTTTTGATTTCTCCTAGAGTGCTCAAACCTGAATCATTGTCTACAAAGAGAAGAGAGTTACAGAGGATGAGGTTTTGGCAAATGAAAAATGGGAGACGGTGTAGAGACTCAGGTCAGGTCACTGTAGGATCCATCCTCATCCCGAAAAGGCCATCCTCTCCTACATATACAGCTGGAGCCATGGGTCCCTCCCTACATGCTCCCAGGCTAGTTGTTTAGACCCTGGGAGCTCTGGTTGGTTGATATTGTTGTTTTCCTCATGGGGCCACAAACCCTTTCACCTCCTTCAGTCTTCTCTCCCACTACTCCATTGGGAACCCCATGATCAGTTCAATGGGTAGCTGTGAGCATCTGCCTCTGAGTATGTCAGACTCTTGCAGACCTCTAAGGAGATAGCTATATCAGGCTTCTGTCAGCATGCACTTCCTGACTTCCACATCACAGCCTACCTTTAGTGACTGCACATAGGATGGATACCCAGGTGGAATGGTATTCAGACGACCCCTCCTTCAGTTTCTGTCCCACACTTTGTCCCATATTTGCTTCCATGAGTATTTTGTTACTCCTTCTAAGAAGGACCAAAGCACCCACACTTGGTGTTCCTTCTTCATGAGCTTCATGTCGTCTGTGAGTTGAATCTTGGGTATTGCGAGCTTCTGGGCTAATATCCAATTATCAGTGAGTGAATACCATGTGTGTTCTTTTGTGATTGGGTTGCCTCACTCAGGATGATATTTTCTAGTTCCATCCATTTACCTAAGAATTTCTCGAATTGATTGTTTTTAATAGCTGAGTAATAGTCCATTGTGTAAATGTACCACCTTTTCTGTATCCATTCCTCTGTTGAAGGACATCTGGGTTCTTCCCAGCTTCTGGCTATTATAAATAAGGCTGCTATGAACATAGTGGAGCATATGTCCTTGTTATCTGTTGGAGCATCTTCTGGGTATATGCCCAGAAATGGTATAGCTGGGTTCTCAGGTAATGGTATCTACAACCACTCTGGAAATCAGTCTGGCAGTTCCTCAGAAAATTGTAACAAGCTTTTAACCAGTGATCGCTGACTATCAGACATTCTTCATAAAATAACTACAGTGCACTGAAGGTGATTTTCTCCTTGTATTGTCATCGGCTGTGTCCAATTCCTTCACATGGGAGCAGTGGTGAGGCTCAGCTGCCATTGGCATAGATGGGCTGTAGGAAGGAGATGCTGCAGCCTCCAGGACTCCTCTCAGGGTCTCCCTCCAGTGCCTTATC
>NW_021604746.1:867792-904881 GCF_004785775.1 Grammomys surdaster | reverse complement strand
ATTTTGTTGAAGATATTTACTGGCCCTTTAAGTTGGGAATCTTCATTCTCATCTATACCTATTATCCTTAGGTTTGGTCTTCTCATTGTGTCCTGGATTTCCTGGATGTTTTGAGTTAGGAGTTTTTTGCATTTTGCATTTTCTTTGACAACTGTGTCAATATTTTCCACCGTATCTTCTGCATTTGAGATTCTCTCTTCTATCTCTTGTATTCGGTTGGTGATGCTTGCGTCTGTGACTCCTGATCTCTTTCTTAGGTTTTCTATCTCCATGGTTGTCTCCCTTTGAACTTTCTTTATTGTTTCTATTTCCAGTTTCAGATCCTGAATGTTTTTGTTTAATTCCTTCTTTGTGTTTTCTTGCATTTCTTTAAGGGATTTCTGTGATTCCTCTTTAAGGGCTTCTATCTGTTTACTTGTACTCTCCTGTATTTCTTTAAGGGAGTTACTTAATTCCTTCTTGTAATCCTCTATCATCATCATGAGAAGTGATTTTAATTCTGAATCCTGCTTTTCAGGTGTGAAGGGGTGTTCAGGGCTTGCTATATTGGGAGAACTGGGCACTGATGATGCCAAGAAACTTTGGTTTCTGTTGCTTATGTTCTTGCGCTTGCCTTTCGCCATCTGGGTAACTCTAGTGGTACCTGCCCTCTCTGTGTAAGATTGGAATCTGTATTTCCAGTTATCTTGCTTATTGCAGAGCTCCTCGGAGTCCAGAGGTCTCTGTGGTCTTATGCCCCTAATCTCCCGGGTGGAAGAACTCCTGGGACTCAGGCCACCTCTTGGATCTGGTAATCCTTCTGTTCTAAGTGCAGTGGCTCCTCGGCTGCTCTGAGTGCAGTGGGTTCTCGATGACTCAGGATTCAGTTTCAGCTGCTCTGAGTGCAGTGGCTCCTAGATGACTCAGGATTCAGTTTCTCCACAGGACAGGAGCAGACCAACTCTGTGTCAGCTGCTCTGAGTGCAGTGGCTCCAGCTGCTCTGAGTCCAGTGGGTCCCTGATGACTCAGAATTCAGTTTCAGCTGCTCTGAGTGTAGTGGCTTCTCGATGACTCAGGATTCAGTTTCTCCACAGGACAGGAGCAGACCTACTCTGTGTCTGCTCCAGTCCCAGGGACCAGGCAGGGGCCGAAGGGAAGTGGAATTCCGGAGGGGCAGGGTTTGGGTAGCTGCTGTGCCCTAGATGTCCCTGGCTCCCAGATGTATTTCTGGGGCTTAGGGAGTGAGATGGAGTTCTTACCAGCTGCTCTGAGTGCAGTGGCTCCTGGATGACTCAGGATTCAGTTTCTCCACAGGACAGGAGCAGACCGACTCTGTGTCTGCTCCAGTCCAAGGGACCAGGCAGGGGCCGAAGGGAAGTGGAATTCCGGAGGGGCGGGCTGGCAGATACATATTAAGGACATCTTCACACATTGTGGATATGAGTGGCACAGGAGAAATAAAACAAAACAAAAAACAAGGAAGCTACCCATGCAGAGTTCAAGCTGAACAGGCAGGATGTTCTGTCTATCTATCCCTCTCCACTTACAGGGCACTCATGTTAGCCAGGTTGCATTTTGAACAGGTAGCCAAAGATAACCTTTAACTTCTGACCCTGTGTCTGTCTATCCAGCTTTGGGATTACTGGTGTGTACATTCAATTGTAGATGGTGCTACAGTGTCATATTTATTTTTTGTGAACTTGACAAAAATCTAGATATATCTCAGAGAGGGACACAATCCTTTTCTTCTCTATGCCTCCAAATTCCCATCTCCATCTTCTCTGCACAGAAAATACATGTATCTGAAACTCTATTTCATAGAGAACTATTCTGTACTGTCTGGAGAACAATCTATGATAGCTTTCTTTTGGTTTTGAATATGTGAGTTTACTATGAATATAGTAAAAGAAGTAAAAGAATCAACAGTGGAGAATGGGGCAGGCTCCAAGGACTCAGTTTGAGTGATCTCAGCCACAATGCCCAGCAGTAGGGATACAGAACCTAAAGAGACCACCTCCAGTAGTCAGATAGGGCCCTCAGTTGAGGGATGAGAACACCAACCTACCTATAAAACTTGCAACCCCAAATTGCTCTTGTCTAAAAGAAATGTAGGGAGAAAAATGGAGCAGAGACTGAAGGAACACTTTATCAGTGACTGGCCCAACTTTGGATCCATCCCATGAGCAAGAACCACATCCTGACACTATTACTGATGCCATGCTGTGCTTGCAGACAGGAGCCTAGCATGGCTGTCCTCTGAGAGGCCCTGCCAGCAGCTAAGTGCGACAGATGCTGATACCTACAGCCAAGCATGGGAATGAGGTCAGGGACCCTTATGAAAAAGTTATGGGAAGTATTGAAGGAGCTGAAGGAGATAGAAACACCATAGGACGAAGAATAGTATCAACTTATCTAAACACCTGGAAGCTCCCAGAGATTGAGCCATCAAACAAAGAGAATATATGGGCTGGTCCACCCCTTCCCCCCAACATACATAGTAGAGGACTGCCTGGTCTGGCCTTAGTGAGAGACAATGAGCCTAATCCTGTAGAGACTTGATGTGCCAGGGTTGCAAGGAATACCTGGGGAGGGGGTGGCACCCTCTCAGAGGCAAAGGGGAGTGGGGACTGGGGGGAAGAACTCTGTGATGGGGGACCAAAAAGGGGGCAACATTTGGGATATAAATAATTTTAAAAAAGAAAACAAAACATAGACATATTAAGCAAGAACTAGTAGGAGACTAATAACTCTATTAACTCTATAACTATTAATAATATGCTTTTTACCTAATTTCCTAATATACATAACCTATGACTATGTAACATGCATTTCTATTATATACTGTATATAGTTGTGCTTGGTCCAGACGTTCTAGAGTTCTTTCTCAAGGACAAATCCTGACCCAGATGTGGTCTTCTGACTGAAAGAACTGCAAGCAAAAGATAAAATCTAGGAGGAATGTCTCTGAGGTAAAAGAAGCCAACAAGGACAGTAAAATATAAAAGACAGAAACTTAGATAATGGGCCCAAAGAGACTGTTTCTCAAACTCTGCTTGGCATTTCCAAGTATGAGCTAAATAATATATAAACAACAATGGGAAAAATAAGAATTGTTCATTCTTAAAGTAAACCTAGAGTCTTGTGTATCTGTCTCCCATTGCCTTCCTTGCTAGTCCCTGTTGATGGCCTGCTGTGTTGCCCATGGCATAACTGCTTAACATTTAACATTTCTAAATATCCTAAAATGTAATTATTAATCATAGATACGATTATGTCAGTCACTAAAAATTTAGTGCTTTTCAGAATAAGAGATAAAGGATACAAATTTAAAATCAAAAAAGTAAATGAAAACCTTATTTTTTATTTGAGTTGTCATAATTCACATAAATTGATTAGAAATGCCAATACGAACTCACCTAACCCCTGAAAAGCCCAGTATCAATTACAATTTTGTATTAACTAATTAAATTTACCCTCGTCTTGTGCTTGTTAATAAATCCAGTGCTTCCTACAATGTTTAACCTAGGGAAGTTCAAAATGAAATTTGAAAACTTTACTGTCTGAAAGGAGAGGAAACAGACAAAGGGATGTTTTTTCCATGAAGAGCTGTCAAATCAAAAAAAGTTTCCATGAAAGCACTGTTTGGAGCACCCCTCCATAGCCTTCCCTGAGCTCTCCAGTTCCTGTGTCTTCTGTTGACTGATTTCAGACGAAACATATAAAGTACAGTAATAGAAGAAATAGTTCATATAGAATAAGGGAAGAAACTGAACAATGGCAAGAGAAATCATAAAGAAAATACACTCACAAAGAATGAACAATGAATGGTACCACTGTGCCAAACTCCATAGTGAGGTAGAGTATAGACAGAAATTTCTAGGACAGACCAGTTTGATTAACTCTTATGCGATGGGGCGATGGCATGGCTTTTGAGAGTTACACCATATAGCTCTCAGTGGCATGAAGGTCTCTATGTAGACCAAGATGATGTCAATCTCACAAAAACGACTAAAGTTTCATGATTGAAAGCATGTGCACTTTCTCACATGGCTATGCCTTTCGTTCTTTATCATAAGACCTTCCCATTCAGGGCCAGAGATGCATGATTCTCAAATAAGCACTGATTAGGAACACCCACTCACTGTGAGGGTGTTTTTTTCTGTTTCCACTCTCTGTGAGGATGTTTTCTTCTTAATTTTCTCTTTGATTGGAGACGAAGAGGGGAGAAGGGAGGAATGGCCTTATTGGCAGGAAGGAAGATGATGGGGGGAGAAGGGAGTTGAAAAAGGAAAAAAACAAAAATCAAGTATAAAAATAGCCACGCTTTAACGACCTTAATACGCTTTAACATACCCTATGTTCACCGTCTTCCCTTCCATATTTTTAATCTTAAAGAGAAAGGTTTGTGATACTTTTATATTAGCCTTGTAAGAGGGTTATAGGGTTTGGCGCCCAAGTTCATTATGAGGCAGGAGTCCATCCTTAAATACTTTCGACCTCGTTCATTTCTTACTAGCTACCTAGAAGCTCCTCAGCAGGATACAGACTCGCTCTGGCCGCTCTATTTCTTAAGTGTAAAGGGGGTTGGGGGGGGCGGCTAACAAAGCCTTGAACGCCACCGGCCCCTGAACCTCGTCCTATAAACCAAGCAAGGCAAATCTCCCTACTTAGGAGTCCCTTCCCCACAGAGACCGATATAACAGCCACAGAAACACAGCCAAACAAGCCTGTCCTTCATTACGTCACGCATAGCGCCCCAGTCTCCGGTTTAAATCCTCTCCGCGTCTCCCCAAGGGGCCATCTTGGCTACCACCCACCCTCGACTCTCATTGGTAGCTAGACCTGCTTGTTCCCGTAGTTGCTAGCAGCGACGTAGGCGGGCACAATCTTGGTCACTAAGATACTTCACTTCCGCTTCCGCCTCCTCCTGCGGAAAAACATCTGATTCGTCCGGCCAATGGTGAATGAGAAGTAGGCGGGACTTGGTTGGTTCAGACCAAACAGACGCGAGCTTGTGCGGCAATGGCGGCGGGACAGCCCCTGTAGCGCGGCTCGGGCGCCCCCACGTCCGCTTTGCGTCCCTTCCCTGGCGCCGCCCCGCCCGAGCCTGGATTCCGCCCGGAGCTCGCCACTGCCTGATAGAAACGCCAGGGAGCCAAGATGGCAGCTGCCGATGGCGACGATTCGCTCTACCCTATTGCGGTGCTCATAGATGAACTCCGCAATGAGGACGTTCAGGTGCGGGGATCCTTCCGTTAGAGTGTGTGGGGGAGACTGGGGACTGGGATCTTCGCGGAATGTGGGAGCGATGGCTCTGTGTTCTCCGGGAGTGGCGGAAAGCAGACGTGGCCAATCAGAATTCAGGTCTCATCTTTCTTGATGGCAAGGTTCGATGAGATGGCAGCCTTCATTGGGTGCCCGGCCAAGCGTAGGGCAAGCCTCGAGGGTCCTACCTGAGTGCGCGCGGCCGTCCCAGATCTGGGCCTGGGCGGCCCGAGATAGGGTGGCGGTCTCTGCCGCCTGCCAGTCGGTGATTGGCGGCCGACTCAGAATGGCTCCTTGCAGGGAATCGGCGGGGGCGCGTGACCTGCAGTGTAGGAGAAGCCCACAGGGGTCCTGGAGACCAGGGTAGAATTCCCATCGCTTTTAGTGTTTTTGTTTGTTTTAACTGGAACGAGTGGGGACTGGTACCAGGATTTCTATCCATTTTTCACCGACCTCCGCCTTGCATTTTGGGGTAGATCTCCTGAAGGAGGAGGAAGGAGACCGTGAAAGTATCCTCTCCAGAGATTAAACTAGCCATAACTGGGATGAGTCACGTGCACAGAAGACCCACCTGTTCTCCAACCTTGTCCTAGGCCGGCCTGCCAAGCGAGTTAATAGTTATGATTCATGGGAGAAGAATGAACCAGGGTCCCTGAATCGTCGGACTCTGTGGGTTTGAAACAGAGGTCTGACCTCAAGGCCATATACTCTCACCTGAAATTGACCTTGTGCACACATTATTTCATTGCCCCTGGCTTCTGTTTTCTACAAATACCAGCTAATAATAGCCCTAGTTTCCCTTGGTGGCTGAGGAAAAGTAGTAAAATAAAACTGGCTGTTTGTAAAGGCTCCATAAATGTTAGCTATTATTTTGGAGGTGTGGCTATTGTGGCACTGTTCTACTTTTCCTTTTATATAGGAATTGTTGTTCATGGCTGCACTCGAACTTCCTGAGCCTCGGGGCTTATCCATTAAATCTTACGTATTTGAGTCAGGTTCCATTGTTGGCCACTCCTGGGTCTTGCATTTCTTGCAAATTGACTCAGGCAGTCTGTGTTTCTCTTCTGATAAATGGGAATAATAATCTTGTTTTGGGCATACTGTTTGAATATATTTGCGTGTGCTCTGTAAACAAATGCAAAGTATAAGGAATGTTGTTTGGGTCATAAAGGAGACCAGAGTCTGGTGTAGTGGTGCATGCTAGTAATCCCAGCACTCAGGAGGCAAAGGCAGTGTCAAAGCTAGCTTGGTCTACATAGTGACACTGTATCAACAAAGAAACAGTCTTGTTTATGTACAAAGGCTAGGTGTGAAACAGGTAAACGGAACTAAATCTGCATATTACCACATATAAGAAATGATGAGACTTGTCAATGTTGAAATAATGAGTCAGCAAATGTTTGTTGGGCATTTCTTCAGAGTGGTGATCTAGATAGTTGTAGACAGCTGGGAGCAAAAGGACAAAATTTGCCTTAAAGGAATTAAACTTTTAGTGAGTGGTAACAGATAAATGGGTATTATGTTGACTATGGAAAATACTAAAGACAAAATAAGAACTGTAGGATACAATATTAAAGGAAGTATGGGAAAGTCTTGTTGAAATTTTAAACAGTACCTGCTTGTGAAGGAACCATTAGATTCTAGGCAGAGTGTGTAACATCCAGTCAGTTGGGTTAGGAATTAGGCCAGTCAAGGGAGGCTCCTTCCAGGATGTAAAGAGTTGGAGATGATTCCAGAAAGACTGTGTGTGTGTGTGTGTGTGTGTGTGTGTGTGTGTGTATTCACAATGGCTATAGTTCTAGTTTTTTGCCTCCAAGGATGTTTAGTAATCTCTAGGGATGGTTGGGTTGTCACAACTGGGAGATTGTTGCTGCTTTTAGTAGGTTGAAGTCATGAATGCCGTTAAACATGAATGCAGTATATAGGACATCCTTTGTAGGAAACAAAAATGTCCTTCTTTAAAAAAAAAAAAAAAAAGATTCTAGTGCTAAGGTTGAGGGAAGCTGTCGGATGAAATGTTCACCCAGAGACAATAAGGAGCTCGTTTGGCTTTGGTCAGTGTTCCAGTTTTGTCAGGATTCAGTAACAAGTCACTATAAAGTTAATATAAAACAACATAAAATTTTATTATATGTTTCTGGAGATCAGAAGTCTGTCAGAGGTCTTGCTGGGTGAAGATGACATCATGACAGCATAGCCTAGAATTAGGTAACAGGGCTATGCAGCTTTCTGCCACTTTACTCCAACATTCACAGTGCCATCTTCCTGAAGAAAACAATGCACACTGTTGACAAAATCAAAAGTAGAGTAGAAGAACGACCCACAAACGAACAGGAAGCTTGGTGTTAGGGATTCAAACTCCTAGACGTATTTCCACAATGACCGTTTAGATAGTCAGACTGCTTAGGTTCTACTTGAGAATCCATCGATTTTCATCAAGTGCCTGTTGTTTAGCATCAGCATCTTCACTTTTTTTCTACAAGACCTCAGATCAGACTTCGAATAAACTACCTGAGCATACAGGAAACAATCTGTAGATGATGCATGCTATTATTACTGGCATGAAGATTATGAATGGAATGGTGGTTGCTCCCTGATACCATCCATTGTCCTTAGGGCTGCTGCTCACTGCTCACCCATTGTCACCCTGGCTCTTGCATTTCCCATAGTCCAGCTGGGAGACAGGCACAAGCATGTAAAAAATTGAGGCAAGGATGTTGAAAAACTAGTACATAGGTCAGCAAAATACAGCCTTAGTACCATATCCACCCACAGCCAGCTCTTGCAAGTAAAAGCCAGTAGCTTTATTAAGTAAAGCTTTGCTGGAATAAAAGCCATGTTAGTTTGTTTACATAATGGTTCCTTCCCATCACAGCTGTTGTGCTGTTAGCACAAGTTGAGTGATTCAGAGACTGGCCTGTGAGGCTGGGAACATTTACCAGCAATTTAAAGAACAAGTTTTTCTTGGTATCAACAGTGCACTGAGCACCTGCAAGCTAACTGCCAGCATCTAGGGATTGTTAATATTTGATATGTCTATATCTATATTTAAACCTTATAGGTCTCTGCATATTTTATAGTTAGAGTGAAAATAAAATTTTGGGAGAGTCGGGGTTGGTACTTCATCTTGAGATCTTTTTACTATCAAAATGAGATTTGTTGCCTCTTTGGTCCTTCCACTGTTCCAGAAGACGTGGTGACATCGAATGAAAGCATTTTGTTTGTTTGTTTTGAGTTAAGGTATTGTTTTGCAGCCCCATTTTTTTTGTTTGTTTTGAGTTAAGGTATTGTTTTGTAGCCCTGGCTGACCTGGAACACATAATGCTCCTGCCATAGCCTTCCAAGTGCTGGGGATACAGGCAGCTGTACTCAGGTACAAATATCAACATAGCATTTTATCAGATTCTCAGCATTGTCTGTGAGCCCAGACACCCTGTAAATCCCCTGATTCAAGAGCCATATTTTTCCAAGATCAAGGTCTCTTCTAGACATCTTACTAGTTGTCTGGGGCCTGAAAAGAGAGCTGATAGCGAGTCTATTCCTCTTCTACCTCTCCCTCAGTCTTTTGTGTTCTCTTTTTCCTTCCACTAAGAGGGTTCCCCGTGGGATAATTCAGTTTATAATTTCTCAGACATTGTCTTCACATCTCATTACATTCTTGACACAGCTCTGGAGCTTGATAGAAAAAAAAGCACCTTATAGAGAGAAACAGACAGGGAGGTTGCCACAGTCATCTGTCAGTGCTGTTGTAGCTTAGCGTCTCTTTTCTGTGCCTCAGTTTTGTGTGATGGAGAGGCATGGTCACACATATATTGATAGGGCAGAGACAATTAAGTGAGAACCTGGAATATAAATACTTAAAGACAGACCAGTTGTGTGTGTTAGCCAGGCAGTTGGCTGCTGTATTAAATCACTACAAACAGGGTGAGTTAAAACAGCAAATGCATCCTCTCAATGTCCTAAACACCAAAAATACGAAATCAAGGTGTCAGTGGGGCTGGATCCTCTGAGGTTCCAAGGGAGGTCTGCCCATATATACTCTGAATTGAGGATGGTTTCATCTTCACCCTCACTACTACCTCTTTCATATTTGCAAGGACAAGATGTTAGTACTCGTGTGTGTTCTGCACGTGGCACGTGCAGTAGTTGAAAGAACAGACTGCTTGTTTTTCCTCTACTCTCACACCACAAGATCCAATATCCAGGAGAGCTCCATGATGCTAAAAAGTGCATAATTTCTCTACTAGCAAACAAACACTTGATGCTGCAGCATCCCCTACTAGTCTGATCCCTAAGAACGTCCTCCAACCTTCAGATTCCAGTTGGAAGCCTTGGGTCTTGTGCTTCTTTCCTAGCTGGCTGTAAATCAAGGTCCATATATCCTATTTGGTAACTGCCTGGGTGAGGGAAACAGAAAGGTTTTAGCATTCTTCTTGGCTACTGCAGCATTCATTCCTCGAGGATATGTGACAGAAGCCTTTCTAAAATGGTATTTATAGTTTACAATCAGGATACATCATTTATGGCTACTAGAGGGTAGTAAGGTATGGGGAAGATGGGGCTTTCTTTGAATGGCTTTGGGCAAGAGACATTCTGGTTGTTACGGTCTATGTGAGGGGGAAGCTTGTAGCCAGAAACATAAGCAAAAGCACATGCTTAAATGGAAACTGAGTATATATACTTTTATATGGTAGGTCAGCACACTGAACTGGTGGAGAGGGGATTAGAACTGTAAATACTAGTCTTGGGTTTTTTGGGGTTTTGGGTTTTTTTGTTTTGTCTTGTTTTTTGTTTTTGTTTTGTTTTTTCTGGCATGTATTAATTATACAATTATACATAGTACGAGTTTCATTATGAAATGCTCCTGCATCAATGTGATGCGTTTTGATCATGATTCACTCTGTCCCTGGCCACTCCTACTGATCCCCTTCTTCTCCCAGTCTTCTACTTACAGTCACCTTAGTTAGTGTTGCTTATAGGAGCAGCAATAAGGTGCGGTGGTTTGATATGTAGTTCAAGCTGGCCTCATACTCAAGAATCTTTCTGTCTCAGTCTTCTGAGTGCTCAGATCACAGAGGTGCACCACTGTGCACAACTGTTTTGTTCTGAAGGTAATAGTAGATGGCTAGTTCTGGTTACCACTGGAAGCCACCAGTCCTGGGTTGTTGATTTGTTTTTTGAGGCAAGTTTTTGTAGCTGAGGCTGGCCTGTAACTTGGTATGGAGTCAAGGATGACCTTGAATTAAGATCTGCCTGCTCTCTCCTGCTACCACCTCCCAGGTGTTCTCTGTAGTAGTGGGGCAATGGAGCAACGAGGAACAGTTGGGAATAGAGTTCAGTTCAGTTTTAGTCTAAATTTGGAAAGACCCAGGGGAACTTCTGTCTTCCATTGCTAACGTTGCTAATGTTAAATGATTTTTTTAGGAACGCAGAATTGCTTAGTTGGATTTTACTATCTACTGTTGACCAGGGATTGTCCAATGGTTTCAGGGCCATGGAACTCCTCAGGATGCAAACTCCCTAATTTTCTCCCTCCCTTTCTTTGTCCTTTCATTAGCTTCGTCTCAATAGTATCAAGAAGCTCTCCACCATTGCCTTGGCCCTTGGGGTTGAACGGACCAGAAGTGAGCTCCTGCCCTTCCTTACAGGTAAGCATTCCTGGGACCCAGATGCAGGGAGGACAGTTGAGTGTTTCTTGCTAAGTGATCAAGATTCCTCACTGTACATTAATATATCTTAAGTCTTCCCTATGCCACAGTGTCATGAAACAATACTATACAGGAGCCTAAGTGTAGTCCTCTAAAGACAAAGTAATAGAAGCTAGCTTGAATCACAGCTTCAATTGTTAGTGTTGACCTTAGATAAGTTTAGTCGATTAGTTTTTCATCTCTAGAATTAAGATAATCTTCTCTACCCTTTGTTGTTGATTTGGGCATTAAAGAGCAGTAATCATTAACTTTTATTACATAGTTGTCACATGCCAACTGTCCATTGGACTCCTGTTTTGTGCTGCTGAGTTAGCTTATCTAGTAGAATGGTGCCTATATTCTTAAATGTCCATCTCCAGTGTCATTCATCTCAGTCTGAAAGCAACACCTTAAAGCAGGGAATGCTACTCTTGCTGATCTGTACATGAGGAAACTGAGGCATAGAAAGATGAAGTGACTATTTCCATTGAAGTTTTCCATTGGGATGTGACAAAGGGAAATTTTATACTCAAGTTCCATAGTCAGCAGAATTAGTTAATTTTGTAGAATTGGGGTCTGATTTCACATCTCTGCTTTCCTGACTTCCTGTGATATGACTTTGGGCAAGATATTTCACATTGACCTGCTTCAGAGGGTTCATGGGTAATATAGGCATGATTCTGTAACTTAAATGAAGACTGAGGCTCCTGTGAAGGTCCAGTGACAGGGCAAGGCATGTAGTAAGTAGGCTCAATTAGCTCTTACCGAGTCCATTGTATGAAGGTACACATCAGCTATTTAGTACAGTGGCTGCCACAGTGTGGGCCACCTTACTAAATTTTTTCTGTCATTATTCTCATGTCACCCTTACTATACTCACGTCTGTCTACTTAGAGTTGGAATTAAAGATTCTAAGTGCCTTTATGGACAGAAGTGATTTGTATTTGATCATCTCCTGTAGATGACCTGGAAGAAGTGATAGGCCAAGGCTTATTTGACACATGGGTAGCTGAGACCTTTCGAGATTCAGTGCCTTGACAAGCATACATGTCTGACTGCACACAGCCTCAAGAGTAGGTATCTGCATCTGACATTAGCATATGGTACCAAGCCAAGTGTCTTCCTTTGATAAACTATAAGAGATGCACAAAAGATTTAGGATTCTGAGACAGAGATAGTTGGGGTAGTGGGGTGTTGTGAAGAATAATTACATGAAAAATTGGTCCAAGTGGAAAAGCCCATTAGCCCTGGGTTTAAAAGGAGCTGCTGTAGCCTTATCCTGCTGAGAACCTGGGAATCCCCTCCACTGCTGGGGCTCAGCTCCTTAGTTGAAAGGCTGTTTTGTAGGGTGTGTGTGTGTGTGTGTGTGTGTTTTGTGTGTTTTGTGTTGTGGGGGATTCTGAGGGGTTTGAACTGTGCAATTGATAATAACCAGTGTAAAGGACTAGTGAATGAATGTGAAGTGAAAAGGTTATCAGGATTAGGGACACCAGGAGAGCCACCTAGGGTTGCCTTTTACTGGCATTCTGTATCATATGGAGCCTCTGGGGTTTAATCCTGTAGGTAGATATGATGAAATGCAGAGGAAATCAGATGCAGAAACATAATGTGAGTATAGACAGAGTGTCTAGACAGTGTGTGTGACAGGAGGTGCAGATGTTGGCAAGGTAATATCTGAGAGCAAAGCCCCTGTAGTCAGAAGGCCAGGTTTTAGGCCTGTCTTGTTTTCCTTTGATTGTAATGTCAGAAATCACATAGTGCGTGTGAGTTACTGTAGCACTTCACTAAGTTAGTTGGAAAATGCTACCCAGGTGTATTATTTGAAAATTGCATTTTTTTTCTTTTTTTAAATAATCCAGATAGGACAAACTATGGGAACCTAGAAGTGTGGGCAACCAAAGATCAAGAGGAACTGTGATTCACACAGATTTATTTTTGAGCTTTTGGATTCTAAGTAATGTCAGATTTCTTATGCTATGAGCTCAGACACTGTTTAGAACAGCAAGTAGCAGACACATTTCCAGAACAGTAATAGTGTTTCAGAAATCACAAGCTGAATGCCTCTGAGCTCATACCTATAGAATATTCAGCTAATTTTTTAAATATATAATTTTTAAAATATATTTTTAAACATAAATGTCTGTATGCACTCTGTCACTCTCTTCAGAAAAGGGCATCAGATCCCAAGATAGATGATTGTGAGCTACCGTGTGGTTGCTGGGAATTGAACTCAGGACCTCTGGAAGAACAATCAGTTCCCTTAACCTCCAGTTCCTCAGCTAGTTTTTTGAGAGAAAATCCACAAACTTAGTTTTCTAGGGACAAAGGCCCCAGACTGGTCCAAGGTGGAGAATGGTAAAATGCTGATGAACAGCAAGTGAGTGTACATTCCACCAGAGGTCAGCGTTTCCCTCAGCAGAGGCAGGGCTTGAAAGAGAGAGGCCTTTGAGTTTGGGTAGTATGCTTAGTTTCCCTGTCACTTCATTCATTCACATGCCATTCTAGCTCTGGCAGGATCTGGAGCACACCAAATCTAGTCTTGGGCACAGGTGATCAAAGGTCCTCGTAGGAGTGCGTGATCAGCGTTGTAGTAGGGGGAGAGAGTGAGTTCAGGATCTGACCTAGTCTACATGCTTCTTGGAATCTGCACGAAGCAGTAGCTGAACCAATCCCGAAAGGGTAGAAAACAATTTCCTGGCTTAAGACATAGTTCATGAAAGTGAGTCCCTGCATGTTTAAAGCTCCACTGACCATCCTGTGCTGCATACATGTGCTCTTTTTTGTCCCTGTTGAGAGGAAATTGGAGTTAGAGTAGTTGTGCTGTTCACCTACCATCCCATACCTAGCATGGGGCAACAAAGGCCGATGTGGTCTTGGGCTTACTCTTCTCACCAGGTAGATGAAGAGAAATGGCAGGTTAGGAGATAGGGATGCTGACAGTGAAGAAGCTGAGTGGTGTGTGTTTGTTGGGAGCTCGGGTTACTAGTTTGTCTTGAGTTTTTAATGGACTTGGTCTTTGTCCCACAGACACCATTTATGATGAAGATGAGGTCCTCTTGGCCTTGGCTGAACAGCTGGGAACCTTCACCACTTTGGTGGGAGGGCCTGAGTATGTGCACTGTCTGCTGGTGAGTGAAAGCTGCAAAGTCTATTAATCGTCTTCCCCACCTTGGAGTTAGAACTGTGGTTCTGCCTATGGTCACCAAGAAGCAGAGGATTTAAAAAGGCTAGATATGACCTCCCAATGGATAACCTTTGGATGTAACCTTAATTCAAGTCAGTAGTGTCATTTAATCTATAGTTGCCATCCATTCTGCATACTTAACCGCTCGGTGGCACTCGGCCACTCTGCCTGTAGGGTTTTTGTAAGTTTGGGTCAGGCAAGGTTCTATTATTTATTGGTATGACTTTGAAGAGTACAGACCTTTCTGTCTATGTAAAATAGAGACCACTGAAATCCCCTCTGATAACTGACTTAGATGCCTACACATGGCACTTGGCCTATAATAAGTATTCACAGTTAGGTGTTGTGGTCATGATGTTTGGGTAAGATGTATCATCTACCATTTTGGGTTAGAAGGTTCACTTGATGGATGAACCATCTAGAATACCTGTTCCTTGATTAATGAGGACAGTATTAAGACTGTTTTACAAGACTCATATAGAAGGAGTGATAAAAAGGTGAGCAATACAGTGGCCTTGCCTAAAACCTAGTTCATGGGTGTTGGAGCCCTATCATCAATGTTTATTGTACATTGAGGGCTACACACACGTGGGCCTCCTGAGAGATCCTTATAGGCAGCTTGTTATCACAAGAATGCAGGGGGGAGATCAGAGGAGTCTCAGGTCAGGCCATGGGGTAGGATTGCACGGTTCAAACAGTAAGAAAAACACTGATTCCTAACCTTGTGTTCTTACCACAGCCACCCCTTGAGTCACTGGCCACAGTGGAAGAGACAGTAGTCCGAGACAAGGCAGTAGAATCCTTGCGGGCCATCTCTCATGAGCACTCACCTTCTGATCTAGAGGCTCACTTTGTGCCTCTGGTGAAACGGCTGGCGGGTGGAGACTGGTTCACCTCCCGCACCTCAGCCTGTGGTCTCTTCTCAGTTTGCTACCCCCGAGTATCCAGTGCTGTGAAGGCGGAACTTCGACAGTGAGTTCTTACTCCCATCACCTTACCTAACCTTCCTCTAAGCCTCAGCCCCGTTAGGTCTTCCCGGGACCTAATGTCTAATACCCTTGATGTTTCCCTACTCTTCAACCCTCCTCAAAGGGGCTTGTCTTTCACAGTGATCACTGGACACCATACATCAAGGCTGGATTTGCCTGGTCTGCCTTCGTGGAAATTTATTCCTGCCATTAGTTACACATGGTAGACTTGGACCAGAATACAACACAACAAATAGTGTTTGGTGTCATCTCCAGCATGCCCCAGGTTTAGACTCCTCAGTTGCTGACTGCCTGGTTGCTCAGACTTATTCAGCAGAAGTTTCTGAGTTGTCACTTTATACAACTGGGTTATAGCGATATATATATACACATGCTGCATGTCTCCATTAGTCTCCCATTTGTCTGTTAATGAGGCAATTGCTCCTGATATGGAAAATGAGCCGCTCGCATTTTAAACAGTTGTTAGTACTGTGTTGTACTCTTTGACTGAGACCTCAAGTCAGCTGTGTGGGGACTTGCTATTGCCGTTGGTCCATTTATAGAGCTGAGAAGACAAAGAAGTCATGAGTTGTACAAAGTCACCATTGTCAGCACCAGAATTTACTGCAGATCCAGCAGTGCTCTGTGCTGTGCTGTGACACCAACTGTTAGGGCTTTCCAGGATTCTAAGTCGGGGCCTCCCTCCAATCCCAGGTACTTCAGGAACCTATGCTCAGATGACACCCCCATGGTGCGGCGGGCCGCTGCCTCCAAGCTGGGGGAATTTGCTAAGGTACTGGAGCTGGACAATGTCAAGAGTGAGATCATTCCCATGTTCTCTAACCTGGCCTCTGACGAGCAGGTAAGTCAGTCATCAGCTCTCACAATGCAAGCAAGCTTAGGAAAGGGTGTACCCTTCAGGCTCAGTGGGCCTCTTCTTCCTTCCCTACCCCTCCTTCTGTTTGCCCTAGGACTCGGTGCGGCTGCTGGCAGTGGAGGCATGTGTGAATATTGCCCAGCTTCTGCCCCAGGAGGACCTGGAGGCCTTAGTGATGCCTACATTGCGACAGGCTGCTGAGGACAAGTCTTGGCGTGTTCGCTACATGGTGGCTGACAAGTTCACAGAGGTAAGTTGGCATAGTTCAACAGATGTGGACACTGAGGCTATCTGAGGGAAGGAGGGAGCAATATGTAGGAGCTGACATGCTTTTTTTAAGGATAGCACAGTCCTGAGTCTTAAAGAGCAACTCAGTGATCTCCCAGAGCCAGTCCTGGGTGGGTGATTCAAATCCCCTGGGTGGGTGATTCAAATCCGAGTGCTCTGATGAGAGTGATTCTGAAGCCAGGTTCCAACTCCATGAAACCATTTCTCCTAAACTTAACTACTTCCCTAAGAAAGACACAACCCCAGTGATACTGGTCAGCAATCACAAGCTAGTCAGATCAGGGACAAGTGCTGTTTGTACTGAGATCCAAATTTTCTTAGCCAACTGCATGTCCTCCACTACTCCACTCCCCATGCCCTCACCCCTTCTTATACTGAGAGTTAAGTGCTCTATTGTTGGTGCTATATTCCCAGGTCCATAGTTATTAGCACTACCTTTGGTCAAGGTTCTGGAGTCAGTTAATTGCACACATTCTTGGCCTTCAAGGAGCAGGCTAAAAGTCATCCTCAATTAAAAGTGCTGATGGGGGCTGGAGAAGTGGCTCAGCGGTTAAGAGGACTGACTGCTCTTCCAGCCGAGCAACCACATGTTGGCTTACAACCATCTCTAATATAATCCAATGCCCTTTCTGACGGGTCTGAAGAGAGTGACAGTGTACTCACATACGTATAATGAATAAATCTTTAAAAAAAAAAAAGTTAGTTCTAATGGAGTGTGTTCTATGTTGTTCTGTTTTCTTGATGGCATTGAGAGGAGTATGTGGTACTCCAGCTGGAGTTGTGAGGATGTTATGAGGATGAGGGAGTGGCAACTAGATAACAAATATGTTGGAGCAAAAAGACAAGCCTGCACAGAGAATGTAGAAAAGACAGAGTAAGCAGCAGCATTCATGGCTGGATGCTGAGATTCAGTGAACAAAGGGGCAGAAATGATGGATAGGAACTCCTCGTGGAAGACTCAGCCCTAAGTAATGTATTCCTGGATCTAGTGAAGTTGTTTGAGACCTGGCCATGTAGATGTATGTGTACCTGGGGGGCTTAGTACCACAGAAAAGGCAAGTAGGCTTCTGATCTGCAAGGGAAGCAGGCTGGATGACAGGGCTCAGGGGATATGATAATAATAGTCTGTCCATTATACACAGCAAACATGTTCATAAATACAAAGCCCTGCAAGATGTTTACTTCTTTATTCTTTTAATAGTAGGGTCCTCCTACTCCCAACTGTTCTTCCAACAACCAGGTTAAAGCAGAGTCATCTACATTCTTTTGCTGCGTCCTTGTTACTGGCATGTGCTTTCCTCTTCACTGTTTTTAATCATTTTCATTGTAAAAATGATGCCAACTTCTTGTAGCCAATTTAATAAAATACAAGTATGTTTACATATTTTCGTGTTAGGTGAAAGCAGAAACCACTTACTGTGTTTAGGTAATGGGACATCCAACGTCAAATAACTTGAATAATAAGTAGAAAACATACTGTGGAGAATGTCCTGTAACCCTCATTCTATTTCTGAAGAAATCATCAGAGGTGATGACTTCACTGGTTGGTCGTGTCATCGTGCTGGGACTATGTCTCTTGTGCTGTGTCATAACCTCATTCTGGTGCTTTCATCTCCATTTTTGCCTCTTTAGTCCTGAGTGGCTGCCAGATTCTTAAGTTCTGCTCTTCTTCTCTTTGTGTTCAGCTCCAGAAAGCAGTAGGACCTGAGATCACCAAGACAGATCTGGTACCTGCCTTCCAGAACCTGATGAAGGACTGTGAGGCCGAGGTGAGGGCCGCAGCCTCCCACAAGGTCAAAGGTTGGTGCTGGCAACCAGAACACAACTAGATGGGTGGATTTCTTAGAGGCAGAAATGGGCACAGAGCATCAGGTCTCATCAGCACCTTCCTGTTCCTGCCCGCAGAGTTCTGTGAAAATCTCTCAGCCGACTGCCGGGAGAATGTGATCATGACCCAGATCTTGCCCTGCATCAAGGTAATATTTTGATGGTAGGATTTCAAACTGCTGGAGATGGGAGAAGATTTGGTTTTAGGTTCAGTCAGATCCAGGAGAGGTTTACATTCCTTTTGGGATACAGTAACTGTTTAACAGTCATGGATTGGGCTGTAGGCAAAATCTGAGGGTTGTTGCTGACCCTAAGATCTAAAGGATGTGTTTACTGCTCAGAGACCAGAATCCCCTTATGCACAGTGTTTTGGAGAATGGGACAGTGGGCCTGGGATTGGGGCTCACATAACAATCAATCACTTGTTGAGAATAAGTACAGTGCAGCCCTGAGATGCCCTGCCTATGTGAAAAGCAGAAGACTGTGGTTTTCTTGGGGCATCAGGGATACTGTCTATGTGGCCAGTTGCCATTAAACGGAATTTCTGACCTTGTCTTACCTCCTTTCTTCTCTTCCGAAGGAGCTCGTGTCAGATGCCAACCAACATGTCAAGTCAGCACTGGCTTCAGTCATCATGGGCCTCTCTCCCATTCTGGGCAAAGACAACACCATCGAACACCTTTTGCCCCTCTTCTTGGCTCAGCTGAAGGATGAGGTAAGAGTGGTAAGAAGGTTTCCAAAGTCAATCAAATTGTCCAAGAATATAAAATGTTGGCACCACACTCCACACTTGCTGCTTTGCTGAGTGATGACAGGCATAAATGTCTGCTTGTTCACTCATTCTTGTCAGACAGTGCTTCATGTGCCCTTAATTTTGCACTCATCTGTTTCCTGAGTGTTGAGGACATAAACAAAGACCAAGACAATGGTGATCCTTAGGGACCTACAGAGTGTGGCAATAGCGAGGACCAGATGGATAAATTGTCCCATAATTCCACTCAGAAACTGTAGGTACTGGGAGAAGTGTGACGTGATTTAAAGCTTCAGGTGCTGTAGAGACTAGAATACCATTTCATCAGTAAGTTATGATTAGTCCTCTCGCGTCATTCCAACTGGCCCTGTTGTGAGAGACGGGCCTTGCTGGCCTGGCTTTCTTGGTCTAAAGCCACAGCTGTAATTTGTCTCCTGGCCCACTGAAGTCCCATTGAACTGGCTCTAGCTTGTTTCTTCTACATGCTTTGATGGCCATAACCAGTCTGATTGCCATACCTGCCTGTGCAAGTGGTCTAGACTAGAGAACAAAAGAAGTCACTGTGATAACAGTTTTGGGAATTGGCTTTGAATCTGTGGGCAAGTGTTGTAGCTGCAAGACATCTTCCTGTTAGGAAGTATAGCCAGTGCTAGGGAAAGATAAGAGAGGTTGCCAGAGGTCCTGGGAAGCCAGACTAATGTGTTGCCGTCCGTTGGCCTTCTTTAATGGAGTACTTTGATAGATTACACAGTGGCTAATTCTATGATGGTGAATGCAGATTTGTCCCCTTTACCAGGCTGGGTCAAAGATGCCTCATAGGCCATTCCTACTCAAGAAGTCATTCTTTAGAAACAGTATGTAAAGTCAGTTGAAAAGTCTTAACGTTCACAGCTCTGGATTTAGTTTCTAGAACCACAAGGGAAAAAAGTAGGCTCTTGGGTCTGCATTTTGGGTTTTCTAGAGAAGGTGCTTTTTGTGGCCAATGTGGGGCTGCTCCACACTTGTATTCCCATAGATGTCCCTGCCCTATGGAACGAGTGTGAATGGATGCATTCAGATTGTAAACGGAATTCACAATACCTGTAGTCAGGCACCTGAGAGAGTTGTCTGATGTGTCCCAAGGTGTGAGGTTCCATGAGAAGAAATGAGAATGATAGAGAATAAGCCCAACATATTCACTCCTTCGTGTTCCAGACACTGGATATTTCTTTCAGCCTATCAAGTGGCTCCCATTTCACTTTGCAGAACCTCAGTTACTCTTGAGTTTAGGTGGATATTTTGTGTTACGGGACAATACCCAGAGAGGAGCTCTTGCCTGCTCCTCTCACCTTTCTAGGGTCACTGTATGTAGTCTGTTCTCTCAACCTTCCTATTTTCTTTCCAAGTGTCCTGAGGTGCGGTTGAACATCATTTCCAACTTGGATTGTGTGAACGAGGTGATTGGCATCCGACAGCTCTCTCAGTCCCTGCTTCCTGCCATCGTGGAATTAGCCGAAGATGCCAAGTGGCGAGTGCGGCTGGCCATCATTGAGTACATGCCTCTGCTGGCTGGACAGCTCGTGAGTGAGGACCTGGGTTTTGCTGTCGATGAAGTGATAAGTGTAGGGTCCAGTCATATCTCCACTGCCAGGGCTGTGTTGTTGTAACAAGGGATTTGGAGCTGCCCTTTGTAGGCAGTGACAGCTGCCCCTGGAGGGCAGACCCTACTCTGGAACTAGGTTCTTAACCGATGAATGGGGTTTAGTCAGAGCACGAACACTAGCAGCTCATGTGGGGTTGAGAATCGCATGATTATCTGGGACCCCACCCTCCCTTCCCTCCTAACTCTCACCCCCTCAAGCTCTTACCAGTCATTTATCTCTGCAGGGTGTGGAATTTTTTGATGAGAAACTAAACTCTTTGTGTATGGCCTGGCTAGTGGATCATGGTAAGTTCTCTCAGCAACACAGCAGGATAGGTTAGCCCCAGAGACAGACAGATAAGCTAGGACATTCTGCTGTTAGTGCTTACATGTTGCTGTTAGGAAACCATAGAGGAATGTAGGCTGGGGTTGAGGTTATGGGTGAATACAGAAGACCTGAGTTTGAATTCTTTACTTTGTCTGCTGTACCATACCCAGTCTCTTCCCATCGTTTAGCTTTATATACATTCCAAAACATGAAGACTTCTTACCACGGCCTCTCAGCCCTTGTGAAACATATTCCTTGTTTTTTTTTTTTTTTTGTGGTTAAAAAATTTAAAGTTACTGTTTTTCTCTCCCAGGCAGTTTTAATTAGTATGCATTAAATAGCTTGAGATGTAGTTTTCATGAACAGAGCCTCAGTCATTCCTTCTGAATAATAAGGCAAACAGTCTCTGCCTCTGTGGTGTCCAAAAGGTGCTATATGAGAAAGAGAAACGGAATAAAACATAGCAAGTGCTATTTTCTAGTTTTGCTGAATTTGTTAATTTGTGTAGCTGCTACACCTTCCTGGTCAGTCTTTTACCTTGAATCACCTCCCTTGCTCTGTCTCCATTGCAGTCTATGCTATCCGTGAGGCTGCCACCAGCAACCTTAAGAAGCTAGTGGAGAAGTTTGGGAAGGAGTGGGCTCATGCCACTATCATTCCCAAGGTCTTAGCTATGTCTGGAGACCCTAACTACTTGCACCGAATGACTACACTCTTCTGCATCAATGTGAGCACCCCAACTGCCTGTAGGTCCCAGGGAATGGGAGTTCTGCTGAAATGAAGGTGGAGGAAGGCCCTTTGTCTACCCAAATGTTTGGCTTGGGAATAGAAACACGACTTGGTAGTAAAGAAGAGTCTCTGAGGACTGAAGGCTTGCACCTGAATCTGTAGTATTTAATGAGGGAGGTCTCCATGGGGCCAAGATAACATGGTGAGAGATCCAAGATTGGGGGGCTTCTATAGCATTGTACTTACTTTTTATACTGTTTAGTGACATGTAAATCCTAAAGCATGGATTAGAAACAATTTAAAGTAAACATTTTTGCTTATTTCCTCTGCTACAATTCTGAGACTCCTGTATGAAGGAAACATTTCAGAGGTTTGGAATCCAGACTCTCAAATGCTGAGAATGATGGAAGTCCAGATATAAAGATATCTGAGATATCCCCAGTGAAGACTGTGTTAGGGATTTTGGAACTGCAATAAGGTTAACTCTCCCCAGAGTGATGCTTCTGGACTTAGATCCTTCCATGCTGCTCCTGGGTCTTGATGATGACCCAGGTAGCATTTTCAGAAGAAGATATATGAGGACTTAGCTGTGAGCCTTGCATAATCATACTCTGCCATTCACTGGTCTTCAGGTATTGTCTGAGGTCTGTGGCCAGGATATCACCACCAAGCATATGCTGCCTACAGTTCTTCGTATGGCTGGGGACCCAGTCGCCAACGTCCGCTTCAATGTGGCCAAGTCACTACAGAAGATAGGACCCATTCTTGATAACAGGTGAGGTCTGAGGGTTGTTCTAAACATCTTAGATATTTGAAGATAGAGCCCAGGGTATGATTTTTTTTCCTGCTTTGTGACCCTTGCCTATTCTTTTCTAGCCACAAAGTCTGTCTTCTCTGTTTTAGAATAAGAATTCATTTCCCCAGAGTAGAATGAAAACAGGAAGATGGTGATAGTTCTAGATAAAAGCAAGAAATTACTAGAAAATGAAATCAGCCATTTTTTATGTAGTGTTTTTGTCTATGTAAAGAACGCTGTGCTTATGTTGAAAATTCATAACAAAAAAATACATGTAGTGAAATATACTTAACATTTCTAGTGAAACTATTAAACACTGCCCCAAGAAGCCTTGGGAAACATGTTGTATAGTCTTCATGCCCTGAATTTATATTTAATATGAGACCATCATATATCCGCAGAGTTTTAGTAGGAACTAGCCTGGGAATGCAGAGTGATTAGCTAGTCCATGAATCCTAAAGAACAAAGCTATGCAGCTCAAGTCTACCTGACACACAATTAAGAAACAGCAAGGAACAGGGAAAGGATATTCGTGTCTCACTGGAACATTTTTTAGAGCACACAAAGCACTCTCGTGTGTGGAACTGTAGGTACCAATGTAGTTTGATGGACAGGTCTATCTTCAGAAAATTGCTGGATCAATTGGATGCCCAGGTAAACCCAAACGAAATTTCTGCCCCAACATAAACAAATTAGTTTTTGAGCTAGAACCAGGATGATGAATAAAACATAGGAAGTGTAGAAGGTCTTCATGTCTTGGGTTGGGCATAGACCCTCTAAGATGTGAAAGGAAGACATATATATGATGGCTTTCATGTAAATGAAAAGCTGGGTATCAGAAGGCTAACCTGATAGTGTGGAGATGCTTCTGTGTAAAGAACTCCTTGAGTATCCTATATATAAGAAGATAAAGAATTCCAATAATACACGTGGAAGAAGACCTAGAGGGAAGTATGGCATATGACATTCAAGTGGGAGTATGGGAAGCTGAGAGGTGCAAGTAGGGTAGAGAGAGGAAGGAGGGGGTAGTTAGTCAAAATGGTATTTGTGAAAATACAAGAATGAGGAAGCCTATGCTTTTTGTCTTAATTTAAAAGTAGTATTTTCACAGGCTCAATAAGCATGTGGTAAGGTGGTGCATCTGTGGTAAGGCCATGTAGGCTGTTAGGACAGCATAGTTTATAGCTGAAATACTCTGCTGAACATCATTCTAGTGGGAACTGTGGTACAGTTAGGATGCCTGAACTGCTAATGGCTTAGAAGGCTGCGCATTTTATCTGGAAGAATGCAGTTAGCTAGATGTAGACCCTGAGCCAGCCCTTGCTTTTAGACAGATAAGTACTCAGTAATGCTCCTCCCTCCACACCTTGAGAATGTGGTGGCCTTATATATAATAGTCATGAGAGAGAATCACCCAAATGCTGGTACACGATAGAACACTCAGTAATGAGATAAGAGATGCCTGTTTTAAGCAGCAACATTGATGATTATGGATGATGTCTTGTTACCATATTGAAGAAGAAGCAACAACCAGGAAAATGAGCCATTTATATTGAGTTTAAAATAGTTAATATAGGGCTGGAGAGATAATGGTTCAGTGATCAAGAGCACAACTGCTTTTGAGAGGACGTGGACTCACCTCACAGCATATGTGCTTAACATCACATATGCTTTTAATTCTAGTTCCAGGGTAACTATACCCAGCTCTGGCTTCTGAAGACATGGTGCCCATTTACTCACATAAGTGTGTACACACACAGCGAGAGAGGAGGAGAGGGAAGGAGAAGGGGGGGAGGGAGAGAGAAAGAGAGAGAGAGAGAATATGAGAATGAATGAATAAATAAATATATTCAGGGAAAAAAGGCAAAATGCCAGACCCAATAGTACACAGCTGCCTGTATTCCCAGCAGACTTTAGTGGTTGATGCAAGAGGGTCAAGAGTTGTAGACCAGTATGGGGTACATAGCTTGAGATCATATAGAGTTATATAGTAAGATTTGCTTCCCAAAAACAACAATGCAAGCAAGCAAACAACAAAAGCAAAACAACTCTAGGTGGTAGAAGAGAGTGCAGCAGTGGCTCTGTGAAGGGTAGAGCAGCAGTCTGCCAACATTTGATGCCTGTGTGTCTCATCATTGCTCCACAGCCTTTCTCTGAGATCTGCCCCTCGTTACTTACAGGATAGGCCGGTCCTCCATGTCTTCCTTACATGGAGAGTATATACTATTTCTAAGCCCCTTAAAACCAAGAAGCCTTGGATCTTCCTGTCACATCCATTTATTGGCCCTGTCTTCTAGTCTTGGTTTGTCTGGGCAAGAATCTAGAATGATATATCTTTGCATTCATACTAGGCACACGTACTTCGGTGAACATGGATTCAGTCACTAAAGGAATCTGTTCAGCTTCAAGACGTGTGGACTTGCTAGCCTAAGAGCTTTCCTTGTTTAACTGTTTGATTCCAAGCCTAGGCATCAGGGATTTTTCATGTGTATGCCTGTGTGTTTCTGTGTTCTAAATTCTGACTTATGATTTGGTGTATTTCTGTCTTGATACTTACCCACACAGGAGCTCTCTTCCTACCTGTGGACACCCCCCCACACACACCAGAGGCAAACTGGCTTAGCTCATTATCTTCTTTTTCCCATACTTTCCAGCACCCTGCAGAGTGAAGTCAAGCCCATCCTGGAGAAGCTGACCCAGGATCAGGATGTGGATGTCAAGTACTTTGCCCAGGAGGCTCTGACTGGTAAGAGCCTAAGTGTAGAGCCTCTGGCAGAGGGTGGATTACACAGTGTGCGGGCTCCTGGGAATGGGGAAGCACTCAGCAGTATGGTTGGAGAATGTGATGTGGTTCTAAGACCTATTGTTCTTGTTTCCCCAGTTCTCTCTCTTGCCTGATGCTGGAAGAAGAAGCAGTGCCAGCCTCTAGTTCCACCCTCCAATCCCCACAAAGTTGCCTCCCTTAGGGAGGTGGTGGGGGTAAATGACTGTCACTCCCTGTGCATGGTCTGACCCCAGGCTCCTCCCCCAGCACGGTTCTGTTCCTCCTCTCTGTAGCCTGGGAAGACTTCTCTGTCCACCTCCCAAGGGGCTGGGGCAGTACAAGTTGGGGCAGGACAGCAGCCTGAAAAGAAGGGCTGGTTGTTCCTACCCATATTGGGAGAGATGGGAGCATCCTAGGTCACTGGCTTTTGCTGCTGTAATGGGGACCCCTCCCCCATCTACTTACCACCACCCTTTCCTAACCCCAACCATGTTTTTTGTGTGTGTCAATTGTGCCATTTTTATTTTATCCCTTTCCCTACTCTTTACACGGAGAAATAAAGGTGTAGAAATACTTGGTCCTCTAGTCTTAGTAATCAGAATGGAGGAAAGACCACCACCTTGTGGCTTGATCTCTGCTTTCTCTGAGGAGACCTTTCTGCAGCTATCCCTCCTGTTACCGCAAGAGTGAGAACTTGAGTCCAGCAAGAGTGCAGCAGGAGACACAGCAGAGTGTCCAGAGGCTGCTCAGGCCAGAGTCCTGGGATGCAGTTCAGGTTTTCGGGCATGAGCAGAGCAGAGTTCTCAGGTTTGTGCAGCATAAACTAGTATAGCACCTGTGAGTGGAGCTCCCCACCTGCTGTGCAGTCACTTTGGTCGGTGAATCCATATGAACCTCTGCAGGCCAAACCTGCTACCAGATTTGGTTAGGCCCCTGTGAAGAGTCTCAGGACACAGCTGCACCAGTGCTTTGTAGGAAGTCTGTATGAAGACAGAACTATTTGTCCTCAGTATCTTCCCTGCGTTTATTTTTAAGATTGATTTTTTTTATAGGTTTGCTCCTTTTTCCAATTAAATTTCTGTGTAGCCATGTGTATGCAGGTATCCCCAAAGGCCAGAAGATGGCATCAGTTACCATGGAGCTGGAATATATGTACTTGTGAGCCTGCAACAACCACTCTTAACCACTGAGTCCTCGCTCTAGCTCCTGCTCTCCCTATAATATGCAAGTGCTAATTTTTAGCAGGCTATGCAACTAACTTAGTTCAAGGCATTTTCTACTGGAGCATCTGGTGATTTTACTAAATTCTGGCTGAAATGACATGGAGAGAAATAGTATAAACAATGTAGCACAGGGGAGACTTAATCCTCCTCCTTTGCTTTGGAATATAGATCAGATGGCTGGAGTAGGGGCAGTCATCTCAGGCCTGGGAAATCTTAATGTAGCCCAGCCAGAGCAGAAGAGTAAGACAGAGCCTTAGCCCTTCACACTGAACAGCCAGCCTTTACTGGACACTGAAACAGTTCAGTGACTGGAGTCCTCTTGAAGGTCACCCCAATTCTGACCAAAGGGTTGGTACCAAGGACCAATCTCAAGAGAGGAGGGCTTAGAAGAGGGGTGTTTGAGAGCAGTGAAACAAATGACTGGCAGTCAAATCGTGGGTCCAATCTGGTGGCCTGTGTTCTACTGAGATGTCTTTCTAGATTTCTCTTTGTATTCCGCTTTGCTCTAGACAGCTTCTTGCTATTCTAAAAATTCTCTGGTTGAGACAGCTAGCTTTTTGCTTGAGCCAGCTCTCTACTAATAACAATCTTAAAAGCTCTCTGGATCGTTTATGGGGTTTCCTGACCAAAGTTAGAAAAGTTAATGTAAAAAAAATTCTTGGATCTTCCAACCAAGTCAGAAATCCTACTAGAAGAACTGTAAAAGTAATTCCTAGGTTTTCCAATAAAAATTAGAAAACTCCCTCCCACCCCCCAAATGTTTAAAAGAGCAGTGTTTGCTCTTCAGACAGCCTTCTCTAGATAGCTGCTGGAAAGAAAACATACTAAAAGAGTTGGGTCAAAAATCTTGTTAGAAAAAATTCTAAAAGAGGTATGAACAATTCTAAAAGAGCTGTGTTCTCTCTCCATAGATTGTCTAACCAAAATCAGAAATCCTGTTTAAAAAATTTCTTGAAAAGCTGTTTTGCTCTCAGAGATCTCCAGACAGCTCAGCTCTCACTAGAAAAAACAAATCTAAGGAACTGCTATTGCTTTCTGCTAGCTCATCATGCAGACCAAAAGCCCATTTTTTATTTACATATCAATTCAGTTATTTATTCCAGGTTCTTTCTTGTGCATCCCACGAATCAGCATTCCATGATCTTAGTCCCTTGATTCTTAGGAAAAGAACAGCAAGTAAGTGTGTGTGTGTGTGTGTGTGTGTGTGTGTGTGTGTGTGTGTGTGTGTATTTCTCTCTTTTTTTTAACATTGCAGAATTCAGAGATCTGCCTGTCTTTGTAAATTTAGCTGGGTGGGACCTTGTCCTAAGATTATCATTTCAACTGTGCCTGAACCTAAATTTAACTTCACTCTGTCTCAGGCTAACCCTGAACTCAGGAATCTGCAGTCGTAAGGATGAGCAACAAGAAAAAACTTAGCTGGGTGGCATCTTGTCTTTTGATAACCACTCCCTAAATCTCTGTCACCTTCCTTGGTGTCCTTCTGACAAGCTGGCTCATAGTTCAGCTGCCTCTGTACCTTTATATTTGAGAAGCCCTTTATATTTTTGCATAGTCGAGAAATTAAATATTTTCAAACTCATGTTTTCTGAGTTTTTCTCCGTAGCCTTAAGGACTGTCCTGAAGGTCCCAGTGTTTACCATATTACTGAGACATTAGCTATACCTTTGCCTCCTGATTCAGGCTGCCTCTGATTCTCATGGAGTCATTAACTTTAACAGAACATTCCTTGAAGGAACATGAAAATATGTACATTGTTATACAAACCTCATGCCCACAGCAGCCATTGACTGTTGTGGAGGTCAACACCTGCTGGCCCTGTCCTAGGGGCAGGAACCATGTCATTCTGTCCCACCCCAGCCTGTGCTGGATTCTGCAGGTAGGAGGCCAAAAGCCCCTGAAAAAAGAACAAGGGACTTAGAGATACAATGTCTACCAAGGATGGTCTCATGGGAAGTAACATGACATAAGTGTCTCAGCTGGAGTCAGTAATGGAATGGTATGGCATTGGGTGACTTATTTTTATCAGTTCTGCCTTCGTGTTCCGTGTAGGGGTCTATGGTAAGGCAGACTAATTATATCGTCAAACAGTATAGCATGCACCAGAATGGGTGAGAACTGGGCACACAGGCTGGCATTAATCCAGTCCTTCCCCTTCTACAGACTGTTCCAGAGAACTTGGAATCTTCTTGATAGGTCGCACTGTCTGCAGGCTTGTTAGAAGTGCAGGAGTGGTAGCTTTAAACCATGCCTTAAGTACTAACCCTAACAGTGTCTCCAGGGACCTCTTCAGTAATATTTATGAGGCTTTGCCTTCAGCAACTCTCCAGTTTTCCTTTCTTGGTATTGACTTTAAGGGCAGAGGACTTGAGGCTTAGAGATGAAGTGTACACTTGGGTGGACATATAGACATGGCTGCAGGATTCGGTGGTGTTACCATGGGAATAAAACCTGAAATCAGGTGTGGCTGATCCTAAGGATGGGCTGGATGAAGAGGGGGTCACCCTGGCCAAGACATGGAGATTATGAAATGCTTAGTAGGGGATTGCAGGAATAGGCCCAATACTCAGGTGGCAAAAGCAGCAGCCTCCATGTCCTTAAGAGATACCCACCAATGAAGGTAGTGTTAGGCATAGGTGAAGCTTTACTTGTTCAGAAAGCCAGGCCTTCTGTGGTACCTTCATCGTGGATCTGGTTCAGAGAACAGATACTAAACTAAGTAGAGCTCACCCATCCCACATTGTCCTGTAGGCCTCAGTCGCCACATCTGCATACGATATCCTTTGGTCAGTTTCAAAGCACCATTCATAATACACAACCACAGATTTTATCTTCTTTCTGGATATGGCCAGGATCTTTTCTATTCAGCCTTTCAGCAGCTTTGACTCAGGAATCCTAGATGCAATTGGGGGTTGTGAAGATAACCTTTGACTACTGAGTAGGATCCAGAAGCAGCACTAGGTTCAAATATTTTCAGCTCCCACAAAGGATCCGCCTCTGATGCATGAGCTGCAGGTAGCACTGGGGCAAATTACCATGGATGAGGACCACAAGGTGGGATATGCTCACATACAGGGGCAGTGTTCTGCCTCCTTTTATCGGGCTGAAAGTAAGACATCCATCCAAAATGGCAGCAGTTCAGAAAACAGCCTCCATCAGGCCTTCTTGCATGTCCTGCAGTAGAGCAGGGTACATACCTCTGCCGAATACACCAGTGTGGTGTGGATCTTCACCAGGTAAAGTCTGGGAGTTTAACTGGGGATGAAGGATTTTCTCCCTTGTTTACTTCTCCGTACTCCAGTGTCTCTTCTACTTTCTTGTGAGGCACCCTGTGTTTACATCACAGACATAAACACATTAATTTGGGATCTTTTTGTTCTGTATTAAAGCCTCAAACCAGTTATCATCTAGTCTTTGCCAGTAGGGTGCCTAGGCAGGTGGATCTGAATTCAGTCAAGGGTACATAGTGAGACTCTATCACAAAACATTTGTCTCTTGTCCTGAGTGAGTCTGCTTGGGAAGTAGTGCATCTCACCTGGATTTTTCAGACCAGTCATATTTCTATTGCCTGTTTTGCCACAGACCACCCGTGGGGTGTCCCGGCACCGAACCAGGGAATGGGAAGATATTCGGGTGGGGAACGGATTCAGCGCAACAGACAACACAAACACCAGAGAGGTTTCAATGCTGCTGCAATTTTTACTGACTCACAGCAAACTTTTTATACAGTCAAAGCAGGAACTGTACTTTTGACAAGGTGCCAAGCTATACACTTCTTCAATTCTTTTTTCTTTGAATCATAACAGAATTAGTCATCATTACAAAATCATAACTTCAAAGGAAAAGAAGCAGTGCCCTGGTGACCTACCAGACTGGTGGTCACCTCATGCAGACAGTCTCAAGCTTATTCTTATAATGTGGTTGAGCCTACTGCCGGTTCTCTTGGCCAATCTGTCTGAATTTTCTTCAGCAATTGCTTAACTTCTTCTATTTTTCTGCACATCAGCCTATGACTCTGCACCAAGCTGATCCTGCATGTTTATCTGCAGCATCAGCAATATCTGACCAGACCTGTGCCTTATCTTCTGCCCTTACACTCTACATATGCATTACAAGCCTCACAAAGAACACACCCTCCATGCCATTCAGGGAAATGTTCCTGACGGCTTCTTCTAAAGAATGTTCAAAGGTCTGAATCACCCTGGCTTCTGTGACAACCATTATGGAGGGCCATGCAATAGCTAAAAAATAAACAAAACAACAAAAAGAATGAAACCAAACCCCATATCCCTGCAGAATCCCAGGGGCCCAAGAGGCACATCTCCACAAATTTCCAGGCTTCTGCTGCACACTTCTGCCTGACAGAGGAGTAGGCTCCAGAGCCATCTTGACACTAGAACTTCCCTCAAGCCTTTTTTTTGTCACACTGATGCTGTAGTCAGCATGGCTGGCAAGGCAGGTGTGGCACTGTTTCCCAATCATGTTTATAACCAAATATTTATAACAAAGTAGAGGACCCAGATCAGGCATCGATAAGTCTGTACCTGTGCTATTTTTCTTTAACCTGTGTCCTCCAGGCAGTAGTGGATTGATGTTGATGACGTGGAAAGTGCTCAGAAAGCAGATGCTTCTAAAAGAGACTCCTGCCTTATCTGTGGAGATAGAAAAGCTGTTAGTAACAAAAGCCACCGAAATAAACCTTCAATCCCAAGGCTGTCATTGTACCATGTAAATGGTACTCTTTTACATAAGAGTGTGAAAAAGCTGTAATTAGATTCATCAAAGACAGATCTGTGGACTTCAACCTGCACAGTATACATACAGTAAGGAGATGATAAAGGAGAAAGGAATTTCCAAGAACTCCAGCTACAGTCTGTAAAAAGAAAATCATCCTCACAACCACCTCATTGGCCACCATCTTGTCATCTTTCTATACTCTGAACATGAGATTGAATGGGACAGATGAAGCTTGGATTTCAGGCACCAATCACCTAAAGCCCAGTGTTTCCTGGCCACAAATATTCTCAGTGGGTATATATCTGTTCACTCTTTTACTAAGAAGTTTCTGGAAGTTGCATTTTGAGTTTGGATAGCATTTTTGATGCACACATCCTCTATAGATGAATCATACTTTTACATTCTTCATAATCTGTGATACAGGCATGTTTGTACCTTAATTATAAACATGAGAAAACCTACAAAACTGCAGTGAGAGATTAAGTATAAATTTCAGCTTCTTTAAGACTCAACCATGCATTTGAAACTGGCTGAGGTTTAACCAAGAATAGTTCACCAGCCTCCCTTCAAATCAAGGTTCTTCAAATGAGGTAATTCTATATGCAGGTTTGTAGACATTCATATTGTCTCCTAAATTGGAGCATTTAACAAATTTTGCTTTAGCTTTTGTTTTCTCATAAAATTTTATTGAGTAATGCAATATCAATTATGTCTGAATAATGAGTTATTGCTTTGGAATTTTAAAATTTTTTTGTGTGTAAGTGCTTTGCCTGTGCACTGTGTGAGTGCCTGGTAGAGATATGAACGTACTGATCCTCTGGAACTGGAGTTACATACTCCAGTGAACCCACTTCATGAAGAGTTACATATACTGAAACACGTGATACCTTGAGAGTGACGTATGACTTACTGGGATCTATATTACAAACCAGAGTTTTAGTATACCCATCCTGTGAATCAGTTCAATAACTAATTTTCTACCAAAATCTCAGCACTATTACCTTGGTAAAAGAGTGAAAGAGTGCAGGTAAAAAGTAAATTTCTTAATGATTTCGGTTGATGGCTTAAGTGATAATAACTTGAGTAAAACTGAAGTTTCTGACTAGTATCACAGACATAAGCAAATTGGTAAATGTATAACATGAACACTGAAATACAGTTAGGCTTTCATTAGATTCTATAGATTCACAGTTTATTTAGAGCAAGTAAAAGTTCATAGGGAAACTGAACAGACAATATACTTCCCATGTGCCCATGTATGCTTTCAGATTCTTAAATTTATTTTGTGAGTGTTACAGAGAATTCCATGGATAAATGAAAGGTTATAATTTTCTGAAGGGTCTTGTTAAGAAGTCAGGATTGCCAGGCATTGTTAGCATATGCCTTTAATGAGGAATCAGGTAGATCGATCTTTGTGAGTTCCAGGTCAGTAAGGGATAGTTGCTTAGTGAGCGACCCTGTCTCAAAGAAATGTCAGTCTAATGATGGTAACTTTTAATAGCAGGTTTTAATAGGGGAAGCACTTCATTATAATCACAGGCAATGACATTTTCAGAATGTATTCTGTTGTTTTAAACACTCATCACACCCTGTGACCAGAGTGAGCATAACCTCCTAAAGCAATTTCCATTTCTGTTTGGACTAGGTAGGTCCTGTTTGTCTTCTTTACTAGCCTTGTATCTTACGGGCCTGTCTCTGTGAAATGAAAATCTGGGCTAGGATTTGGGCTGGAAGTAGAGAAACAGGCCAATAATGCAGCCATAATCACCTTCAGCATCATGTCTTATTATGTGGATTTAATCCCAGCAACCACTGTCATTTGAGGGACATATTAAAAAAAAATCTGGGTTTGGAATGTATCTAGGACCTCCACTGCTCCTGTCCTGAAAAACACAAATTCAAGGTGAACAGGATTACTGACAGTAATCCTGAGAATTTACCCTGGTAAACTGATGACATGACCACTCTATAGTATGGTTAGAGGAAGGTTTTATTGTATATATAAAAGAATAGCCAAAGATGTGTGGCAGAGTCCAGAGGGGTCCAAAGCAGAAAGAGAAGTAGTAGACTTGAGAGGGCAGAAGTAGAGAGAGGAGGAGTTCCTAAGAGAAGAGAATGTGAGAGGGGGGAGAAAGAAAGACGAAGGGGTGGAATGGGCATGAGAGCACTTAGCTGAAATAGGGTTACGAGGAGAATGAGTAGATGCAGAGAAACAATCCAGTGAGCTAGTGTGGGGAGGTCAGGTAGTGGGGAGGTGAGAAGAGCTAGTATGCTCATGAGCTTTGAAATGTATAACAGGTACTAGTGATACTAAAGGAACATAGGCTAGTGTTGGCCTTCATATGCTAGTAGGTACCACAGATACACATTTATCCTTTTTGCCTTTTGGAATCTAAGGAATTCCAATGTACCTTGGATGATGCATAGAAGGTTATGTGAACAAAAATGTTTCTGACAAAAGTTTCTATCTCAGTTACTAAGTACAAGTGTTACTTAAGAGACCCTGAACTGTTCTAGAAGTGGGTCTGAGTTTTGATTTTCATTAATGTGAAAGAAGGAAACATGGAGATCCCATTTTCTGGGAAATGAGAATACACACATGTCTTTGTTGATTCCCTGATTCCTTGACATTTTATTAAAATTGAGAGCATGTCATTTTAAATATGCCAATCAGACATTTCTGGTAATAGAAGTAAATTGTATTTGAACCAATCCTTTGATGCACATTAATCTTTTTTACTGTTGAGGTTATATTTGTAACTATATTTATTTTATTTTAATTAAAGTAGATTATATTTTTTTCTCTCTACCTGTTCCTCTCCCCAACCTCTTTCCTCCAATCTGTATTTTCTTTATTAAGATAAATCAAATTTACATTCCAAAGAGATAGATGTGATTATTTTACATAAAGAGTTATATTATGAATGAATAATCTGTACTTCAAAACACAGAAAACTTCAGTGTATTTTGAAGTAAGTTCAGGATGTGATATACTGGGGGCTAGGATTAAAAATATGAGTTATGGACATATGTAATTCTAGACTAAGAATTTGTGTTTTATACTAGTATGTCAAAATGTGCATATGAATTTTTCCATGTAATAAGACAGACTGAGAAAAGACTATCCACTGCTACTTTCTAAGGCAAATAGCCACTAAATGTCATACCCTGGCTATTGTCATTCTAACTTTTCTTTTTCAAGGTTAGAAAAATGACTAAGTGGTTAAGAAGAATACTGGCTGCTCTTGCAGAGGACACCCACATAGCTGGAAACAGCCCTCTGTAACACCATTTTGAGGATACTTAGTGCCCGCTGCAGTCTTACACATGTGGTGTACCTAAAGGCATGCAGGCAAAACTTTTGTATATGAAAAAAAATCAAAAAAGTTTGTTTATATTTGTTTTGGTTTTTCTTGCAGACATCCTTCACTTCCCTATCAACATACTTTGTGCTTTATTTTCATTTCTCTTAAAAATGAGATTGTATTTCTGCTTTCTGTTTGTTTGTTACCCATTGGTTTACCTCAAATTTTTTTTGGAAATTGTCTGCTATGGGTAGTATTCATTTTGTTAGTCATAGCTTTTTGTTCATTTACCTGCTTAGTGTTTGAATGGAATATGTTTTTCCTACTCATTTACATTTATTTGATTGTAAATTTGACATTTGATCAAAATCCTATGGAATAAAATTTCTTCACTCCTAGATAGTAGAACACAAGATAGATATGAAAAGGGAAAAGGGAATAATGCTAAGAGAGGTTTCAGAGGGGAGAAGTATTAGAGTGTAGGTCAGAGGAGGAGGCAGAGGGAGCTATAACATTAAAGATGTTTGAAAAGACATAGAAACCTATCTTATTAGTTTTGTGTGTGTGTGTGTGCACATGTGTATGTGTATGTCCTTTTATCTCTTTCCTTGTTCTCCCTTACAGACTCAATAAACATTTTCCCATGACATCTTCCTTTGCAGGTGTGTGTGTGTGTGTGTGTGTGTGTGTGTGTGTGTGTGTGTGCATGTATTCAGGTATGAGTTTAACTGTGGTTATACTACACAGAACAATTATGTTCCTCCCAGAAGCCATAGGCTGGCAAATAGAACAGTGCTAGGAGTAGGATACCTTCCCTTAGATAGTTGATCAGGAGTATTCTTGAGACCCCTCAAACAATGCAGCCTATTGAAACTGCTCTTGCTTACCCACCAGAATTTGATGGCTTGACCCTATTGCTGTAAGCAATATAAGCTTGGAAGAATCAAGTTGGTAGTGACCAAAAAATTTCTCACTTGATTACTAGCTTTCATTATATAGGAAGGTGCTAATCTGACTGCTGAGGAGAAAAGTTATCAACAGTCTTACCCATATATTACCCCTGTGAACTACATGAATGACTAATGTGACAAGATGTATCCATGTGTGCAATAGTGGCACAAATGTTACAGGGGTAACCAACTGCTTGGGTCTGACGCATGCCTGGTACCATAAGTCTGATCAAGAACCCATTTGGGGGGTACTCACAGGCCCCACAGGTAGAATTACTGCTTTTATCCTGCTAAATGGACATAGTATGAAACTGTACTCTAAATTTATATCACTCTACCTATAGATTAATGCATCTGTCAGACTACATCAAAGAAGTTTCTTTGTACAGTGAATGGCAATTAGTACAGAAATACTCAACTTATTAACATAGCTAGAATAATTGTAGTAGAGTGCTCAGAATCAAATGAGATATTACATTTCCCCAAGTCTTTGGGGACTGATAAGGAAGAGGGAGCCGAAAAGTAAGATCCAGAAGCTGAGAAGAATCTAAGTAAAACAGTGTCTGCTAGACATGACAAGACGATGACTGAATACACACCAGCTATGGATTCCTGTATGAGGCCTACACTAGAACAAGCCACACAACATTCTAGTATGAAGCTCTCCTAACTAAGGGGGTGTTGAGCATTGTTGGTTTCTAGGGGACTGAGAGTCATTATTAAGGTTGTGGCCACTAGCAGATTGATCATGTTCCAGTGAATGATGGTTTATGGCAAGCGCAAGTTGGACTCAGTTGGTTATTAGAAATTAAGGGATAGAGAAATGGAGAATTGAACTGTGGAGACTTGGAGGGATTAGAAGTAGGCCATCTGGAGACCATTCCACCTGGGTATCCATCCCATGTGCAGTCACAAAAGGTAGACGCTGATGTGGATATCAGGAAGTGCATGCTGACAGGAGCCTGATATAGCTGTCTCCTTAGAGATCTGCCAGAGCCTGAAATATACAGAGGCAGATGCTCACAGCTAACCATTGAACTGATCAAGGAGTTCCCAATGGAGGAGTTAGAGTAAAGACTGAAGGAGCTGAAAGAGTTTGTGGCCCCATGAAAGCAACAATACCAACCAACCAGAGCTCCCAGGGTCTAAACCACCAGCCTGGAAGCACTTAGGGAGGGACCCATGGCTCCAGCTGTATATTGTAAGGGAGGATGGCCCTGTTGGACATAGGTGGGAGAGGAGATCCTTGGTCCCGTGAAGGCTGGACGCTGTGTGTGTGTGTGGGGGGAGTTCGAGGGTGGGGAGGTGGGAGTGGATTCCCTTCTTCTAACTGGATTGCCCTGTCTAGTCTCAACAAAACAAAATGTGCCCAATCTTACTCCAACTTGATATGTCAAAGCTTTTCAATATCCATGGGAGACCTCTTCTTTTTTGAGAAGGGAGGAGAGGTGGATGGGGGGGAGGGAAGGTGAGAGGAAGGGACTGGGAGGAGAGGAAATAAATCATTAAAAAGTAGGTTAATATGGCCAAAATTTATTGGGCAAAATTATCAAACAACTACAAAAATATTATGTTAAAGATTTCCCCCTCCCTTGTTTTTTCTTGGGATTTTATTATTTTTATTTTTTACCGTTTCATGTGATCATTCTACTCGTAGGATTCAATGTGAAGAATAAACTTGAAAGTCTTCCTTATTTTGTCTGCTTCTGTGTTTTCCCTTGAGCCTGCACTGTAACATTCTAAATTCCAGTGTATATATATGTATATATATATATATATATATATATATATATATATATATATATATAT
>NW_021604746.1:850737-867782 GCF_004785775.1 Grammomys surdaster | reverse complement strand
TATATATATATATATATATATATATATATATATATATATATATATATGCATGCTTACACTTTTTAACATACTAGACTTTAAATGACTATTTTCCAAAAATAGGAAGAACAAAAAACAAGGAGGAAGTGATGTAAAAATAAGAAACATAGCCTGCCCTTTAAAACAAATGTGAGACTAGTAAGGAAGGAGAGACAGAATGGTGACAATGGGGAGAAAAACAAGAATGCAGAGCCTCTGCTCCACAATCTGAACCGATATTTGGTTGAGTGGCGCAGGACCTAGATGACATTGGTTAATGGAAAATTTCACATGGACGATATGAATGTCCATATGATATTATAATAAGGACAGTTCACACACTGTTCTCATGTAGGCACTTAGGACTAAAATAATAAATAGCTGTCTTTAGCACTACCCTCTAATTCCTAAATCTACAGTATATACCCTCTACTAAATCCACATTAAAATTTTCATTGCAGATGGAAATTTATTAATTTTTTATTTATTTAAGTATGTTTTACCTGCATGTATGTGAGTACACTGTGCATTCAGTACTTGAGGAGGACAGAAAAGGGCATCAGATATGAAGGAACTGGAGTTACAGATGATTATAAGCTGTGATATGGATGCTGGAGACCAAATCTGGACCATCTGCATCAGCAGCCTCTACTTTTGCCACTGAATTATCTCTCCAGACTTGGCATCCTATATCTTAATTGTCATAAGCAGCAATATTTATAGTCCTTGAGCAATATTAAAGAATAGAGTAGAATTTCTTAGCAACTTTTAGTGATATAACATGAGAGCTACTTAAACTGCACATGTGCATGCACACACACACCCCATAGTAAAACCAGAAAACTAATTACCCCCTCACTCTTGAGAAGTGCACACCCATTCTATTTAGTCTGAGTTTATTCTCACACCAAATTAGTTTTTGTCTTCTTTTAACATATCAAACTTTGCCTCATACTGGCTTACCCTGAACTTGATTAAATGGGTAAAATTCCATTTTTACCTTTATGTAGATCTCTGAAAATAGCAACTCAGACACCTATCCGTATGGTGTAGTGCTGTTTACTCAGATTGGCATCATTGCATGGCCTGATTCAATGACCTCCTAAGTCTGGGTCAATACATTCAAGAATACATGGGGCAGTCAGAAATCAGAATAAATTCAGATATCTGACACACAGAGCTCTTATATATTCCATGCTTTATACTTGGACCTACTTCTCTGGAACACTTTATATAATTACATGCTTTGCAGGGTAAATTAGAAGTCAATAGATGCCACTGTGCAACAAACACTAACATTTACTTTCTAAACTTTTTCTGGATGTTGGAGGCTTTAATCTACTTCAGGAATCCAGATCCATTTTATCAGATATAATCTAAAGCATGTTGTTGTCTATGGGGAGACAGGCTAATGTTTCCTGTGTTCTACACTGCTACCATACTCCTCTCTTAATGGTTTTTAAATAAAAAAAAACTCCTGTGAATTCTCAGCTATGAGGGATTATGACATTGATGATTTTTCAAAGGACAAGAAGGACTATCAGGAGTGTGTCACATAACATGACTGCCAGGTAAAAGAACAAATGAAGTCAGCCAGAGTGAAAAGGGGAGAATTCAATATAATATACTCAGCTCTAAATTAGAAGTCTATGTTACACAACTCCACAAGCTCAAGGATCATTTCAGAAGGCAGAGAAATATAAAGGCCACAAATGATGGATGACTACAAGGGCAGCTGTATATGTGAACTCATAGCAGTATGACATCATACACAAGATCTGTACAACTTCAAAACTAGACTGAATTTCAATGTAGAGAGCAGAGGTTTGCATGATGTCTCACCCAGATGAGGAGAAGTTGGCAATTGATAGCTGAATAGGCACAGAGTCACTTCTTTTTAAGGATGTGTCTGTCCTATAGTAACTTACATATGTTACATTGGAAAGCCACACATTCAAAAGTATATGGGTAGCAAAAACTGAACTTGATAGTTATGCTTTATATTTAAAAGCAGGGTGGGTCACATCTTTAATTCCAGACTTGAGAAGGCATATACAGGTATATATCTATGAGTCTAAAAGATAGCATGATCTATATAATGAGTTCTAGGTCAGCCAGAGCTATGAGATACACAGTGAGACCCTCTTTTTGTGGGTTCTTTTTTTTTTTGGCTTTTTTGCTTTAGCATTTTCTATTTTGTCTTTTATTTATTTATTTATTTATTTATTTATTTACATTTTGTTTTTTAAAGTTACATATTTAATTTGCTTTTTATAATTTCTTATTATGCTTTCAATGCAAATTTCTATAAGGTGCATCCATTTGCTTGTGAATATTAATTGTATAAGAAAATATCAATTAAGATTGACCATTGGGATATTTGATCATATATATGAACTGTGAGAAATACAGTATCTCAGGAACCTGCATTATGATGAGGTTGTACAATGAGCTAAGTGCAGGACACCTCCAGGATATTTATCCAGAACTCATGTGTTTCATATTTCAAATACCTAAATGATGACTCTAGCACAAAAATTATTCAAGCAATCACAATACAGCTCATATCACGGTAAGTAGGATCAATACAAGAATTGAGTATAAAACAGTCAAAATTCACAGAAAAGAGCATAGATTGTAAGAGCCAGGGACAGTAGATGACTACAGTGAAACAGTATTTTCTGTCAACAAAGAGAAGCTGCACATATGAACTCACTGTAGTTGTGATAACACACACAAGTCCTGAAGGTCAACTCAGACATAATCTTAGCATATAGTAGTTGGGCATGAAGTCCTACCTTTGATTGAGGAGCTATTGGCAACTGATAGCTATAACTGCTGGGAGAGTGAGAGTCAATATTTTTTCTAAGAGTATGGGTTCGGAGTCAGGCCACATACCCAATAGTATATGAACAACACAGATTGGATTTCATAGAAGGAGAGAGAGAAAGAGAGAGAGAGAGAGAGAGAGAGAGAGAGAGAGAGAGAGAGAGAGAGAGGATGAGAATACAAGGTTGGCTGGGTAATGAGGTGTATCTGGGAGATGAAGAAGGGGTGTAAATTATGTGGTCAACAATGTAAGAAATCCTCAAAGCAATTTAAAAAAATTTAAAAAGAAAACAATGATATACTAAAGTATTATTAGTGCAGTTAAATAGTGCTTTTCCTTTTGAAGAAGCATTGCTGTATCATATTGTAATAAAGCTCATACATGAAAAATAGCATAGTTATAATGTGAAGCTATACTCATAAAAATTTGAAATCAAGCTGGAAATATGGCTCAGCAGTTAAGAGCACTAACTACTCTTCCAGAGAACCTATATTCTAATATCAGCACTCATATGGTAGCTCATAATATCTGTAACACTAGTTCTTGGGAGTTTAATGCCCTATTCTGGATGTTCTGGACACTGCATGCACAATTTTCACAGACATACATGCAGGCAAGACACCTACAGATAAAAACAAGGCTTCAGTTCTACACAATGAACTACAGATAACTGCATAAAGCTGGGAGCAGGGGAGGTGGCTCTCCCCAGGTAACAACATACCACTCTGTTATCCAATCTCAAGCAGTCAGCCTTGAAAATATATACACAACTCACTTATTCAATGGGTTATAGTTATGAATATATGTGTATACAAATTCATATATGCATCCAACAGCAGCTGACAAGAAAGAAGCCATAAATTTAAAGAAAAAATGGGAATGTAAATTTGGCACAGCTTGAGGAAGAAAGGGAATGGAGAAGCTTAAGTAAAATGCAATCTCCAAAATAAATAGTGGATAATAGTTGAGATCAATTTGGATGTCTCATTGTCTTTTGAATATTGAAATCATTTTATTTTTGAAACAAGCTCTGTATGTGTAGTTCTGGCTGTCCTGGAAGTCACTGTGTAGACCAGGCTAACCTAAAAATCTCATGGTTACCTATCAGCATTTTCCTCTGTAGTGCTGGCATTAAATCATTCACCATAACAGCCAGGAAAAGTAGAATACTGTATATTTCTGCACTCTATATCCACTTCCTCATGAACTTCCTAAACCGAAATCATTTCTGTAAGATCAAAGAGAGCATTTTAAACATAATGAAACAAGAAGTCAGTTTTTTGACAGAGTGCTACAAATTCATAATATCTGGGTTATGTCTTTCCAAATATCTTCATCAGGTTATAAAGAGAAGCTTATAATAAAAGATCCTAACAATTTAGAAATGTATGCTTACTATACCAGTATTCTTTTGTATTCCAAAAGTTAGAGAGTAAGATCTAAGCTGACTGCCATACAAACTCTCTTCTATGCAGTCCTAGATAGTTCTCATAGATTCGTCCCACATGTAGGATGATGTACTAGAGGCACACATAGTCTTGGAAAGCCTGAAAATCCTGACTGGGATTCTAGAGGTGGGAATTGAGCAATACACTAATTTTCAATTAGAAATGTGCCCTCATAATCTCATTCTAAGCCCCAATAGCAGCGGTTTGTGTGTGTCTCTTAAAGGACAAGCAGGGTTATCTGTGTGACTGAGACCACATGCCTCTTTGCTGCCTGAATTTTTTCTCAGGGATCCTCATTTTCTCCATGGCCTTGTCATTTATTTGGTCCAATCTGAAGGCCCATTTCCTGGTGTGATCACTTACCGAGATTCTTGACCACAGCTTTCCTTTGTAGACCCCCTTTCAGATAGTAGTTGCATACAATCTATCTTTTTTCTCATCTGGGATCCCTGAACCTTGCCAGTTCCATATTCTCTACAAGCAGTATGTGAGCAGGAGAGAGGTATCCAGTGCCTAAGATATGGGTGGACCTGTGACTCTGTAACCTCACCTCCACTTAAACCTTCAATTATCTTTTCACTTTCAGTAGCAATGGACATGCAGGTGTGAGAACCCAAACAACTTTTCTGAGAACCATTTGCTGCAGGTGATAGAGAAAAAAAATGTTATTTATTTTATTTCTAAAGAGAATGCTGGAAGTGCAGATGATGATTCAATAGTTCTTGATCTCAGGTGGGAGACAAGATCTCACAGGAAGGGATCAGTAAATACTGAGATCTGACATGTGAAGGACTCCTTCTTTGGGTAACCAGGCCAGTTGCACTTGAGCTGGACTGGAGGGAGGAAAGCTTAGACAGTCATAGGTGAGTGTAATACAGGGTCTCTCAGTGAGCAGTGATTGTGCTGGCAATAAACACACCTAGGAACAGATTTGAAGAACAGTTTCATTTATTGGAGCAGGGGGGCAGAGAGGTATTTATGCTCCTTGAGAGGTGGCCAGGATCTCAGCTCAAGGTTTGTGTGGCTATGTACCATTGACCAAGGCAGGGGTATTGTATGATGCTTCGTCTACATCTTCAGAGACTATAGAGTTTTAGTGGGGTAAGATGAAACAAAGAGTGAAGCCTTATAGCTGTCAGGGTAATTAATACTTCTTACTAAGGTTGATGCTAGGAGAGCTGATTTTATGATGCCAATGTTGGGGAGGGAGGTATTCAACTTCTGCTGTCCTCATATTTGCCATATCAAGGGTTGAAACACCCTGGACCTCTCCTACATAACTGTGGGCCATTACATTCCCATATAAAGAACTGGCGGTGAGCTATGGATGCCTTATAGGAAGCTCCCAAGGAAGCTAACTTACTTATTTTCTATTTGTTAGTCTAGAGAAGTGGTTCTCAATGTGTGTGGGTCAAACATCCCTTTCATAGGGGTCACCTAAGACCATTGGAAAACACACATGTTTACATTTCCATTCATAACAATAACAAAAGTATACTTACAAGGTAGCAACAAAAGGGTTTTTGTGGTTGAGGGTCATCACAACATGAGGAACTGTATTAAAGAGTTGCAGTATTCAGAAAGTTGAGAGCCACTCTGATCTAGAGTGACCATCTCATTTAAGATGTTGTAGGGTATCAAAATGAGACAAATGTATAATGGTGATTTCATTGGATTTATATAGAATATGCTAATGATTCATACAATCAATCATTAAATGCCTTTGCTCAGTCATTTTCTCTGAATTTATATCACAATCTGGTCCCAACTCATACATAGCTTTTATAGAAGAATACACTCTATTATAATTTGTGCAGTCATTAGTAATAAGGAAACCTAAAATACATTCAAAAAGAAAAACTGAAGTTTCTGAAAACGTGAGTGATAAGTGACAGCAGCAGGAGCAGATGTCACAGATCATGTGCACCTCAAGTGCTGACTATATTAGTTAATCTTACTATTCATATCATCATCTCCTACATCTGACCCCATCTCTATTTAAACCTTACTACCTCTAGTTTCTCATTGCGTGTTTTCCTAGCAAATACGTCCATCATCTTCACTTTCATTAAGGTTTTCTCATCTACCATGACCCCATAGTTGCTTCCAAATTTCCACAGAGATTTCAAATTACTTACACGAATCTCAAAATTCTTAGCTATTACCTTCCTATAAGAGAAGATAGCCTATAAGAACATGCAGTATTAGCCTACCTGAGCCTGAGTCACCACACTTGGTGTAATTTTTTTCAGTTTGGTGGAAAAGACTTATGAGCCCTTGTGTTATCGCTTTTTTAAATCTTTGGAAGAATTTACTCTGATTCTATCAGGGCCTTGCTTTGTGAGAAGCAACTTGTTGCTGCTTCAATCCCATTCAATGTTTTGGATCTATTCAACTATTTCATATCTTCTTTTTATGATTTTGAAAAAGTTCGTACATATATATAATATGTTTTGGTCAAATTTATCCCTTTTTCTCGCCTTCAATCCCCCGCCCCACTGCTCTCCACACAGTGTTTGCCTGCCAACTTTATGGACTTTTTTTCTTTTAATCCACTGAGTCCATTTAGTGCAGCCTGTATGTGCATGGGCATAGGACCATCTACTGGAGCACAGGTAGCCTCCAAGGAATAACACGCTAAAAGAAAATTGATTCTCACTCTCCCAGCAGTCATCAGCTGATAATAGCTCCTGTGTTAGGGGTGAGACTTCATGAGCTACTTTTCTGCCTATGCAGGATTTTTTTCAGACTCTTGTAAGGTCTTAGGCAAACAGTCCCAATCACTGTGAGCAAATGTGTGCCCAATTATTGTCACACCTAATAAATGCTATTTTGATGCAGACATCTATTTCCTCTAGATTTTCCAGTCTTTAAAATTCCTGTTCTGTGGTGAGAGAACATATAAAATTGTCTCTCTGACATACACACTAAGAAAGAAATAAGAAAAATAATACCATTCACCATAATCTCAAAAAGTTAAAGGTATTCTGAAATAAATCTAACCATAGAAGTGGAAGACTTGTCCAATGAAAACTTTAAAACACTGAAAAAAAAAAACTGACGAACATGCCAAAAGATGGAAAAACCTTCCAAGCTCATGGATTGGTAGAATTAATATTATTAAAGTGTACATCTTTCCCTGAGTAATTTGCAAATTTAATACAAGTCTCAAAATTCTGTGAAGCAATTCTTCACAGAAACTGAAAAATCATACTTAATTTTTATATGGAGAAACAAAAGACACAATATTGTTAAAACAATCATAAACAACACAAAAACTTTTTGAGATATCACCATCCCAGATATCACGCTATACTACACATCTGTAGTAATAAAACTAACATGGTACTTGCCTGAAAACAAATACACTGACCAAGAAAATAGAAATCAGTATCCATATATAAGTTCACACTCCAACAGCCACCTGATTTTTTTAAAAAATGTATAATTAAAAATTACATTATGGGTATATTTTGTTTGCTTGTATGTCTGTGCACTACTGTCATATCTGGCACCCTTGGAGACCAGAATAGGGTATCATATCTCATATAACTAGAGTTACAGACAGTTGTGAGCCACCATGTTATTGATAGAACTTGAACCTAGATCCTCTGGAGGAGGAATAAGGACACCAACCCAGCCACAAAACTTTCAATCCCAAATTTGTCCTACCTAAAAGAAATGCAGCGATGCACCACAGACAGAAGGAAAAGCGAATCAACAACCTGCCCAACTCAAAACCTATTCCATTGGCAAGTACAAGTCCCTGACATTATTTTTATTATATTTTGTGTATTCTTTAATCTTTTATTTTTACAGTCCAATCTTTATGCCCTTTGAAGTCTGATCTCTGACTGTTCCACATCCCATACTTCCTCCCCCCCATCTCCAAGAGGATGTCCCCAGTCCATAACCCCCACACCAACAGACCTCCCCACTCCATGAGGCTTCAAGTCTCTTGAGGGCTAGGTGTATCTTCTCTCACCGAGGTACTATTTGTCAATTCTTGATCTCAGAGCATAAGCCATTAGTGTTCTGTTCAGGAAATTTCCCCCTGTGCCATGTGTTTGAGGCTCTTCCCTACATTCTCTTCTTTTCAGTTTGTTGAAAGAAAATTACTTTCTTGCTTTTTCTAGAGTGTAGTTTCCCTCTTTGTGTTGGAGTTTTCCATCTATTATCCTTTGTAGAGCTGGATTTGTGGAACTATATTGTGTAAATTAGGTTTTGTCATGGAGTATCTTGGTTTCTTTATCTATGGTAATTGAAAGTTTTACTAGGTGTAGTAGCTTGGGCTGGCATTTGTGTTTTCTTAGTGTCTGTATGACATCTCTCCAAGATCTTCTGGCTTTTAGAGTCTATGTTGAGAAATCTGTTGTAATTCTGATATGTCTGTTTTTATATGTTACTTGACCCTTATTGCTTTTAATATTCTTTCTTTGTTTTGTGCATTTAGCATTTTGATTATTATGTGATAAGAAGAATTTCTTTTCTGGTACAATTTATTTGGGGCTCTTTAGGCTTCTTGTATGTTTATGTGCATCTTTTTTCTTTAGGTTAGGGAAACTTTCTTCTATTATTTTATTGAAGATATTTACTGGTCCTTTGAGTTGGGAATCTTTGCTCTCTTCTATACCTAATATCCTTACATTTGGTCTTCTCATTGTGTCCTAGACTTCCTGGATGTTTTGGGTTAGGAGATTTCTGCATTTTGCATTTTCTTTGACTGTTGGGTCAATTGTTTTTATGGTATCTTCTACACCTGAGATTTTCTCTTCTCTCTTGTATTATGTTGGTGATGCTTGCATCTATGACTCTTGATCTCTTTCCTAGAATTTTTATCTCCCAGATTCTCTTCCTTTATGAATTCTTTATTGTTTCTATTTCCACTTTTAGATCGTCGATCATTTTGTTCAATTTCTTCACCTGTTTGGTTGTGTTTTCCTGTATTTCTTTAAAGCATTTATATGTTTCCTCTTTAAGGGCTTCTACCTGTTTACTTGTGTACTCCTGTACTTCTTTAAGGGAGTTATTTATGTCCTTCTTAACGTCCTCTATCATCATAATGAGAAGTGATTAAATTCTGAATCCTGCTTTTCTGGTGTGATGGGATGTCCAGGGCTTGTTATGGTGGGAGAACTGGGTTCTGATGATGTCAAGTTACTTTAGTTTCTGTTGCTTATGTTCTTGCACTTGCCTTTCACCATCTGGTCCTGTCTTTCCAGTTACCTTGCTTGTGTCAGAGTTCCTCAGAGTCCAGATGTCTCTGTGATCCTGTGATCTGTGGAAGAACTGCTGTGAATCAGGCCACCTCTGGGATCCTGAAATACTGCTGCTCTGAGTGTAGTGGTTCCTTCTCTGCTCTGAGTGTATTGACTCCTCTAGGATGGCTCAGGATATGGTGTCTTCACAGGAGCAGACCAGCTAGGTGTCTGCCCCAGTCAAAAGGACCAAGGGAGGGGCGGAAGGGGAAGCCCATACTTTTAAATAGCGCCAATTCCTCACCAAGCACTTTCAAACCACCACACCAGTATTGCTTTTGATTTATCTAAGCACATCCTACTTTATTGTTTCTTTTTTTCATCTCCTGCATTGTGATCATTATTCAAATGTGGGTCTTAGTCACTAAAGTCTGTAACAGCATATCTAATCTCATAAATATCATGTCTCTTGATGAAATTCTTCAAAGCCTGTAGCCTAAGACTAAGGTATTAATGGAGTGATTTCCTTTTCCATTATTGTGTGAAAATAATCTTCTCCTGGATGATAAAAATGTTATCAAATATTGTAAGTCTGTAGACCAATCCTTATCCCTTTCTTCCTTCATTATCTTTCAGTACAAGAAATTGTTATGATACTATTCCTGGGGAGATATGAACAATACTCTACATATTCCTAACTGGAAACTGAAGAATGAACTCATTTGGATAACATGATGAGTAAATAAGTGTTATTGTAATGATGTATAAAATATGGGTGAAGAGTTAAATAGGGAGGAAAAATGGCCAAACTCATCAATATTTCCAAACTCCAACTGAGTGAACATTGGAGTTCATTAAAGGTGGAAAACTGGAATGCATTGTACAACTTAAATAAAGATCAAGACAGTTTGTAGACTATCCTCTGCAGGGTTTTCTTGGTCAAGTCTCTTCCAGGTAGTGTGGTTTGTCTCTGCTTCTAGGAAGATCTGGTCTCTGATTCTTCCAAATTACTTGACTAGCCTCTGTCCATTTCAGGTATATAAGATACTGGAGCCTCTAAGCTATTATGGAATTTGAGACTAGCAGGGAAAGCTGATACAAAAGTATTTTCAATCTATAAGATTAAGAAAACATTAGGTGGTGGTTTTGAAGATGCCTGATCCCAGAACTCAGGAAGCAGAGGACAGAGGATCTCTGTGATTTCAAGATCAGCCTTGTGTATAGAGAGTTCCAATATATACAGTGCTAAATAGAGAATCGCTGTCTCTGAAAACCCTATATCAAACACAAAAAGAGCAAGCAAGAAAACAAACAAATAAATATTTAAGAAGTTTATTTATAGCAGCATGGAAACAACAGTTTCATTTGACAATCTGTGAGCTACTACAAAAGAGCAAGACAGAAACTGTAGCTTTTATAGGTATTAAATACAATCATCTCAACTCAGGATTTTCTGTTACTTGGGACATCATTTTGTTTTCTTAGCAAGCAGATAAGTGAGATTACAGAAGCAGAACTAGTGTCTGGTAAATATCTTAGAATAATAATTCCATAGTAAGTGGAAAGGGGTACAATTTTTGGAAAAGTGCCAGGTAGCTCTGAGGTCAATTTACTCTTTAGATTTCTGTTAAGATTCAACTGCTGATGGGTCTGATCTTAGGGTCATGGTATAGACATACTGTACTTAATAATCCTTAGGTAAGACAAGTTCCTTCCAGTCTGCAACTCTGCCTGGGGCAGATTGGACATTCCTGCCCCTCTCTTACACCCCAGAGCCATCCTGTGTTCCAGAAGATCTGCTGTAACCAGGGTCACAGGTGAGACCACCTTATCCAATACTTGCCACAGCTGGGACCCCATGGAGCCCAACAGTCACAGAACTTATCTACCCTGCCAAAGACACATCTTCCTTCCTGTCTGCAACTCCACTCAGAGCAGATGGGGTGTTCGTGACACTCTCCCACACCTCAGAGCCTATATGTCCCATAGGATGTCTGTTGCAAGCAGGACACAGCCTTCCTGTCTCCAAGGAGATCTTCTATAACAAGGGACACAGGAGGCCTTCCATAATTAGGGACACAGGAGGCCACCCTAACCAAAGACAGCACTGTCTGCCTGCTAGCAGGCCAACTCTAACCCAGCTCACAGAGCTTCCCCTGCCTACAAAGAGCAACAGGCTCCAGTCAGAGACAACCAGGTCAGTAATGACCAGAAATAACCAGATGGCAAGAGGCAAGAACAAGAACATAAGCAACAGAAACCAAAGTAACTTGGTACTAATAGAACCCAGTCCTCCCACAACAGAAAGCCCTGGATACACTAACACAACTGAAAAGCAAGATTCTGACATAAATTCCAATCTCATGAAGATGATAGAGGCCTTTTAAGAAGAATATAAATAGCTCCCTTAAAGAAATACAGGAAAACACAATCAAGCAGGTGAAGAAATTGAAAAAAATGGTCCAAGAACTAAAAATGGAATTAAAACCAATAAAGAAATAACAAAAGAAGGCAACCCAGGAGGTGGACAACTTAGGAAAGAAATCAGGAGCTATAGATGCAAGCATCACCAACAGAATACATGACATAGAAGAATCTCAAGTGTAGAAGATACCATACAAGAAGATATTGACACATCTCTCAAAGAAAATACAAAATGCAAAGAGCTCCTAACCCAAAACACCCAGGAAACTCAGGACACAATGTAAAGATCAAACCTAAGAATAATAGAAATAAGAGAGAGTGAAAATTCCAAATTCAAAGAGCCAGAAAACGTCTTCAATAGACTCATAGAAGAAAACTTCCCTAATCTAAAGGAAGAGATGATCATAAACTTAAAAGAAACCCACAGAACACAAATAGATTGGATCATAAAAGAAAATCTTCAGATCACATAAAAATCAAAACACTAAATGCACAAAACAAAGAAAGAATTGTAAACATTCAATCACACAACAAATTAAAAAGAAGAGACTCACACACACATAATACCACATTTATCAACAAAAATAACAAGAAGTAACAATGATCAGTCTTTAATACCTCTCAGCATCAATGGAGTCAATTTCCCTATAAAAAGACATAGGATAATAGACTGGTTACATAATTAGAACCCAGAATTTTGCTGCACACAAGAAATACACCTCAGTGACAAAGACAGACACTATCCGAGACTAAAGGGGTGGAAAAAAGTTTTCCAAGCTAATTGTCCCAAGAAACAAATGAGAGCAGCCATTCTAATATTCAACAAAATATACTTTCAACCAAAATTTATCAAAGGAGTTGAGAAAGGACAGTTCATATTCATTAAAAAAAAAAAACATCACCAGGATGAAGTCCCAATTCTGAACAACTATGGCCCAAATGCAAGGGCACCTGCATTCATAAAAGAAACATTACTAAAGCTCAAAATACAGATTGAAGCTCACACAATATTAGTTGGAGACTTCAGCACCCTGCTCTCACCAAAGGACAGGTCATAGAAACAGAAACTAAACAGAGATACAGTGAAACTAACAGAAGTTATGAACCAAATGGACTTAATGGATATCTAAGGAACATTTCACCCTAAAAACAAATAAATAAATGCATTCTTCTTAGTTCCTCATGATACCTTCTCCAAAACTGACCATATAATCAGACACAAAACAAGCCATAACAAATACAAGAAGACTGAAATAATTCCATGCATCCTATCAGATCACCACAGGTTAAAGCTGGTCTTCAATTAAAAACAAAAACAACAGAAAGCACAAATACTCAAGGAAACTGAATAACTCTCTACTTAACGATAATTTGGTCACTGAAGAAATTAAGAAAAAGGTAAAGATGTTCTAGGATTTAATGAAAATGAAGGCATAGCATACTCAAAATTATGAGAGACAATGGGAGCAGTGCTGAGAGGAAAATTCATAGCACTCGGTGCCTTCATAAAGAAATTGGAGAGATCCTACAGTAGCAACTTGACAGCACATCTGAAATCTCTAGAACAAAGAGAAGTAAACACAACCCAGAAGGACTAGATGACAGGAAGTAGTCAAACTCAGGGCTGAAATCAACCAATTAGAAACAAAGAGAACAATACAAAGAATAAACAAATCTAAGATCTTGTTCTTTGAAAAAAGGTCAACAAGATAGATAAACCCTTAGTCAAACTAACAAAAGAGCAAAGAGACAGTATCCAAATTAATAAAATTAGAAATAAAAATGGAGACATAAAAACAGAAACTGAAGAAATTTAAAAGATCATCAGATCTTACTACAAAAGCCCAAGGGAGGGTAATGGTGAACATTCATTGAACTTGCAGCAGGGCGTTGCAGCATTTTAGACTCATCATCATGATGAGTCTAACACCAAGAGCATCCCCAACTGTAGAGCAGAGTTGTCTGAACCCAGGAGACTATCTATGTTTACTGTAGAGAGCAGAGCTAAAGAAATTATGGAATCCATTTGGAGGAACATTGAAATGAGTTACTTACACAGTTTGAACTTCCATTTTGCTATGTTAAACTATTTTGCCATGGATATTTCCCTCTTGGAGTAAGAGAGTATTCAAGTTATGTTTGATGTCACAGAACCCACAGATTAAGAACTTTGAACATTTAAATTCACGTTTGAGTTTTAGAGAGACTATTATTATTAAAGATTTTAGATATTATAGATACTTTGGATATATTAGAGAGATATGTACTTTAAAAGAGGTTTTGGATGTTTTAAAAAAATTAAACTTTTAAAAATTTTGTCCTGATTGGTATTGTTATAGCAATGCTAATATGACTATGAGTTTTTGGGTGTTGGACAGGAAGATAAATGTTTATTTAACAGTGATATGGTTATGTGTCACATTGATAAGGAATCTGTTGGTCTGTCTGGTTTTATGTCAAATTGACACATGCTAGAGTCATTTTGGATAAAGCAACATTACCTGGAAAACTGACCACAACATATTATCCTATGGGAAAATCTGTCATACATTGTTTGATTGATTATTTAAGTGCCAGAACCCATGTTGTTGTGGATAATGTCACTCTTACGCAGCAGAATCTTGTGTATATAAGAAATCAGGCTGCAAAATTACTGAGGTGAAAACCAGTGAAGTATATTCTCTAAAATCTGAATACCATCTTGTAAACTACAACATGTTTCCGCTATCCATGAGCCTTCAGATTGGAGAACCTACTATCAAGACAGAAAATGTCTAGTTAATACACAAAATACTCTCCAATCTGTTGGTCACTTGTACTGAGAGAGCAAAACTTAAACTGAAGACCTAATATAGGTAGAAATTAATTCCAACACAAACATGAGAAAATACACGGAACATTAAAGCATTTGGAAATGTATTCAATATGAAATATTCCAAGCTGAATTGCTCCAGAAATAAAATGAAAATGTGAAGGTAATATGTGTTGTGCTTGTCATAATATAAGCCACAATTGTTGTACTTACAGAAGAATATGAGAAGGGATCTTGTAGAGTGACAGCAGTGTGTCATGTATGTGCAGCATGCAGACAAGAATCCAGTTTTGGAAAACCATTGAGAAGTTTGTGGCTGATCACATGCAAAGGATATGGATCAGTATTTTAAAAATTTATATCAAAAGTAAAACTATCTGATTTAATGTCATAGAGTATCTCGTTGGAAAATAAACCTACTAAAAAGCAAAATGTAGGGTTGCAAGTTTGAAAACAGGGATGCAGTTATGAAAAGTAATTTTAGAAGGAGAAATGAACAGATAAAGTAAACAGAATAGGTAACAGATGGAGATTTAAGTTAATTAATGTTCATAATATTATGATTATGATGGAAAGCACACTAGAGCTGTTCAACACATATATTGCTTTACTGAGTAAATTGACTGTTCGAAGAAATAAATCTTAAATTAGTTTTAAAATTAATGAAAATAAGTTCATTTTACAAATTTCTCACTAAAACATAAAATAAATTGCTTTTATGTTAAAGCACTTTATCACTCGTATAAGTTTGCAAAACCTAAAAACTATAGCTTTATTGTTTTTTGAAATATTTTACATTTCTATAAGATTCACAGAGTATTTTTAAATATTGAGTGAACAATAATTAATGCCATATAAATAAGTGTATACTCACACATATATGTATATAACATTTACACTTATGCATTCATGCACATATTTACAATGCAAAGGCTTGTTTTAATAAGTCATTTGTCTCTATAATAAATGATGGCACTACTCCACTTACAATACTATGGTGTAATTATGAAAACAATAAAAATTTTAAAAGCTTTGAAATTATATGTTCATCTTCAGATAAGATCCCCCCTCATTTTTTTCTGGAGATAAAACAGAACCCCCTGTGCGTAGTGGACTCAGGTTGTAAGATCAGGAAGGGGCTGACAGTTGGGAAACATCCAGCAAGTAAAACAAAAGCATTCACCAGGAGCCATCTGTGATGACTAGAAAGAGTTATACAGACAGTAAAGATGCAAGAAAGTGTGTAAAAGAAGACAAAAGTGCTCACCAGGAGAAGGATGGTTTGGATAGCTTTGGACTCAGGAGAGGTTCTGGAGGATACTTTGACCTTGGACATGTGGTGAATTCTCTGCTTGTGCCTGTGAAGGATGAGAACTATAACGGTGCTGGCCCAGACCATGAGCCCCATAAAAAGGAAGTCAGGAACTGAAAACAGTGCTGCATACAGTACATCACTGATTTTGTCTGTAGCAGTGACACAGTATCCCATATCTTTTAGATTTTCTGTGTTGTTCTTGCTGTATTTTGCTCTCACATGCACAAGGTTAAAACTACTGGAAAGCATGTACAGGATCCAGCTCAGGTAAACAGAAGAACCAATGTGTTTTTGTCTTCTTTCTTTAAGCTGTGCCCATCTGGATTCCAAGGGGCTAATAGTGATGGCCTGGAAGACACTCAGGAAAGTGGTGCTGCCAATGGACACACCCCTGCCTACTTCATAAAGATAGAACAGCCCTTTGCATCCAAAGTCATTGAGGAAGTCTTTTAACCCAAAAGATGCCATTGTCTGTGGTATTCCTTTACACAACAGAGTTAAGATGTTGGCTATAGTCAAGTGCATCACAATCCAGTATCTGGACCTTAACCTGCACCTTCTGAAGTTAAATAATAGATAATGGTGGAAGAGAAAGGAATTACCCAGAAACCCAACCACAGTCTGTGACAAGAAGATCACTCCTACAGCTACTTCACTGGCTGCCATGGTGTTACATCCAGCTATTAGCCCAATACGGTAAGGGAAGACAATGCTAGCTTTCAAGTACTGAGCTTCACAATGAATTCTACCAGAAATACTCAGCAGCTTTTTCTTTACTTTGCAAATTGGTAGCCTAACAGCCACTGTTATTACAGTTACAGAAATGAATACACTGATACTAATGTCAAAGCAGTCAAGTTTTTTTATAAATGAATCCTCTGAATAAAGCTAAATTCCTAAAACTGGCTGTATGGTGTGTGTGCGTGTGCATGTGCATGTGAGAGAGAGAGAGAGAGAGAGAGAGAGAGAGAGAGAGAGAGAGAGAGAGAGAGAGAGAGAG
>NW_021604746.1:830456-850727 GCF_004785775.1 Grammomys surdaster | reverse complement strand
GAGAGAGAGAGAGAGAGAGAGAGAGAGAGAGAGAGAGAGAGAGAGAGCGCAGTGAGTCACCACTCTTCAAACCTACTAGTTATGGATTATTCAAGTAATGCAGTTGAATACATCTTCTAGTTTTACATGATCTTATTGCTAATCAGTGTGTTAATGATTTTGCTACAATAAAATTTATGCACTTGTAAATGATTATTTTATTGACTAATTGAAATATGAATAGTTACTGAGAAATTTGAGTAAATGTTGAAACATTTCAGACATTATAATACAACAGGAGTCTGAAGTGTGATGGAATATTTGCAAAAAGGCCAAAATCTCTCAATAACAGAAAAGGCACAAGTGCCTCACATAACTAGTTAGGAATAGAGACAATAATCTTAATTCAAACAGTTGTCATAGTCAAAGACCATGTATTAAACAGTAGAAAAAATGAGTAATACATTAACATTTATGTATTATAAAAGTATGTATTATGTTAACAGAATATCACTTATTTCTGAATATATATATAAACTTACATTCATTTTCTGATGTGATGATTCAGTGTTGCTATTAGTCAGACACAGGACTCTGGCAGTGGCAATCGATTACACTCACTGAACTTTTTATTTACTAGGATGCTGATCTCAGTGCTATCATTACATGAACAGTTTGTCAGTTGTAGTCAGGAAGCAAATGCCTGGGATACAGGCCTATGAATTGTGACCTCCCCTCCCCTCCCCTCCCCTCCCTCCCCTCAGACCTACAACTATTATTTCACCTACTGTAGCAATATGTCATAATCAATGAGCCATAAGTCTTCTCAATGCTTTTTTTCCTAAAGTGATAGAGAAGACAATTACAAGTTTGTTCCCAGTGTGACTTAAGTTAATGTTAGACAAACTGAGGAGACTCTTCTTAACATATCCTTGATTCCTAGAGGCAGACAGGTTCTTACACAGAGGGAACTGAAAACACTGAAGTCTGAGCTGGGAAAACTGACAGTGAGTTGTGTGTCTTATTGAGTACTCACTTTTTCTCAGTGGATTTTTTGAGATAAATTCTCTAACTGAGCCTGGAGCTCTCTAATTGAATAGACTTGCTTTCAAGTGAACTCAGGGATATTTAATCAGACGGTCTCTGAGTCTCAAATGCTGTGGTCTCTGACATCCCTCTGTACTCCAACTTTTCCATGTGTGCTGGGGTTCCAAACTCATGGAAAAATTTAAAAATGCATTTTATGTATGGGGCCTGTGGTCATTTGAATGAAAATGGGCCCTATACTGTCATAGGGAGTGGCACTATTGGAAGCTGTGGCCTTGTTGTTGTTGTGGGACTTGTTGGAGGAAATGTGTCACTAGGGTTTAACTTTGAGGTTTCAGAAGCTGATCTCAGGTCTCCCCACTACTTCCTGTTGCCTAAGGATCCTGAGGTAGAATTCTCAGCTACCTCTCCAGCACCTTGTCTGCCTGCATGTCTCAATGATTTCCACCATGACAATAATGGAACAAAACCTCTGAATGTAATCCATCCACAATTAAATGCTTCCTTATAAGACTTGCCATGTTCATGGTATGTCTTCATAGCAACAGAACACCAAGATAAGACTGTCTCCCAAGTTCCTTCCAACAAATGCTTTCTTCTATTATAGTCCTAATAGTTTCTTCTATATCTTCTGGAACTACGTACCATTACAGTGCTTTATTCTGTGTTTTCATAAACAGAACAAACTATCAATTACATGTGGCACATTGTTACAATAGTCATGCTTGAGGCAGAAAAGATTACTTTTCCATACAATTTCTGTGGGTTCACTGGTGTCTAGTTAATGAGATTTCTTTAGACAGTGAATGTTTGACTTTACATTAAAAGTATTTTACAGTTATAGATCATCAGTTTACATGCCAGTTTTAAAAGGAAAACATTACTCAAGATGAAAATGCCAAGGTACATAGGGAACTGAGGTCATGATTTTCTTTAAGAGTATTTTTTTTTGGAAAGCTTAGATTTACTAATACATGAGAAATAAACAAAATAAAAGAATAGGTAAAAATAAAAAGTAAAAAAAAAATATAAATGTTACATTTCAAACAATGTGAATTGCAACAGAAATAAACTGCTTTAATAGAATCTATTTTACTCATAGTTCCTTGGAAATTGTGTGTGTGTTTCTCTCTCTCTCTCTCTCTCTCTCTCTCTCTCTCTCTCTCTCTCTCTCTCTCTGTGTGTGTGTGTGTGTTCAGCTTGTTATCTCCTGTTCATCATTCATTATGTTACTTTTCTGTTTATGGCTGTATCAAAGCTGAAATCAATTGATTAGTTTTCTAACTGTGTCCATTACTTAGGTGTGATCCTATAAAGCATTGTCTTGCTAAATTCATTTGGGTGTTTCTTTTGAGGAGACAGATATACTCATAAAGAGCAAAGTAGCATAATGAGGGATGAACTGGAGATAACAAGGTAAACACACACAGTACAAGGAACTATGCGTAAAATAATTTTTTATATTTATTTGATTTTGTTTTATTTTTGCAATTTGCATATGTCACAAAAAATTTCTAGAGATGACTTAATGAACAATAAACATGAGCTTATGCTTGATACCAGAGTCGTGTATACAAACATATTTTTTGCTTTTTTAAAAAAAGATGTATTTTTTTTTATTTATATGAGTACACTGTTGCTCTCTTCAGATACACCAGAAAAGAGAACTGGATTTCATTACAGATGGTTTTCAGCCACCAAGTGGTTGCTAGAAATTGAACTCAGGACCTTTGAAAGAGCACTTAGTGTTCTTAACTGCTGAGCCATTTCTCCAGTCCCACAAATACATTGTTAATATATAGTTTAATTGTACAAATCGTTGATATCCTGAAATACGACTGTTTCCTGTGTGCTTGTAATTCTGTGGTCATAACTGAATACAAAAGTAAGGACTGTCCAGAAACTTTCAATTTACATGTTGTTAATGAGATAGTGTACCTTTCTTATCTCGAAAATACACTGGTTGCATTCTGCGGAACAGTTCATGAAAAGACAATACCTCACAATTGGAAAAAAATACAGACTTTTGAAGTGATTCCCAGGATTATTCCTGAGAGTTAATTAAAGTATGTAGGATCTTTTATAAGAGCAGAATCTTTCATTGATTCTCCCTAGTTTTCACTGCAGAAATTCTTTACCTTTGTAACTCGGTTTCTAGGATATTTCTTCTACTTCTTCTTCTTCTTCTCCTTCTCCTTCTTCTTCTCTTTCTCCTTCTCCTCCTTCTCCTCCTTCTCCTCCTTCTCCTCCTTCTCCTCCTTCTCCTCCTTCTCCTCCTTCTCCTCCTTCTCCTCCTCCTCTTCCTCCTCTTCCTCCTCCTCCTCCTCCTCCTCCTCACAATTGGAAAAAATACAGACTTTTGAAGTGATCCCCAGGATTATTCCTGAGAGTTAAAGTATGTAAGATCTTTGTAAGAGCAGAATCTTTCACTGATTCTCCCTAGTTTTCACTGCAGAAATTCTTTACCTTTGTAGCTAGATTTCTAGGATATTTCTTCCTTCTTCTCCTTCTTCTCCTTCTTCTCCTTCTTCTCCTTCTTCTCCTTCTCCTTCTCCTTCTCCTTCTCCTTCTCCTTCTCCTTCTCCTTCTCCTTTTCCTCCTCTTCCTCCTCCTCCTCCTCCTCCTCTTCCTCCTCCTCCTTACAATTGGAAGCAATACAGACTTTTGAAGTGATCCCCAGGATTATTCCTGAGAGTTAATTAAAGTATGTAGGATCTTTGTAAGAGCAGAATCTTTCATTGATTTTCCCTAGTTTTCACGGCAGAAATTCTTTACCTTTGTAGCTAGGTTTCTAGGATATTTCTTCTTCTTCTCCTTCTCCTTCTTCTCCTTCTTCTCCTTCTTCTTCTTCTCTTTCTCCTTCTCCTCCTTTTCCTCCTTCTCTTCCTTCTTCTCCTTCTCCTTCTCCTCCTCCTTCTTCTTTTTTCTTCTTCTTCTCCTTCTCCTCTTCTCTCTTCCCCTTCCCCTTTCCCTTTTCCTTCTCCTCCTGCTCCTGCTCCTGCTCTTGCTTCTGCTTCTGCTTCCTTCTCTTCATTCTCTTTCTCTTCTTCTGTTATTCTTTGTTTTCTTCTTTTCCTTGGCCATGAGTGATTCCTCCAGATATAATCAAGTTGAAAAACAACACTAGCCATTACAATTCTCCCATTTGTCAACAGGAGACACAATCATATTTCCTGTTTAATGATTAATTTCCAAACGAAAACAATAACCAACTCACAATTTAGCCTAAAGTTGCTTAAACTATAACATAATAAACTACAATAGCAAAAGCATTATAAATTTAACCAGTTCATAATTAAGCCTAACATGATATAACTATCCCTCATATGACCATAAACACATTATCAACTTAGAATAGGAGACAATTTCGCTTGAGGAATACTCTTTGAGAAACTCTAACTTAAATATAACCCAGTGGTTCTCACTCTGTGGTTTGCAACCCTTTGTGGTTCAAGTGACCTTTTCATAAGCATCACTTAAAAACATCATCCCCATGATCATCTACTTTGCTGCCTCAACCAAAAGAATTTATCCTTACACTATTAGAAATCCTTCCTCCTTAGGCTTTTGCCATGAGCTCTGTTTACCAGCTAATAGAGCTCATTTTCTTTGTAAACATCATAGGTTCCTATGTAGGTAGGCTTAAACTTTTGATGCCTGCAGGGACCACACAACAGGATTTAAAAGAACCTACACAGTCATCTTTAGATTATTCTATAGAAGAATGCTGACAGTGGGGAAAAAAGAAGAAAAAAGGCATCAGAAAACACATATACTACACAGATATTTATAATCCAATTAACAACACTATCAGAATTACAGTTATGAAGCAGCAATGAACACAATTTTATAACTAATGGTGAACAAAACATCATTAACTGTATCTAAGGGTAACAGAATTAGGAAGGTTGAATACCACTGGTGTATATAATAAATTCAAGGTCATCTAAGGGCTCCTGAGCCACCAATCACAGAAAGTTATATTGCATGTTGTAATGGGAGTTTGTTTCATAAACATATGACTTCCTGGAGCAGTGTTTACCATCATATTTTAGTTAACTTATAAATTAGACTTACCTATGATCTTTCTATGAATGCTTTGATTTGGTTGACTATTTCCTCAATCCTTCTCTGTTACGTATTTCCCTCCTTTCACTTAATTCCATAGTAACTCCCACAGTAACATTCCACTTCCATTTGTGTTTTACTGTCCCTTTCCCTTCAGCCATCTTCCCTGCCACTCAGTCCTAATAGATAATTTCTTGCTACTTGACCACTACTACCACTGCATTCCACCTTAAACACATATATTTAAACATGCAGGTGTATTGTGAACATACTAGAGAGAACACTGCATTTGTCTTTGGCTCAGTTAAATTCTATGATTCAGATAACAAAATATATAAAATAATAATAATCTAAGAACATGGAATTTAAAATCAATAAATAAAAGATCTCATGTTGAATGTGTTTATATGAAGTATAATTTTTTTTCAGTGTGTGTGTGTGTGTGTGTGTGTGTTGTTTTCTCTTGTTTTTCTTTATTTTCTTTTTCTTCTTTCTTGTTTCTTTTTTTCCTCCCTTTTTTTGCTTTAAATAACTGTGACAATTAGTCTTGGTTGTCATCTTGATTATATCTAGAATCTATTCTAAAATCCTGGTTACATAATACTCCCATAAAAAGTTTTCATAAGCTGAAAGACAGTCAAAATTTGGGCCATACCTTATTGGGGCAACCCTGACGAAATGACACTGAAGAAAGGAAGCATTGTCTTCTGCTTGCTTTAGCTGGCAAGTTCATTTATTCTGTTGCTACCCTCAGTATTAAATCCAGCTCTTTCAAGATTCCAATCCAGACCAGAATCCAGCTGCTCTGCAAAAACTGTTCAGGTCTTCAGGACCAAATTTGAGTTGCTGAGACATCACCCTTGTGGATGCTGGACCTCCCCACTGTGAGACAGCCATGGTTGAACTATGGCTTGTGCCAGTCTACTAAATCCCATATCAGTTCTCAGAGAAATCTTGACTAATACAATAAGTTTTCTCAAATTTATTCTTTGGCAATTTTACACATGTATATATTTTGCAATTTTGGCAATTTTGGCAATTTTACATATATATATATATATTGCACTGTGTTACTAATAACTTCAATTCTTCCCTCCTCCCCACCAACTACCATTCATCCCTAAAAACCCCATTTCCATTCATAAAGTAGGTGATAAATGTCTCCTAGCTCCACCACATCCCTTATATTCTGTCACATAATGATGGCACATTTGTGTGTCATTTGATGTCAGCATTGGCATGGATCATCAGGAACCAAATTGGAATGATCTTGTTGGAGATTCAGAAATCTGATCCTTCATCCTCATAGAGTTTCTATTGCTGTGAAGAGACACCATGACCATAGCAACTTTTACAATATTAAATATTTAATTGGGGCTGGCTTACAGTTCTGAGGTTTAGTCTATTATGTTCATGGCAAGAAGGCTGATGGAATGCAGGCAGACATAGTGCTGAAATGGTAGTTGAGAGTTGTACAACTTGATTGGCTGGGTGTAGGAAGGGAGATTAATCCATTAACATGGAATGGGTTTCTGAAATCTCAAAGCCAACCCCAGTGATACACTTCTTCCAACAAGGCTCCTAATAGTGTCATTCACAGTGAGCCTATGTAGCCACTTTTATTAGAACTGTAACATACCTTTCCTTGCCCTCCAATTGAACTGCATTCAATTCAACTTCAATAGTCCCTAGTCTACCAGAGACTCAACAATGTTAAAATCCCAAAGTTCAAAGATTCTCTGAGATTCATGAAATCTCTTAAGTGTCATGAGGTGTGAAATCCAATTGAGAAGCTGATCACATACTTGAAGCATACTCTTATAGGGTTAGATTAGACAAAACATAATCCAAACACCAAGTCAATATGAAAACAGAAATTTATTGTAATCAAGCAATACTGATCAATCATAAACTAATTATGTAATCATAGAACTGTAACACCTTGTGCCTCAGGCAGAATGTAACTGAACTTTTAATCCTGAAAAACTACAAACATCTGTGCCAAATTACAGTTACATTTTTCCATCAATTAGGTTCAGGGATAGTGGAATTTCCTAGGAAATTTTGTGGGTACACTTATCCTGTTCTCATTGGTTGGTTTACTCAGCTGTGTCAGGACACCTTGCCCAACATTCATGTCTCAACTTGCCAAGCACAATGTCCATTACCTAGGGAGGTATTAGGCACTAAATTTTGTTTGATACCTTTGCAAATGTTTGTTTTACTCAAAATAGTAGTTTGGTTCTTTTTACAACATATACAACAAGAAGGGATATACTTTACCATTTCAAAGAGAGTGAAGGGAGTATAATGAGGAAACACTAGATCAAAGCAAGATTGAAAAGCAGCTGGACAACCTCCAATTGTAGTTGCTGGGATCAAACAAATGAGCCTTCTATTAAGTACAGACATTGTGTTTTTAGACTCCATTTTGATCATAAGGTGAAATTAAATTCATGTCCTCAGACTCTGAGAAAGTTAAGTACTTCCCAGATGACTAACCAACTGTTAGGGTTCAGAAATCACTACACAAGCCAAGACTGGTAGGATCAGGATGACATAAACTGACTCATTAGCCTTATTATGTACCAGTCTGTCCTTGGGGGAGTCTTTTTATAGGACAAACCCGGCTCATGAGCTCAGAAGGTAAGAGTGGAGGCAGTACTACATTCTGATTAACTAGACAAAGTATTATCAGCTTCCCTTTAAGCTGATTGGTTCTGAGTGAGGTAAGAGGGTGGTGGCCAGGTGCTGAACAGAGGAGTTTCAGAGTACTGAGATAACAAAGCATAAACAATAAAACTATAGTGTTATGATCTTTTAGGAGAATTTTTTCAGTGGCAGCCATGGATAATTCTGTGAAGTGGAGTTTGAGAACCTTATAAGCAACATAGAGACTGAGTACAAAATGGCAATAGTTATCTTAAAAGGTGCAGGTCTCTACACCAACTTACTTCTCATTTTTTATTTGTCTTTCAAGACACAATGTTGGTTCTAAATAAGGACAAGAAATTTTTATTGATGAAATATGGTAACTATACCTTGGCATAGATACTTATGAGCTTTGTGAATTTTCAGGTGATTCTAGTTGATGAACCTCTATCTTGTCACAAATGCTTAAGGGATTTATGATTTTTCGGCATAAACAGTTACTAAGATGATTGTTTGCAGATACAGACAAACCATCAGTCTCTGCTGTTGACCTTGACAGATCAGTTGCTGTTGCCTAATTCAAATAAAGATTCTATTTTGCTGGACTCTTGTGCCTGCTTGGGTTGTTTTGTATTTTAGCATCCAGCACCTCCATGTCAGATGTCGAAATGCTCTTGATGTCTCTAACACATTTCAGCATTGTTGACTGCAACACACTTTTCTATCTTTGGCTATTTTCCACTCTTTGTTAGTAGTTTTGTCTGCAGGATTCTGAAATCTTTAACATTGTGTGGTCTCCAAGCCAATTTAAGCATCACTTCCACAGCCTCTTATAGTCCCTAGATCTTCATTCAAGAACAACCTTGCCACATACTTGTCCTCTCAGAGTGAGATTATATATCCCTGTATTTTATCTGTGATTCTAAAGCCAGAACCTTGTGTCTGAAGCTGAGAAGATCTCAGAATTGCTATATCTAAAATTGTTTGCTTTTAGCAATTTATCAGTGTAGCAAATTAGATTGCTAAATCTAAAGCTGTATCCAAATTATCCAAATTATCCCCTCATTCAAATACATATTCACCAGCTTTTAGTTTCATTGGTTTGCTTTACTGCCTAAGGGTAGGTGTTCTGGAACTCAATCTGCACAGGAGACTGGCCTTGAACTCAGACATCCTCTTATTTCTGTATATCATGTGCTGGGATTAAAGGCATACACCATCACACCCTGGCTTAATCTTTTCCTCAGTTCATTTAGGAAGTTGTATGCTTACCTGGGTCTGGTCTTGTCCTGAGGTTAATTCTCCCTTTATTACCCTTATCATATAGACTTTTAACATTTCTTCCTGGTTCTCTTTTCCCCCTCAAACTTTAAATTTTGTGTTTTCCTTGTATGCTTTCTCCTTTTATTTATGGATCTGTATAAGGCTGACAACTAGTAGCCAAGCTACACAATCAATACTAGGTTGTTTTGAAATGTCCTCTGAAAAAGCTGTTAATTCACAACTTCCCAATTTAGCCTCAGGCAGGATTCTTGCACAAGGGGAGAAAGCCACCATGTTCTTTCACAAAATATAACCAGGAGTGATAGGGCACATATAAATATTATTCTTTTCTGAAACCTCTTGAGCCAGGCTCCTATGGCACAAGTTATTCTCAGTACTACTGTCTCCCATTACCATATTCATATAGTCCTTTTGTAAGGACCCAGAAAGAGGACCCCAACTCAAGTCCCAATTAGCGCGCACCCAAGGAGACACGAGAGACTGACTTGATGCAATGGCAAAAGGCAGTTTACTAACAAGGGCCCTTGGATCGAAACTCATCCCACGCAGGGGAGAGAATTTCGATGAAGACCCCAGGAAGTTTAGAACTTTTATAGGGGGAGGCACAAGGGGGAAGGAAAAAGTGGGAAATTTTGGCGCGATTACATATGATTGGATATTTCAAACATCAGCACTTTGCGTAAGCAATCATTTTGACAGGCTGGATGGCCCACTATTTTTGACCATGAAGCCTCAGACCTTCTAGGATAAACACCAGGTGGCCCATTACTCACTTGGGTGTGTTTAGACTGGTCAAGATATGTCTTTGGTTGTTTCTACATTTCTGGTCACCTCGTCCCTAGAGGGGCTTGATATTTTTATTATGGCTACTCTCAGTAAGCTCAGCAAGCTGTCCTGCGGTCTTTGCCAAGTTGTTTGTGGTCTCTGCTGAGCTGTTTTAATTTTTACCCTTACACTTTAAGTGATGGTTAGTGTGTTCTACTACATTCAGAACCCAGATTCCCAAAGGCCACAGTCCTCCAAAAAACATGGACCAGCATAGCACAACAATACCCGAGTTGTCTTTCTTAGGGCTTCTATTTCTGTGCAGGGACACCATGATCACTGCAACTCTTATAAAAGGAAAACACAAAAACCTTAATCGAGGATAGCTTGCAGTTCAGTGGTTTAGTTCATTATGTCCATGGTAGGAAGCATGCTGGCATGTAGGTAGATACAGTGCGAGAGATGTAGCTAATTTTTCATCTAGAGGGACAGATAACATGAACAATCTGATTTGAGCTTCTGAAACTTCATGGCCCACCTCAGTGACACACTCCCTCCACCAAGACTGTACCTCTTAATAATACCATTCCCTATGATCATATGGGGGTCAATTTTATTCAAATCAACACACTGCGGTACTGGAAACCAGTTGTTGCTTAGGGCACTTGTGACTCAAGTGGTCCTTAAGAAAATTAAGAGTCTAAAAATAGTCGTTCTGGTGATGGAGGCTATTTTTATTGTCTTTCCATCTGTTCAGATTTAGTTAATCAATGTCCTCAAAGGAAACCAGTCCACCTCAGCCCATATCCAGGCATGATAGTGGCAGAAGGTGACACACAGAACCTTTATTTGTCTCTCCAGATTAGTACTAACAACTCTTGTGCCAGGGAAATGTTAGTGATCCCCCCTCCCACTTCAGACAGACAGGAGCCAATCTGATGTAACTCACAGCAGGGTCTTTATTGTATTTGAGTTAGCTCAGGTCCCCGCAGGATAGTTTTGGTAGGGGGAGAGACCCAAGTGTCTATCACACAGGCTTTATAGTAAGCAGCAAGCAGGGAGTTTGTATGCAAGAATCTAACTGGCCTTTAACATAATTGGCTGGTGCTGGGAGTCATATCATAAACTTAATTTCTGCTCCTCTCTGCATTGGTGGTCATTAGGCAGGGACTGGGCTCATAAACTGGGGAGGGGCAGATTTGTTGGGGTAATAACCTGGAGACTGTGGTCTTGTTGAGGGTGAAACCTGGAGATATTGGTCTTGTTGAGGATTAGCCTAGAGAATGGAGCTCGGTTCAGATTGTTTTTTAGGGGGGAGGCAACTTGGAAACTAATGCTAGGAACCAGCCTGTTAGTTTATCTGAGTTCAAACTTAGGTCAGGTTCTCTAAAATGGAGTCTGAACTTAAAAGATTTGGCATTTCAATAACAATTCTTTTTCTGGTGAGATACAGGAAAATCTAAAAAGAACAGCAGCACACACAAATGGTGATATTATAATGAGAGAAGATCATGTTTGTTTAGGTTCGTCATCTGAGGCAAAGGAAGTAGGATCCAGTGTTCAAGGTTATCTATGGATTAATAGGGATGTTTGGTTGGATTTCAAGCTGGTAAAACCACTTTAGAAATTAGTCTGGTGGTTCCTCAGAAAATTGGAAATAGTTCTACCTAAAGACAAAGCTATACCACTACTGAGCATATACACAAAAATGCTCCAACATATAAAAAGGACACATGTTCCACTATGATCATAGAAGCCTTATTTATAATAGCCAGAAGATAGAAACAACCCAGATGTACCTTAGCGGAAGAATGAATACTGAAAATGTGGTACATTTACACAATGGAGTACTATTCAGCTATCAAAAACAATGACTTCATGAAATTCACAGGCAAATGGATGGAATTAAAAAATATCATTCTGTATTAGGTAATCCAGACATAAAAGAACTTATTCACTGAGAAGTAGATATTAGCCCCAAAAGCTCAGAATAACCATGATACAACTCACAGATCATATGAAGCTTAAGAAGGAAGACTAAAGTGTCAAGGCTTCAATCCTAATTAGAAGAGGAAATGTAATAATTATGGAAAGTACAGGGATCGAGGAACATGAGAGGGAGAGAGAAGGGGGAGGTAAAAAAGGGGGTTAGTATCAAGTATGGGAAGAGACAGGAGCAGGAGAGAAGTACAGATGGTCAGGAAATTGAATAGAAATATGTAGCAGTGGAGGATGGGGAATTGGAGGTAGTCACTAGAAAGTCCCAAATGCTAGGGAGGTTCCCAGGACAATGACATTAGCCAAAATACCCAACAAAGGGGAAATAAAATCTGTAGAGACCACCTCCAGTAGATAAGCACAGCCCCCAGTTAAGGGATGAGGCCATCCACCCATCTCAGAATTTTTAACCTGGAAGTGTTCCTGTCTAAAGGAAATGTATGGACAAAAAATGGAGGAGAGACTGAAGGAAAGGCCATCCAGAGATTGCTGCACCTCGGGATCCATCCTGTCTGTAGATACCAAACTCCAAACACTATTGCTGATGCCAAGAAGTGCTTGCTGACAGGAGCCTGGTATAGCTGTCCCCAAAAGAGGATTTGCCAGTACCTGACTAATACAGATGCAGATACAGTCAACCATTAGACTGAGCCTGGGGACCCCAATGAAAGAGTTAGGGGAAGGAATGAACAAGCTGAAGGGGATTGCAACCCCATAAGAAGAACAACAATATCAACCAACTGGAGAGCTCCCAGGGACTAAACCACCAACCAAAGAGTATACCTAGAGGGATCCATAGCTCCAGCTACGTATATAGCAGAGGATGGCCTTATCTGGCATCAAAGAGATGGTAGGCCCTTGGTCCTGTGAAGGCTTGATGCCCCAGCATAGAGGGGTGAGAAAGGTGTGGGTGGGTGGGTTGAGGCAAAGGGGAGGGGGGATGGAATTGAGGTTTGCAGAGAGGAAACTGGGAAGGGAGACAACATTTGAAATATAAATAAATAAAATGACCAATATAAAAAGGAAAAATTTTTCAAGAACCATGAGTAAAGTGGGGTTTCTTAAATAAGTTTATTCCTGCTATAATTTGTAGACATGTAAAGTATAAAATTTATGTATATTTTCTTTCCTTTATCCTTCCAAATTTGCATATGTCACAAATAATATTCCAGACATAACTTGATACACAATAAATATGAGCTTAGTTCCACATCCAGGGCCACATTTACAAAAACATTGATGATACACTGCTTTCTTATATAAACCCTTGTCTCATGAGACATGGCTGTTCACATTGTACTTGTTATTCTGTAGGTATAATGGAATACAGAAGTAAGGACTATTCAGAAGCTTTCAATTTATTTGTTGTTAAAGGGGAAGTGTACAGTCCTCTTTCAACGTTATGGACTCATAGCTCGTGAACAGAAAGACAGTCACAGTTGGAGTAATCCACCTCTTCAGCACTGAAGAGATTACTATCCATGTTGATTCTTTAATATCTGCAGAAGTGAATTTTATCAGCAACATGTAGAGAGAGACAATACAAAGCACAAAATTGTAATAGTCAAATATGAATCATACAAAAAATGCATTCTCTATGTGAAGTGAAATGGTTTAAGATGATAAATGTAATGAGTTCATAGTGCCTGCCTGTTTCCATTGATTCATACAGAGACGCAGGTGGCAGGTTTGAATCACACTTCATTTTGAAAGTGTATGCAGAGCTATATCCAAAGTAGAAATTCCTTTGAGCTATGAGTCCACCACGTGCACATTGAAAGATGTTAAAGGTATATGTCTGAATTCAAACTGTAGGTATGATTAGGGAAAGAACATACAATGTCACATACTCACAAGGGGAACAGCAAATGCAGAGCATAACTTACCTTCTATTTTAAAATAACAGATTGCAGTATAGAATGCAGCAGAGCAAAGAAACATAAGATAAAAGCATAGACTCCCATCAAACAGGTATAGTTATTTACTTCATCGTAAAATACCCCAAATCCAGAAAGCACAAGACAAAGGGATTTAGTGTTATTTTTATTTAATTACCTTTACCTGAAACCTAATATTTACTTAATTTTCACTAGTGTTTATAATTTAACTATGTCACATGATCATGCTAATTTAGATATATCATTTTACTAGCTTGTGAACAAAATGACACATGCAATCACACACACACACACACACACACAGTGAACACACTCATTGGCAGCACAGGGATATGCATCCTTTCATGCAAAAGACTCAGCACTTATTTGTCATGACTGTCATTATGCAGATAATTCCTTCAGAAGAATTCAATAACCATGTTAGAAGTTACTAGAATCTTTCAGTTTAGTTCTTGGCTAGAGGCTTTGGGAAAATATTCATTTTCAAGGGCAGGCAAAAGGTGGATGCCCAAGAGTCATGGCTGATGAAGAGAAAAGGACAAATAGTGGGGAAAAACAAAGATGACATTGCAGTCACATTCAACAGAGACCAGCTGGGATTATAAATGAGACTTACTAAGAGTTGACACAGAGAAGAGATTGTATAAAAGGATACAAATGTGGTGATCAGAAAAAGGATGGTTTTAGTTGCTCTGGATGTAGGGGAGGATCTGGAAGAAACATTTATCCTGGGCATTGATTTCATCCTTTGCTTGTCCCTATACAGAGTTAGAACCATGAAGCCGCTGGCATATAGCATGATTCCCAGGAAAAGTATGTCAGGACATGACAATAATGCTGCATACAAGATGTCACTGGTTGGATTATGACGCACAGCATGGCAGTATATATAAGACTTTAGGTTTGTTGTACTTTCATTGCTATATTTTCCCCTCATATGCACAAGATTAATACTGCTTATAATGAAGTGAATCACCCAGTTCAGGTATACAGAATAAAAAATGCACTTGTGAATTTTTCCTTTAAGTTCTGAATATCTGGAGAACCTGGGACTGATGATTAAGGCCTGGAAGACACTGAGGATGGCTGTGCTGCCAATACAAACACCTCTAACTATTCTGTGAAGGGAGAAAATCAATTTGCATCCAATATCATTGAGGAAGTCTTTCAAGCCAAAAGCTGCCATTGTATGGGGTATGCCTTTGGACAGTAATGTTAAGATGTTGGCTACAATTAAGTGCATCAGAATCCAGTCTGTAGGCCTCAACCTGTCTCTTGTTAGGTAAAGAAACATACAGTGGTAGAGGAGAGAGAAATTAGCCAAAATTCCAATCATAGTCTGAAACACGATGATCAATCCTACAGACAGTTCACTGGCATTCATTCAGTCAGTTTTTCCTCTCACTGAGGATACTAAGTCAAAAGATGAGGCTGTGGCCACTTGTAATGTATCACAAGGTACACAATATTCTCTATCTTAAATGGGTTCATAAGACATATTCAACCTGTAGGGCATCTTCCACTTTGGCATCAATTGTATACGTGAAAGCTACTGAATGTGGCACAAAGCACACAAATATTTGTATGTTTATACTCTCTTGAATATAGAAAAAGACACGAATTTCCCCTTAACCCTTCAGGCACAAAATATCTGCACATGCTCACCTAATATCTGAAATACATCATTGCCTCCATTGAAACAATTGGACAATAATCAAATGGCATACATTAACTTAGGGAAATAAGCACAAAATCATGCAAAATGTGGTTAGATTGCAACCAAATCAGTTTTCATGTAAGATCCTAGATAATCTATTTATTGATACCCAAACAATGTGATTTTCTAACTAATGAAATAAAAATTGAGTTTTTTAAATTAATGGTATAATTCCAACATGCAATGTGATAAGTGACAACTTCAAACAGTAACTTTGGTGGAAATGTGATTCATATACTAGTAGATACTACTGTTTAGAATAGTTTAGGTTCAGAGCGAAATGTAGGAGTGAGAGAAAAGGATAACCCAAAGAACCCAATTTTGTGATCAGTGTTCTCATTTTTAGTTTCCTTGAGAGTGTTTTTCAATATGTGAACAAATGATTTAATCCTAGTGGTTGAAGGCAGGAAGAAATTATATTTATAAATGCCTTCATTTAAATACCCCTTGTTATGCCCACAGGAAAATATTCCTGAGATCTTAATCAATTTGTACATTTTGAAGCTTATGAGAATTTTGTTTCCATTAACTACATCCTCAATCTGAGGAAGAGCAAGTTTTGGTCAAATGAGATCTTTATTTACAAGAAGCTCCAGTCAAGACCGCATTGCTTTATGAAACAAATTTTACTCCTTATTACAAGCATAAAGGTATAAGAGTTGTAAGCCTAGAAGCTCTGAATATGTGTTATGTTTATTAGATGAAAGCACAAGTTATTACTACTGTCAATTTGTTGCTTTGAGAACTTTTAAATCTGATTTTATCTATGAAAGTTATTTACAAATATTTCATAGAAAACTTTGCACAAATCAAAGTGTACCATGTTAAATCTGTGACACAAACAACATACTAATGAATCATCCATTAAGAGCTTATGACCAAGTCCATCACTGTCTACAGTCCCCACTGTGTAGAAGAGCTCAAAGAAGACTAAACCTCATACATATAAACTTCCCACAAAGCCAAACAGTGTCACCAAATATAACGAGTTTCCTTTATTACGGGCTATCGTGAAATTTCCTCATAAAGGAAATTCTGCTTTCTTTTAGAGAAACAATATGTGACCTCAGAAGCACCAGAATTCTCTTCCAATAGGACAAAGCTCAGAAATCACTAATAATAAAGAAAGGGATGAATTAGAATTAGAATGCAGTGCTTCTATGAACCCAGTTCTCATTTCTCCTTGATCCATTCTTTAGGAGTTTCTGTGTGTCTTCTGAGGCCTTGGCATAATCCACATTAAGTCCAATGTCCTAATGTTTCCTATGACCACTTAGAATACTCACACATTTTACCTTTCTTCCTCTGCTTCCAAATTGAAGTCTATTCCATTCTCTTCACTCTTTTTCTTCCTACACTGATGCTCTCAGCATGATGACCCCAAAAATGTCATATGGAAGGTAGCACCCTGTGCCTCAGATATGTACTTATGATTCTGTGACCTCCCCTCCCCTCAGACCTGCAATTATTATTTTACTTGCAGTAGCAATGGCCATTGCATGTAGGGTTGAGCAGGCTAGGATGTTGCTCTGAAGTTTTCTTCCCTGGTGACTATTAGTGAAGTAGAGGTACAAGTTCCAACTGTCAGTTCTTAAGAGAATATTGTAAATTTCAGAGAGGTGATTATTTGCTCTGCTCTCTAGAGGTCACTAGATCTCAACTTTAGAGTTGAGGAAATAATGTAGCCTCTCTGAGGTCTACAGTTGAGACATGCATGTGCATTGTATTTCTTGATTATTTGGGAAGTTCTGTACACAAATCTCATTATGCCTTCCTCATCTCCAGGGTGTCATCATCATATATGGAATGAAAATTCAATGACAAATATATTCTTCGATATTTTGAAAGTGAACCATAAAATGAACAAAATGCTATAAATTCATAGTAGTATTTACTGAATAAATTCAAGTCGTCCAAAGTAATTTATTATTATTCATTTTTACAATTGTAACCAATGATCAATTGTCATTTTATGAGAAAATACCATTTATCAACGTTGCCATTACTAAGTGAATTGAAATACAATTTTAAAGAGAACTAATATGTATGTCTGGACAATTCTGCTGTAAGCAGACTGATTTATTAAATGAATTTTAATTAATGTATTACATAAAATATCATTTCCAGACTTTACTTTTTCTTTCTGAGTTATTGGTATGTGATGACTGAGGCTCCTGAACGTCAAAGGGTGTTGACATTACTAATGCTTGATGATGATAACTAGTTACTAAGATCAGATTTCTAATGGCACCATTCACTAATGATATAGTTCAAAGAAAAATTAACGTAAACTGTCCGTAACATACTCTCACTATACCCTGCAAGGTAAACTGCTAACTTTCCAGACAAGTGATGTTGACTGGTTCAAAAGTGGCATGGCTGCTATGGGAGTAACCAATCACTTAAAAGATGGATATGAGGCCTGTTTGTTATTTGGGATTTCATATCTGATACAGTGAACTTAGTCAAAAGTCAGAGACTGAGGATATCATAGGCCCTATGTTGAATTATGATTCATGCCTTTAAGCCTTCTTTTAAACATATTTGTAACCATATTTCATTCTTTCCACCTTTTGTTAAGTTTTATTATTATCATTATTATTATTATTATTATTTAGTTTTCCAAGGCAGAGATAAGTAAGGACTTTTCTTTCTTTTTTAATATGTTTGTATCTGAGGGGAAGAACAATGCTTTCACATATTCCCAGGGGAAGTCACTCAATGCAGGGAACCACTTGACAGGGACAGAACAGCTAGAAAGAAAAAAATCTTAATGGTTCACACAATAGTTGATCAGAGTATGTATAACTATTCCATGTAATACTGTATGCTTACTGTAATGGAAGTTCTATGTTCCTTGAAAAGTCACAAAACAGCTAACTAAGCTGAAGTAGCTTATTGCAGAATACCATTTTACATTCAGCAAATAGTGGAAAACCAATAAGAAACTATTTCTCCTAGAAGTTTGGGATAATAAATGGAATCTACCACAGGACACATAGTTTCCATTGTAGTAACTGATGGATTAAAAGTAATATTGCATACCCTGAAGACAGTGCATTTAAGACTACATCAAAAATACATGTGGCCTTTTGTCATAGTTTTCGTTGGATTGTTTTGATGAAACACCAAAGGAATATCCAGAAGGAAACTTGTAGAGTGCATCATGAAGAGAAGTCAGGACATACTAAAGGTCAGAGGACTAAAGGCATCCTAAAGTTCAGAGGTCTAATTGAAGGAGTCATATTTATTCTACCACATGGATCCTGGAGAATGATGTAAAGTCATCAGGCCTACTGCCTCACTCTATTAACATAGTAAGGAAAGTTTCTAGATTCCATAAAATGCATAATCTTATCTAGGCCTAGATTGTTTTCAGCCTCTGAGACTTACTGCTGAATAAGCTCACTCCTTTTTTGGTCTTTCCGAACTCTGGCTGAATGGTAAACTCAGCTGTTCTGGCTCTAACTCCTCTCAAAGCTGACTGATTCATTCTGGCCTCTCTCTCTTAGCCCCAAACTCTGGCCATCTATTCTAATCTTTTGAGCTCCTTCTCATTCTCTGGCTTATTCTGTCTTTGCTTTTGTCTAGCTTATTTTCTCTTGAAACTGTCTCGGTACAACTATCCCTATAAAACTGTTTCATTGTTTTCTCTTCTTTTTCCCTGAACTACTCTCTTAAGTAGCTTTCCTTTCCAATCCCTTCTCCTGAGACTTGAACATATCCTATTTGGTTAAATCTTTCTCCAGTTCATCACTTTGTCTGTTTCTCAATTAGACATAAGTTTCATATGTGGATGCTCTGTCTTCAAACTAAATTCACCTTCATTTTTTGGGAATAAAAGTGTATACTAACAGGGTCTATCTGTCTTCCAGCCAGAGGAATTAAAGTTGTGTGCTAAGGGATGAGCCATACCATAACTAGAAACAGTTTTTGTTTCAGTAAGTAACACAATCTCAGGGTACACAGTGTGATCATATATCCTGCAACAAATCTTTTTTAGTTCCCTGCAGTAAGAGGGTGCATTTTTTTCTCATATAAGAAGTAACAAAAAAGTGTGATAAAAGCAAGGAAACTTCAATTGCTATGCCCATTTTACTACTTACATCAGAGTATAACTAGCAATGGGCACCCACTAATCTGTTGTATGTGGAAACTATTTCACTAAATAATTTTCAGCTTTACAGTAAAAGATAATACAGTATTCAATTTACACAACTGGCTAGAGTGACTGTGCTTATATTCAAACAATTTATTTTATTGCTACTGTTGTTTCTCATTTCTGAGAAATTATTTTCATTATTTTCACCCTCTTTTTCTTCTTTCAAGTCTCCAAACACTACTACCACCTCTCCTTCAAATTCATGGTGTTTTTTAATTATTTTTTATCATATGCATATATGCATTTGCACATCCATATGTATTTCTAAATATAGCATGTTGAGTCCATATAATGGTACATGTATGCATGTTTTCAGGAATAAGCATGTGGCACAGATTAAACAATTTGTATACTTTTTCCTGGGGAAGAGCTCTCTTCTGACCATAGCTTTACTAATTTTCCTGTAGGTTTTGTGTAGGGTTGAGGATTTTATTAATGACTCACATGGCATTATAACCCTATGTGTTCTGTGGTCACATAAATATCTTGGCAATAATAAATACTTCTCTAGTTGGACTAAGAACAACATCAACAAAAGAATAAAATGCCTCCAACTGTCTCCTTGGGAATTTTATCTGAATTTCCTTGCAAAATGTCAGCCCAAATGGGTTTGGTAAGACAGACAGACACACAGGAAGTGAGAGAGAGAGACAGAGAGAGAGAGAGAGAGAGAGAGAGAGAGAGAGAGAGAGAGAGAGAGA
>NW_021604746.1:813670-830446 GCF_004785775.1 Grammomys surdaster | reverse complement strand
AGAGAGAGAGAGAGAGAGAGAGAGAGAGAGAGAGAGAGAGAGAGAATGAGAATATGAAAGAATAGAGGAGAACTCAACTGTATGGATAAAGAAAAAGCTTAAATCCCTGCTGCTTTAAGCTTTCAAGGTACAGTGAGTTGGGGTGGAAGTACCCATAACTGTGTTAAGAAATCCTTATCTTATGCTGTAAGAAAGTCCAATATACACATTTGTTCCATAGAATGAAGTTTAGGAGAATTGAGTCTCTCATTCTGAGACCATAGAAGGAGTAAATGCAGGTTTTAGCTACCCCATGAGTGAATGCTAGCAACAAAATAATACTATAAAATGTCTAGGAATCAATTGTTTTTGAGCACATGCCTATAAACATATAAGAAGCTTACAGAGTACCAACTATATGAGACTATAAAAGAAAACCTCCAGCACACACTTATCAAAACACTAAATCTACAGAAAAATAAGAATATTAGAAGTTGCAAGGGAAAAAGGCCAGGTAACATACAAAGGCAGACCTATGTGACTGACATCAGACTTCCCAATGGAGATTCCTAAAGGAACAAAGGCCAGGACAGATGTCTTGCAGCCACTAAAAACCAACATGTCAACTTAGACTAGCCAGGAAAACTCTAAATCCCCACGGATGGAGAAAACAAGATATTTCAAGTAAAATCCAAATTTAAACAATGTATATCCAAAATTCCACCATACAGAAAATACAAGAAGGAAAACTTCACCTACAAAGGACAATGGCAGCCAAGAAAACACAGGAAATAAAGTAATTCAATACCAGGAAAACAAAACAAGAAGCACACACAAAAACACATTTCCCAGCAGCTTATGGTACCTTCTCCAAATTTGACAATATAGTCATTCACAAAACAGGAAGAAGTACATATAAGCAAATTTATACAATGCCTTGTATCTTAGCTGATGACCATGGATTAAAGCCTGACTTCTACAATAAAAACACCAGAAAACCTACATAGTCATAGAAAGTGAACAACTCTCCACTCAATGATCTCTGGGTCAGGAAAGAATTAAAGGAATAAATTAAAGATATTCTCAAATTCAATGAAAATGAAGGCACAACATACCCAAATGCAAAGGACATAATGATAGCAGTGCTAAGTAGAAAGTTCATAGCACTAAATGTCTCCACAAAGAAATCAGAGATTTTTCATACCAGTAATTTGAAGTTTCATACCAGAAATTTGAAAAAAAGAAATCAGATTTCTAAAAAAAAAGAAAAGAAAAGAAAAAAAGAAAAAGAAATCAGAGATTTTTTCATACCAGCAATTTGAAGGTACATGGGGAAGCTTGAGGAAAAAATTAAATAATATCCAAATCCATCTAAGAGTAGAACATTGTATGAAATAATCAAACTTGGGGCTGAAATCAATCAATTAGAAACAAAAGAAAAACTGAAAAGAATCTATGAAAACAGAAGTTGTTGCTTTGAGAAAATGAGCACAATAACAAAGTCGTAGCCAAACTAGCTAAAATCCATAGAGAGACAGTATCCAAATTTAAAAAAAAAAATCAGAAATTAAAATGGAGATGTGTCCAGTCCAGCTGGACAATCAAGTGGGACCCTTAGACCCCTGTGGAGAAGACTGAGATGCGCAAGAAAATAAGGAGGCACAGCAAGTCAAGAAGTCTGATCAAGCTGGCAAAGATTTTATTTTTCACTCACTTTATATACTCTGAAAACAGGATATGGGTAGGGGGTAGGAAGGGTTTTGCAGGTGGAGGAAGCTAGCTACAGCTGTGGGGTCTAACTAGGTTATACCTGTTGTTCTTACAAAGCCTTGCCATTACCAAGGGTTCTAAAAACATCTATCTAGCAGGATGTTGGCTAAATCTAAAGATCAGGATGAAGGGTTACTAAGGTGGGTTGCTATGAGGCCTTGTTTGAAGTTCTGAGAACTGAAAATACAACCAGTGAATCATGGAAGGTAAGCAGAAAGAGGAATAGTAGATAGGAGAGCCTAGGATGGCTTCCCACAGAGATGTAGCAACAGACAAAAAAGAAATGCAATGAATCCTTAGGTCTTACTTCCACAAAATTGGAAAACTTAAAATAAGTGGATGATTTCCTAAAGAGGCACCATTTACCATAGTTAAAGAAAGACCAGATAAATTATCTAAATAGTCCTATAACCCATAAGGAAATAGAAGCAGTCATTAAAAGTCCCCCCACCCAGGAAAAAAAAAAAGAACCCAGGACCAGAAGGTTTTAGTCCAGAATTCTACCAGGTTTTCAAAGAAGAGCTAATACAAAATACTACTCAAATTATTCCAGAAAATAGAAACAGAAAGAACACTACCAAATTGATTTTATGAAACCATAGCCATCTTGATACCTAAACCAATACTCAACAAAGAAAGAGAATTTCAGACTAGAGAGACTTGTGGAAGAGTTAGGGATAGAAGTGAGAAGTTGGAGGGTTCAAGGACACTGCACAAAGCCAAGTAAGCTGGAACCATGGGGCCTCACAGAACCTTGGCCTCTAACCAGGGTGCATGCAGGAGCTGGACCTTGACCGCCTATACCTTTGTCACAAATGTACAGATGATCTTCATGTGAGACCACTAACAAGTGGAGCAATGGCTGTTTCCATCAATGTATGCCTTTACCTGGGATGCCTAGTTCAGCTTCAGTGGGAAAGAATGTGCCTAGTCATGCTGGGACTAGATGTCCCAGTGTGGACTCATACACAAGACAGGCTCCTCTTCTCTAAGGAGAAAGGGTATAGCAAATAGGGTGAGGACAAATGTAAGGGTGAGACTGAGAAGAGAAGAGAGAGGGGAGCTGAGATTGGGATTCAAAGTGCATACTAAAAAATGTCAATGGTAAGCTGAAGCACTTTCTTTATATAAGTTCCTGGCAGAAAGCAATAGGATATTAGTAGAAAGTTAACCAAAATTTTCACATACTAAAATATTCAATTATTCTTAAAATGTTTCTAAAACAAAAAATGGTTTTATTAAGAAAAAATATAGCCGGGCATTGGTGGCGCACACCTTTAATCCCAGCACTTGGGAAGCAGAGGCAAGTGGATTTCTGAGTTCGAGGCCAGCCTGGTCTACAGAGTGAGTTCCAGGACAGCCAGGACTATACAGAGAAACCATGTCTCGAAAACAAAAACAAAAACAAAACAAAACAAAACCAAAAAAGAAAAAGAAAAAATATTCTCAATATTTATTACTATATTAAACCTTAGTGCCAGAAGAAATATCTCCATGCATTTATGGTCATTTACTTGTAAATGGATTTAGTCTGTGGTACTTATTTGATGACAATTCTTTAAGAATTGATGACTGTGAATTTCAGAATATATTTAACTACTTAATAAAAAGCATAAGAACAACATTCAAAACAAAGAGAGTATATATTTACTTTCTAATGCCAATTAATAGAAAAAATATTTTTATTATTGAGCATATAATAAAATTACATCATTTTTTCTCTTCACTTTGTTCCCACTAAATGCTAAATGGCTTTATTCCCTTTACAAGCTCATGGCCCTTGTAAATTAATTTTTGTTACATATAAATATATGTGTGTATATAATTTAGGAATTATATGTAGATATAATTCTTATATGATGTATATTTACATTTCATATATTAATATATAATATGAAATTCATATACAAATGAATATAAATATACACACACATATATATTCCTAAATTATATATAAATAGAATCTACTCACTTTTTACATTATTTTCTTACATTTTCAGTGATGGCAATTTTGCCTTCGATAATTATTTACTTTGCATTGCCCCAGGAAAGATGTTTTCTTTCTCTGTCAGGATTTTGTAATTCTGTGTAGTTCTTCTTGAAGTCTCAGGAGAGTTTTTCCACTCATACTAACATGTCTTGTTCAGCTCCTATTTAAGTAGTCAAATTTGTGAGACTTTAAGTGTGTTTAGGGATAACAAAGACATTCCTAAGAGATCCAGTCTCACAGCAAACTCCCTGATCCTCAGGATCTTACAATCTTTCTGTCGCATCTACCTTAGTGAAAACAGGGTATTAGGAATAGAAGTTGTATTGCAGAGGCATCAGTTGGGACGAGGTTCCAAAATTCTTCATTTTGATCAGATATGGCTTACATAATTGTCTGCATTTGTAGTAAAGAGAAGTTTTTTGAAGAGGTGTGAGGAATAAACCTAAATTTGTGTATGAAGACAGACATTTAGAATGTTTAGGAGATATTCTCGTTCAGTAAACTGACAGTAGTACGGTTTCCAGAAGTAGGCCTAGTTTTGCTCTTGACAAGCAAGAAATATGCCCAAGTACAGCTAACTACCTAACTTTGAAACTGCTTGCCTAGCATATAGATAGTAGCTAAAGAGTCACAATAACTAGGACTGAAGTCATAATAGTAAGTGTTGTACAATTTGATAGACTCTTGATTTCATTTAATGGCATAGAAATTGAAAGAAGTGTTTTTATAAATGGTGATGCATTCTGGAGAAGCATGCAATAATAAAATTGCATTTTGTAATAAATTCATAATTCGTGACTTAATGAAAAGGTGTGAACTATAAGAAGTCTTTAGATGAAAAATGTGTAAAGATACAGATTTTAAAAGTAGTAAGGATAGTCAGTTAGACTTGAAAAAAATTGACATGAGACACATTTTGTATTTTAAATGACAGTTGCATGTAGTTAAAGTAAGTTACTTGTTCTGTTTGACTGGCATTTGACATTAGGTAATAAAGTGCAATTATTAATAAGTCTATCTTCTAACTTAGCATTCAACATATTACACAGTGATGGGTATAATATGTGCATAAAAGATTACATTTAAGTTTTTAGAATCTAGTATTCTTCAGTATAATCACACAAACCCAAATGAAAGTCTGATAACTTAGGAAATTTCCTTGGGAGCCTAAGAAGCTGATTGATATTCCTGCAAAAATCTAGTATATTAAAGATTAAATATTAAATAAAATTACAATCTACATATATACATGTTTAATGTTTTACCAAAATTGTTTGAAGGACAAGATGAAACTTTATTAGGAACCACTTTCAAAATTTAAGTCAGTATATGATTAGTGCAAGTGGAAGAGTGATAAGGAATCAAAATCTCAAGGAAGTTAAATAAATCACTTGAAAAACAATCTACATTAGAGAAAGGTACATATTTTCGTCATGAGTCACATATATTGCTAGCAGTTTTTAAATCCAGAAGGGTTGAGGCAGATGTAGGCAGTTCTCTATGACTTCAAAGTATCATGTTTATCACAGAAGTATTAAAACAATCCCAGACACATAGTGAAATCCTGTTCATAAAAGCCAATCTGATCCACTTAGACTTGATCTTTGTGCAAAAAGACAAATATGAATGTATTTTCATTTTTCTACATAATAACTGCCATTAAGACCAGCACCTTTTAGTTAAGATGCTCTTTTTCCCATTGTATATTTTTGGCTTCTTTCTCAAAGATCAAGTATCTGAAAGTGTGTGGGTCTTCAATTCTAGTCAATTGATCAATGTGTCTGTCTCTATACCAACACCATACAGTTTTTATCACTATTGCTTTGTGATAAAAACTGCATTGTTTTAGCTATCCTGTTTTTTTTTTTTACATATGAAATTGAAAATTGTTCTTTCCATGTTTCTGAAGAATTGTGTTGGAATTTTGATGGCAATTGTATTTAATCTGTAGATTGCTTTTGGTAGGATGGTCATTTTTACTGTTAATTCTGCCAATCCATGAACATGGAAGATCCCTCCATTTTCTGAGGTCTTCTTCAATTTCTTTCTTGAGAGAAATACAGATTTTTCACTTGTTTGGTTAGAGTTAACCCAAGATGTTTTATATTATTTGTGACTATTGTGAAGGATATGGTTTCCCTAATTTCTTTCTCAGCCCTTTTCTCACTTGTACAAAGGAAGGGTACTGAATTATTTGAGTTAATTTTATGTGAACCCACTTTGCTGAAGTAATTTATGAGCTGTAGAATTTCTCTGGTAGAATTTTTGGGGTTGCTTATGTATATTATCATATCATCTGCATATAGTGATACCTTGGCTTTTTCTTTGCCCATTTTTTATCCCCATGAGCTACTTTTTTTGTCTTATTGCTCTAGCTAGACCTTTGAGTAACATATTGAATAGATGTGGAGAGAGTGGGCATCCTTTTCTTGTCCCTGATTTTAGTGGGATTTCTTCAAGTATCTCTACATTTAATTTGATATTGGCTTTTGGTTTGTTGTATATTGCTTTTATTATGTTTAGGTATGGACCTTGAGTTTCTGATAAAGACTTTTTACATTAAGGGGTGTTATATTTGTCAAATGATTTTTCAGCATCTAATGAGTTAATTATGTGATTTTTTTTCCTTTGAGTTTGTTTCTATAGTGAATTACATTAATAGAATTTCATATATTGAACCAACCTTACAGCTCTGGGATGAAGCCTACTTGATCATGCTGAATGATGTTTTTCATGTGTTCTTGAATTCAGTTTGTGAGAATTTTATTGAGTATTTTTGCATCCATATTCATAAGCGAAGTTGGTCTGAAGTTCTCTGTTTTTTTGTTGTTGTTGTTGTTGAGTTCTTATGTGATTTAGGTATCAGAGTAATTGTGGCTTCATAGAATGAATTAAATAGTGTTCCTTCTGTTTCTATTTTATGGAGTAGTTTGAGGAGTGTTGGTATTAGCTCTTCTTCTAAGGTCTGGTAGAATTCTGCACTAAAGCCATCTGAACCTGGGCTTTTTAACTTTGGAGGCTTTTAAGTACTTCTATTTCCTTAGGTGATATGGGCCTGTTTAGTTTACCTACTCTTGATTTAATGTTGGTACGTGATATCTGTCTAGAAAATTACCCATTTCATCTAGATTTTCCAGTTTTGTTGAGTATAGGCTTTCATAGTAATATCTGATGATTTTTTTAATCTCCTCAGTTTCTGTTATTATGTCTCCCTTTCTGTGCCCTTTAGTTAATTTGGCTAGGGGTTTTTCTATTTTGTTGATTTTCTGAAAGAAACAGCTTTTGGTTTTGTTAATTTTTTTTATTGTTCTCGTTGTTTCTATTTGGTTGATTTGGACCCTGAGTTTGACTATTTCCTGTGGTCTACTCTTTTTGAGTATGTTCATTTCTGTTTGTTCTAGAGCTTTCAGGTGTGCTTTTAAGTTGTGAGTATAGGATCTCTCCAATTTATTTACCAGGTCACTTAATGCTATGAACTTTCCTCTTAGCACTATTTTCATTGTGTCCCATAAGTTTGGATATTCTACTGCATCATTTTCATTGAATTCCAGAAAGTCTTTAATATCTTTATTTCTTCCCTGACCAAGTTATCATAGATCCAAGTAGATACAAAAACCAGACACACTGAATCTAATAGAGGAGAAAGTGTGATAGAGCCTCAAACTCATTGTCTTGGGGGTAGGGCAGATTTCCTAAGCAGAACTCCAATGGCTCAGGCTCTATGAGCAAGAATTGACTAGTGGGACCCCATGAAACTGAAAAGCTTCTGTAAGGTTAATAAAAATAAAATAGGGTTTGAAAAAAATTAAAGATAAAAGAAGGCAAAATTAAAATAGTTTATACTTTGTGATCATGATCCCATTCAACATTCAGTTATACATGCCAAGACATGAAGTGTATTACAATCAAGTCATAATGTCATCCACAAATGTTTTATTATTCAGGATGACACAGAAAGTATACTGGCTGTGAGCTTTAGAATGTGGGAAACTCTAGGTATACAGAGAATACTGATCACAGTGAGATGTCATTATATGAGAAACTATACAGTTGACTCGTAATAATGGGGAATCATGATTTTCACATTATCACCATGCTGAGAATTCTAACTTTAATTTTTTTTTTGTCCAGATACTGAACCCCTTAAAATATACAGGCAATTATCTGGCAAGGTGGGAATGGATGTATTTTGGCTAGGAAATCTCAGCATATAGCTGTAAGACACTGAAGAACTGTCCCATTGAAGTAGCTAATAGCCTTTAGTGATAGCAGTTTTATAATGTATACAATACGGTGTATCCTCACATCTGTGAAATGCTTCTTCAACAGTAGATAAGGAGACAATAGTTAATGGCTTATTGTCCATTTTTAATGTATGGAGTAAATCTCTTCCATTAGGTGATATTTGGTGTCATCAATGTCACATTCTTTTCTTCTTTCTTATTTTAATACGTTTATCTCTGTACAAATACATCCTGAGTGCAAACTCCCCTTTCTCCACCCCTTTGAGTTTGCTACCCTCTATTTCCCTCCTACCTCAATTACAGTGCTCCTCTGCTTCCCTACTGAAAAGAACAGGACCCAAGTGTTATCAACCAACCAATCCATAACAAGATGCAAAACAAAAGAAAATGTAACAAAAACCTCACAAATCCTTCCAACAAAGATGAATGAGTCAACCCAGTAGGAGAAAATGTGTCCCATGAGAAAACAAAAGTCAGAAGTACCCCTTCTTCCACTGTTAGGATTCTCACAAGCACCTCAAGCTTAACAACCACAACATGTATTCAGAGGACCTAGCACAAACACATCAGAATCTGTGATTGCCACTTCAGTCTCTGTGATCCCCTATGAATCCTGCTTTGTTGACTCTCTGGGTCATGTTCTCCTGGTGTCTTTGATGTCTCTGGCTCTTACGATCCTACTCCCATCTTTTACAAGTTTCAAGAAGCTCTGCCCAAGGTTTGAGTGTAAGTTTCTGCATCTGATTCCATCAAGGGCCGGAGAAAGCCTCTCTGATGCTATTACATTTGTCCACAATTTTAATGTTTGTTTGTATGTTTGTTGATGCTTAGTTTCTTGAGTATTTTATATATTTTGGATATTAGCCTTGAATCAAATATGGAGTTTGTGAATCTTTATCATTCAGTAGGCTATTGCTTCATTCTATTGCTGCTATCTGTACCTTGCACTAATAGAAGGCTTTTAGTTTCACAAGATCCCATTCAATAATTGTCAATTTTAGTGCCTGTACTATTGGAGTTCTGTTCAGGATGTTGTCTCCTGTGTTCATGTGTTTAACACTATTCTCCACTATCTCCACTACCAGGTTTGATGTGGTTTGTTTAATGTTGAGGTCTTTGTTCCATTTAAAGTTGTGTTTTGAGCAGCATTATACATATGAATCTATTTGTATTCCTCCACATGCAGAAATTTAGTTAGATCATTACCAGTTGTTGAAGATTCATTCCTCTTTCTATAGTATGTGCCTGGCTAATTTAACAAAGTTAGGTGTCCATAGGTATATGGATTATGGATTATTGCCAGGGGCTTCCAATCAATTTCATTGATCACAGTAATTATATGTCAACAGTATGTGGTGTTTATTTCTATAGCTCTGTAGTGTAGCTTGAAATCAGGAGTGGTGCTAACTCCAGAAGTTCTTTATCATCCAGGACTGTTTGAGCATCCCCAGCTTTTTTTTTCTTCATGTGAAGCTGAATATTGTCCTTACAAGGCCTGTAAACAATTGTATTGTAGTTTTGGTGACGATTGTACTCAATCTGTATGTTGCTCCTGATAGACTTGGTATTTTTCTGTCATTTCAAACAAGCCATGACTGTGGGAGATATATAGCTCCAATATCTGCAACCCGCTTCCATTCTCTGAGAAGTTTTTCAATTTCATTCTCCAAAGGCTTGAAATCTTTGTCATATAATTTTTTGACTTGCTTGGATAGAGTTACTCCAAGATATTTTATATTATTTTTGGGTTTTGTGAAGGGAGTTTTTTCCCTGATATTTTTCTCTGTCTTTTTTGTGTATGGAAGGACAACTTATTTCTTTGTTTGTTTCATATTCAGCCAACGACACACTGATGAAAGTGTTTTTCAGTTCTGAGAGTTCTCTGCCAGTTTATGGCATTGTTTATATAGTATATTTTTATATCAACTGAAAATAATGGTATTGTGACTTCTTCCTTTTCAGTTTGTATCCCCTTGATCTATTTCAGCTCTCTTATTTCTGAAGCTAAAACTTTAAGTACTATATTGAATAGATATGGATAGACAACCTTCTCTTGTTTCTGAATTTTGTGAGATTGCTTTGAGTTTCTCCCTTTTCATTTAATGTTAGTTAAAGTCTTGCTGTAAATTTCCTTACTTTTCTTGATTTTTATAGGTTGAATCATCACTATATCTCTCATATGAAGCCTACTTGGTCATGATATATAAATTTTTTGATAAATTCTTGAATTCAGTTTGCCAGTATTGTGTTAAGTCTTTTTGCATGTATGTTCATAAGGGAAGCATGAATATACTTATCTTTTTTTGAATCTTTGTATGGTTTTTCTATCAGGGTCACTTTGACTTCATAAGATATATTTGATGAAGCAGAGGGAGGGAGGGACCTGGATGGTAGAGGATGCAAAATCTGGTATGCCTGGAGACAAGAGAGAAGCCCAGAGGGCCAGGAAAATGACAGGAAATATGCAGCTGCTGAGGATGAGGGTGTCGGGTGAACCCCTCGAAAATCCCAGAGACCTGGACTTGAGAGACTCCCAGGACTCAATGGGGATGACCTTAATCAAAATGCCAAACAGTGAGGAGATGGACCATGAAGAGACCACATCCAGTAGATAGACAGCGCTGCATAGTGGAGGCATGGGGTCACCAACCCATGGACCAGAGACTGAAGGAAATGCAACCCAATGACGGGCCTAACTTAGGTGCCCATGGGTGGGCATCAAACCCTGACACTATTACTGATGCTATGTTGTCCTTGCACAGAGGAGCCTAGCATGGCTGTCCTCTGAAAGACTCTACCAGCAGCTGACTGAGACAGATGCAGATACTTACAGCTAACCATTGGACTGAGTTCAGGTACCTCTAATGGAAAAGTTAGGGAAAACATTGAAGGAATTGAATGGGAAGGCTACCACATAGGAAGACTAATCTTGTCAACTAACCTGGAACCCTGGGTGCTCCCAGAGACTAAGCCACCAACGAAAGAGTATACATGGGCTGGTCCCAGGAGGAGCCTTGTCTGGCTTCAGTGAGATTCAGTGAGAGAGGATGAGCCTAATCCTGTACAGACATGATGCCCCAGGGAAGCGGGATGCCTGGGGCTGGGGGTGGGTTGAGAAAGTGGGAGTGGAGATGGGATGGTGGGGAATTACCCTCTCAGAGGCAAAGGGAGGGGGATGGGGTAAAGAACTCCAGGAAGGGGGACCTGGAGGGCAAGCAAAATTTGGAATGTACACAAATAAAATAATCAATTTTTAAAAAAGCAATAATTTGACAATTTCATTCTCTTTCTCATTTCTTTTTTTTAAAGAATAGTTTGAATAGTATTGATGTTACCTCTTCTTCAGAAGTCTGGTAGAATTATGTGCTAAAATCATCTGTCCTGGGCTGTATGTGTGTCTGTGTGTCTGTGTCCCTGTGTGCATGTGTGTGTGTGTGTGTGTGTGCATTTTGGAGAGAATTTTAATTACTTCTGTTTCATTAGGGGTTATATGTATATTTAAATTGTTTATCCGATCTTAATTTAATGTTCGTACCTGGTATTTATTAAGAAAATTGACCATTTCTTTTAGTTTTTCCAATTTTGTACAGTACTGATTTTTAATTATGACCCAATGATTCTTTGGATTTCTTTAGAATAGCTTGTTGTGTTTCCCTTTTTCTGATTTTGATAATTTAATAATCTATGTATCTTAGTATTTGAAGTAAAGGTTTCTGCTTTGTTGATTTTCACAAAGAACCAATTCTTTCTTTTATTAATTCTTGCATTATTCTTTTTGTTTCTATTTTATTTATACAACCCCCCTCAGTCTGATTATTTCCTACAGTTTACTCTTCTTTTCTGTGCTTACTTCTTTGTGTTCTAGAACTTTCAGATGTGCTGTTAAGATGCTTATATTACTATATGTCACTCCAGTTATTTATACAGACATTTAGTGGTAGGTACTTTCCTTTTACCAGTACTTGCTTTTATTCACATAAGTTTGCATGTGTATTGTATTTAATTTTATTGAATTACAGGAAGTCTAAGTATCTTTATATTTCTTTTGGTCTTGACTCAATAATCATAATGTACAGTTTATTTAGTTTCCATGATATTTTAGGCTTTTTATTGTTTCTAATTTTTAAAAAATAAACTTTAGTATGTGGTAAATTGATAGGATACAGGAGTGGTTAGAGTTTCCTTGTATTTGTTGATACTTGCTTTGTGACCAAGTATATGGTCAATTTTGGAAAAAGTTCCAAGAGATGCTAAAAAGACCATATATACTTTTTGTTGGGAGCAAAGCTATATAGATTTCTGTTAAGTTTGTTTTAAATACCTTTAAACTTCATTATTTCTTTCTTTAGGTTATATATAGAAGAGCTGCCCATTAGTGAGGGTTTAGTGCTGAAGTCTATTAATATTAATCTTTGAAGCTCAGTGTGTGATTAAGCTTGTGATGCTTCATTTACAAACGTGGATTCTCTTGATTTCAGGGAATATATATCAAGAATATTAGCATAAAAGCTCAGAATACCCACCATATGGAGCTTAAGAAGAAAGACCAATAGTGTAGATGTTTCAATTCCACATACAACAGGGAATAAAATAATCACAGAAAGTAGAGGGAGGGATGGACCTGGGAGGGAGAGAGGAGGGGGAGGAAAAAAAGGGGGTCAGGAACAGGTATTGGAAAGGACATGGGAGAAGTACAGAGGGTCAGGAAATTGAATAAAATCATGTAGCAGTGGAGAATTGGAACTGAAGGCAGCCATTAGAAAGTCCCAGACTCCAGGGAAGCAAGAGGCTCCCAGGATCCAATGGTAAAGACTTTAGCCGAAATACCCAACAAAGGGGAGATACAATCTGTAGAGACCAACTCTAGTGGATAAGCATGGCCTCTAGTTGAGAAATGGGGCCACCCATGAATCTCAAAATTTTTAACCCAGAAATGTTCTTATCCAATAGAAAGACAGGGATTAAAAAATGAAACAGAGACTGAAGGAAAGGCCATCCAGAGACTGCCCCATCTAGGGACCCATCTCCTCTGCAGACACCAACCCCCCACACTATTGTTGATACCAAGAAGCACTTGCTGACAGGAGCCTTGTATAGCTGTCTCCTTGAGAGTGTCTGCTAGTACAGACTAATAGACATGGACATACAGGCAACCATTGGACTGAGCCTGGGGACACCAATGGAAGATCTAGGGGAAGGACTGAAGGAGTTCAAGGGAATTCCAGCCCCATAAGAAGAACAATTTCAATAACTGGACCAATCAGAGCTCCAAGGGAATAAACCACCAACCAAAGAGTACATAGAGGGAGCCAGGACTCCAGATACATATGTAGCAGAGGCTGGCCTTATCTGACATTAATAGGAGGGGAAGGAGGCTTGATGCCCCCAGTGTAGTGGGATGCTAGACGGGTAAGGCAGGAGTGAGTAAATGGGTGGAGGAACACCCTCTTAGAGGCAAAGGAGAGGTAGAGAGGGGGCATGGGATGGGTGAGGTTGGTGGAGGGGTAACTGGGAAGGATAGTATTTGAAATGTAAATGAATAAAATGATTAATTAAAAAAAAAGAAAGTTTGACTGAGAAGAAGAATACTAGGCCCAGGCTTGTGGATGATAATTCATGTGATGGAGGTACCACTGAGAAATGGAGAGCAGTAGTATTATCACACCTTTCTGAGATTTCCTTAAAATAGTCAATGAAGTGAAAGCTTCACATTGGATAGATGATTAGGCAGTACTTGTACAAATATATTTTCATTTGGAGGAGACATGGCCAAATGTGTAAATTCCAACTCATCATCAGCAAACAATGATTTAGCTAGATAGTCAGAGATTTGAAAGGAAAACAACTGGGAAGTTGATGTGAAAGAAAACGTGGAAGAAATATTTAGATCTACTTCTCTGAATTGGCAAAGTGAGTTGTTTGTCATGTAAAAGGTCATTGAAGGGTGACATCACCAGGACAGGACATAAATAATCAAATAAATAAAATATCCATTCCTGTGGACAGCCAGCATCTTTGTCTAGCCATCCTTTTTCTTCAGCTGTCTCAATAATTTGCTAAGATGCCCATGAGCATGTAAGACAGAATAGAGAATTTCAGCCATTTAAGATGTGATAGAAGAAATGGGTATATTGGTCAAAGAAGATGTTAAATATCAAAACAAAAGAGAAACAAACAAAAGTCTAATGCACATCATTCATGAAATCTGGGATGGAGAAAAGACACATATGAGAAAAAGCACAAAGGAAGGTAAAAATATCCAACTCAAAATCACAGAAAATATTTTCAATGAAATCATAGAAGGAAATTTTCCTAATGTAAAAAAGGAGATACCTATCAAAGTACAAAAGTAAACTCTTTACTTAATAATTATTGGGTCAGGGAATAAATAAAAAAATTAAAAACTTTCTAGAGTTCAATGAAAATGAGGACACTACATATGCCAACTTAAGGTACACTACGAAAGCATGCTAAGAGGAAAGTTAAAAGCACTAAATGCCCTCATAAGGAAATTTTAGAGTTCTCAAACTAATGGCTTAAAAATGCTTCTGAAGGTTCTAGAAAAAAGAAGCAAACACACCCAGGAGCAGTAGACAGAAAGAAATAATCAAACTTGGGGCTGAAATCAGTCAATTAGAAACAAAGAAGTAACAAAAGCAAGACCTGGTTCTTTGACAAAATCAATAAGACAGAAAATCCTTAGCCAAAGTAACTAAAAGGCAGCAAGATTAAAAAAATCAGAAATGAAAAGGGAGACATAACAATGGACAATGAGGAAATTCTAAGAATTTACTAGGTCTTTCTTCAAAAGCCTATACTCCAAAAAATTAGAAACTCCAAATGAAATGGATGATTTTCTAGACAGACACCAATTACCAAAGCTAGATCAAGATCACATAAACCATGAGAATTGTCCTATAATCCCTAAGGAAACAGAAGCAGTCATTAAAAACTGTCCAACCAAAAGAAGCCCTGGGCAAGATGGCGTTAGTGCAGAATGCTACCAGTCTTTAAAAGAAGAGTTAGTGTCAACAATTCTCCAAGTAATCCACAAAATAGAATCAAGAAGAACTCTGTCAAAATCACTCTATGAAGCCACATACCTTGATACTTAAAACATACAAAGACTCAACAAAGAAAAAGAACTTCAGACCAATTTTTCCTATGAACATTGACACAAAACTATTCAATATAATATTCATAAACCAAATCAAAGAACACATCAAAGACATAATCCACCATGATAAAGTAAGATTTAATCCAGGGATACAGGGATTGTTCAATATATGAAAGACCATCAATGTAATCCATCATATAAACAAACTGAAAGAAAAAGAAACACATGATCATCTCACCAGATGTCAATGAAGCATGAGAAAAATCCAACAGCTTTTCATGATAAAAGTCTTGGAGAGAGGAGGGATACAAGAGGCATACAATAAAGGCAATACACAGAAATCTAATAGTCAACATCAAATTAAGTGGAGAGAAACTTAAAGTATTTCCACTAAAATCAGGAACAAGACAAGGCTGTTCCCTCTCCCGATATCTCTTCAATATAGTATTTCATGCTCTGGCTAGAGCAACAAGACAACTAAAGGAGATCAAGTTGATACAAATTGGAAAAGAAGAAGTCAAAGTACTACTATTTGCAGATAATATGATAGTACACACAAGTGACCCCCAAAATTCTACCAGAGAATTCCTACAGCTGGTAAACATGTTCAGCAAAGTAGCTAGATGCAAACTTAACTCAAAGAAATAAGTATCCCTCCTTTATATAAATAATGAATGGGACAAGAATGAAATTAGGGAAACACACACTTTACAATAGCCACAAATAATATAAAATACCCTGGGGTAACTCTACCAAGCAAGTGAAAGATCTGTAAGACAAAACGTCAAGTTCTTAAAGAAAGAAATTGAAGAAGATATCCGAAGATAGAAAGATCTCCCATGGTCATGGATGGGTAAGATTAACATAGTGAAAATTGCCATCTTATCAAAAGCAAGCTACAGATTCAACACAATCTCCATCAAAATTCCAACACAATTTTTCATGAACCTTGAAAAAGCAATTCTCAAATTCATGTGGAAAAATAATAAACCCAAACCCATAATAGCCAAACCAATCCCGAACAATAAAAGAATTTCAGGAGGAATCACCATCCCTGACTCCAAGCTGTACAACAGAGCAATACTAATAAAATCTGCATGATATAGGTACAGAAGCAGACGCAGTGATCAATGGAACCAAATCGTAGACACATAAATAAACCCAAATACTTGATTTATTTGTTAAAGAAGCCAAAATCATACAAAGGAAAAAAAAGCATCTTCAACAAATGGTAGTGGTCTAGTTGGATGACTGCATATAAAAGAATGCAAATAGACAGGCCAATGGAAAATTAAAGTGGCCCAAGAAGAAGCACAAGAATTAGAGATCCACTCATTTATACATTCAGGAGTCCCATAAAAATACTAAACTGAAAACTATAGTATAAATACAAATCAACTGGTGAAGTCCTGCAAGGTCCACTGATTATTGTTCCAGTCTCTGTGAATTAACATGAGCTTTTCTCAGTTGTTTTTGAGGGCTTGGTTCCCTTAGTGTACTCTGTCCCCTCGATCACCCCTAATCCCTTGGTCTCCACTTCCACGTGGTTCCCTGAACTCTGATGGGACAGATTTGGTAGAAACATGGTGATTAGAGCTGGATTTCTCTCTCTCTCTCTCTCTCTCTCTCTCTCTCTCTCTCTCTCTCTCTCTCTCTCTCTCTCTCTCTGTCTGTCC
>NW_021604746.1:680606-813570 GCF_004785775.1 Grammomys surdaster | reverse complement strand
GTCTCTCTCTGTCTCTCTCTCTGTCTCTCTCTCTCTCCCTTCCTCCCTCCCCTCCCTCCTCCTCCTCCTCCTCCTCCTCCGTCTCCTCCTCCTCCTTTTTCTTCTTCTTCTTCTTCCTTCTTCTTCTTCTTCTTCTTCTTCTTCTTCTTCTTCTTCTTCTTCTTCTTCCTCTTCTTCTTCTTCTTTTTCTTCTTCCTCTCTCTCTCTCTCTCTCTCCCCCTCTCCTCTGTCTCTGTCTCTCTCTCCCTCATTCCTCCAAAGCATGCTTTGAATTCACTATGTACCTGTTGCTAAATTTGAACTCTCGATTCTCCTGATTTCACTATTTTTTCTCAGAGCACAAGCAGGTATGGGCACACTGTATTTATGTAGTACAGGGGATCAATGTTCAATCACATCACATGTTAGGTAAGCATTTTATATCCCTATACCTTTTATTATAGTATTTTCTTTCACGTGTACGACTTTATTCTATCATATTATCTCAGCTATTTTTCCACGAACAGCCATTCTCTTCATGTCACTCAATGGTATAAAAGAAAACAAAGAAAAACAACACAAAAAAGAAAGTAAAAGAAAAACTGCTGCAAGACCCATCTATACAATCCTGTGCCAAAAGAAGCTCGCCCCCCCACACAATAGAGATAACTGCTCATTGGGTCCTTGCAGTTCTGCTCACGAATAGTTAAAAAATAGAAGTAAGTTTAAGTAAGGGTGAGGCCAGGAAGATAAGAACATAAGAGGCTGAAAGTTAGTCATAATGATGGAATGATGAAAAAGCTATATTCAAGACTATATTTTTGTTAAGTCATATAATTAATTATAAATGTCAGTTCCAGAAGCAAAATACCAGTGAGATACTTTTTAGCAGTGTTGGTTACAGAGGATGCAAATAATCCTCTAAATACAGTTGATATCCATAGCTCTTTGCAGTCCACCACATTTATATGGAAAGATGTTATTCATCAAGGCCCCTTATGCTTTTGCTGCAGGACACAACTGAAATCGAGATGGCATCTCTCACTGCTGGGTAGCTTGCACATGACAAAAGGTGCTATGCAGACTTTTGGGGGATAAAATCTTTAATCATATCTAGCTGAGGACTCTGAAAAGTATAATACTGACTACCAATCAAGATGTACACTTTGTCCCATAGTTTCATACCTCTTTGTGGAAAATCCTAACATGGTCTCATTGAGTTTAAGACCTGCTCTGCTCTACAGTATGGAATCTGTGCTTTTCATAGTGAACATGCTTGTACTTATGAGCTTATGTTTGGGCAACACACAGCAAATAACAGATTGATAGAAGGAGCAGGTAGATATAAAGTACTATATTGGAGAAAACATACAAAAGTGACACTATCAAATCAGGTGCTTATAGCATGTAGAAGAAGGGACTGTAGAAGTCCTTCCCAAGTGATTGGGTTCCAGGTTGAGCACAGCCTCTGCTCCATGGATGAACTCCCAGCTTCTGGTATTGACCACCTGTCTTAGTCAGGTCTTCTACTCCTCCACAAAACATCGTGACCAAGAAGCAAGTTGAGGAGGAAAGGGTTTGCTGTTCATCACCAATGGAAGTCAGGACTTGAACTCAAGCAGGTCAGGAAGCAGGAGCAGATGCAGAGGCTATGGAGGGATGTTACTTACTGGCTTGCTTCCCCTGGCTTGCTCAGCTTGCTTTCTTATAGAACCCAAGACTACCAGCCTGGGGATGGCACCACCCACAATGGGCCCTCCCACCCTTGATTACTAATTGAGAAAATGCTTTACAGCTGGATCTCACGGAGGCATTTCCTCAAGGGAGATTCCTTTCTTTGTGATGACTCCAGCTTGTGTCAAGTTGACACACAAAACCAGCCAGTATACTATCCTAGTCACTTACATTCATGAGACAGCATTATCCTCATGGGAATGGTTCACCTTCTAGAGGTTCTTAAGAGCAATACAATATTTTACATATTTTTGATTGTCTCCTCTGTTTTAACTCTGCTTCAGAGTTAGGGGGTCAACCTGCCCAAGGATATGGAGCACTTGAAGATAAACCTGCTTTATTTTGATATCAGAGAGAATGTCCAGGCTCTTAGCAACTGCTTTCAATAGGATGAATAGTAAATGACTGTCTACTAACATAATGCATATATTAAAGTGTTCAGCAGGAAGTAGTGGGGTACATGAGACAGTAGTGTTGGGTGAATGATTATTATTCATTATATATTTAAAAGTGAATTTTGTATCTGAAATCACCTTGAAATGTTGAAGCACCAGGGAAGCCCAGCACCTCTCATTATTCTATACTGGTGATAATTTGTTGAATTCTATGTGCACTTCCTTTGCAAAATTTTTGATGAAACGTAGACCTGCCACATGATGGAGATGAGAAGAAAAAAAGTTTCGTTAGACATTCCTCAAATTATTCCCACTGACTTTTGACACATCTGAAGACTGCTACCACAAACATCTTTTAAGACATGTATTTGAATGCAAGCATTCGCTTCTATTTAGAGTAGATACAGTAAGAACTTTCAATGCTGAGTGACAAAATGGCTTACATGCTGTTTCAAACTTTCAAGCCAAAAAGCACTTGAAATATTTTTAAATTGTTATTTTTATTACAAAGAGGAAAGTTGGCACTTAAAAAAATTGATCTTCAATGTCAACCTTTGTGAACGCAATTCTTTTTTGTAACAGAAAATATAACCATTTTATATATATATATATATATATATATGAATTAAAAATAAAATCTATGCTTGCTCATATTCACCATCGCCCCTGAATCTCCTACCTAGGCATGGCTATCAACACTGCTCAGGAGCCCTACTCCCTAGAGCTAGGAACCTGTGGGAGAATAAGCAGGAACTGAGAACTGTGCACCAAGAACATAACCTACTCTGAACCAGACCCAAGCCCTCTTTTCCTTGAGCACTATTCCACCCTCCTGTGCATCCCCACCCTCCCTTCTAGTCCATTAGTTGGTCATCGCCGCCCCCCACCCCCATGCTATTTTCTGAATCAGTTCTAAGCCCTCATCACGCCATTCTTAGCATTCAGGACCTCTCTAGCCGCACACATTTCTCTAGATACCGTCCCCTCCAAACAACAGTTTCCTACTCCGCGCCCCACTAGCACACAGTGCCCCACATTACCTTAAAATTCCATCTCAGTCCAGCCTCCTTTCTAGGTACCGCCCCTTGTTAGCGTCAATCACTTGTTCTCTGGTCCCGCCTAATTTTCCCCCGGAGCTAACCGCGGACACCAAGCGCTCTCCTGCGCAGCGACCCGGAAGCAGTTTTGCTCTGCAAAACTCGCGTAGCTGGGTGAGTTTTCCCAGATCCTTTACACGGTTGCTGGCACTTTGAACCCGGACCTCTGCCCTGTGATCCTCATCTTGTGTCCAAAGCTCCACTCGGGGACGCGGAGAGCTGCGAGACTGAGGAAGTAGGAACTTGGGAGAGAGATGGCAGCGGAGCCAGGGTGGGGGTGCTCAGAGATGATGCAGTCAGGAGGAACACTGATTCTGAAGCTTCTGCGGTGGGAGAGGGGACATGACTAGCATTTGTGCAGGCAGCGCCTGGTGATGCGGTACTAGAGAGGGCTGCAGGTGACACAGTGGCCGAGGAGCAGCTTGCCGCTGAGCCTGGTGGAAGGGAGAAAGAAAGCAGGGTCTGGGGATGCGGACAAGAGTGGAGAGGAGAGGGAGAGATCAGCTAAGCTGCTAGAATGTTGAGGGCAGTATGAGAGAGTGAAAAGCAGGAAATGGAAGCCAAAGGGGGCGAGACGTATCGGGTCAGAACTTCCAAGACCAACTTCTCAGCACAAAGATTATTTACACTAGAGGGACAGGGGTCCCTGGATAAAGGTCAAAGACAGGAAGAGATAGAGGAAGAAAACGGGGAAAGGAACAAAGAAGAGGGAAGAAAAGAGACAAGAGAGGGGTAAGGAGTATTTGTCCAGGAGTGGGACATAGGATATCTTCTAGATAGAGAGGAGGAGACATATGTGACCCATAGGCAAATGGTGGCTTATAGAGGTAAAATGAGAATTCCCGTGTTAGGACAAGATGTTTCATTTTAAGCTGGCATATTAATTAAGTGAGCCAAAGGTGCCTTTTGGTTGCCAGACTTCAATGCTTTGAAAGCTGGGCCTTCATAGTAAGCCTGAGGAGAAGGGATTGGCCAAATAAGAAAATAGACCCTGGTGGTAGCTTTAACAATGTAATCTAAGAGTTTTTAGCAAGGCGGAGAGAGGAAAAGGGCAAGGCCTACCAGAGTCATTGTCACCATGCTGGAGCTGGCAAAGTCCCTTCAGAAAGTGTGAATGAGATAAGGCAGAATGAGGGAGGGGAGGGCTGGATAAGAGAGAAGTTGATGGACTAGTAAGGTTATTATTACTGAGCTTGTTTTTGTTGTTGAAAAAAAAAACCCTTAACTTTTGTTTAAATTTTAGTAGTATGGAAGAGAGTTGTAACACTTGAATCTGATGGGTGTTAACTGATACTGTGTTAGGCATGGTGGCTCAGATCAGTAATGCAAGCATGTGGAAGAAAGCTGGGGTAGGAAAATTGGGAGTTTAAGATAGCCTGGAATAAATAACTAAGACACTTTCTCAATGAGTGAATACTGTTGAGGTTAGACGTTTACTGACCGTTTATAGTCCTTATACAGCCAGAACTGATGTGACAGTTTTAGATAGTGTCACCCTCTTTGACAGTGGTATACTGTAGAGGAGTTGTGGGATTCTTTTCCCCCTTAACACCTAACTTTTTAGCATAGAATGTGTTGCCTCTGATCACACTAAATGTGTGATGTTTTTTCTCCTTCAGACAGCTAGCTCTCTGTCAGGCACCAACTTTGTGTTATGTGCTTTAACTCATATCTTGCTCACTTCCTGAAGATAATATCCAGTGCCACAGTTTCTCACCACTGTCCCCTTTTACTTCCCAGTCCCATGTCCTGAATATAACCTGCTATCACAAGTACTGTTAATGTACTTGGTCAGCTCTATATTCTCAGGGAAATACTTTGGTTAGATTTACTCAGTACAAGAAACAAGACAAAGGAAACAGGTAACCATTTCAGAAGAGTCTCCTGTAAGTTTCAACATGTCAAGTAGGGAAGCTGTCCTCTTCTGAAGTGTTAGCTGAATATTCTGCTTATGTTTATTTTGTCCATGTGGTTATATGTGTTTGTATGTATACATGTGTGCATTCTGACCTTGTATTTCTCATCTTTCTGAGAAGGGATCAAGTTCTGTAGAAAAGTGCTGCCTCCTGTTGTCCCTCCTGCAGTAGTTTATTGTTGGTATAGTGGGTTGCAGACACCCATATTTCTACATGGTGAATGAAGTCCTTCCAGTGGCTGTGGCTCTGGACACAGGAAGTAGGTGTCTTGCTGGGGTGGTTCCCATGCACCTGTAATCTCAGCTCTCAGGAGACTAAGGTAGCAGGATCTTGCATTCAAGGCCTGCCTAGGCTATCTAGTAGGTTCTTGTCTCAAAAGGGGATGGTAAGTGATCGCATTTACCCTGAATATTATATTTTTCCCATTTTGAGAGAAGGTTCCGTTAGTTCCATATGGCCTGAAAATCACTACGTTGTCTAGGCCTTTGGTTGACAATCCTCTGCTTTAAGTGATGCAATTGTATATGTATGCCACAATACCCATGCTTTATTATTTATTCATTTATTTATTTATTCATTCATTCTCAGAATATTTATTATATAACCTTGCAAGCATATGATGTCCTTAATTGTATGCTTTTGGTATTCAGGACTGACTTCTAAACACTCATGTTGCACAAAGAAGAATCTGGGAGGAGGAGAAGAAAGAGGAAATAAAATGACCCAGGGATGGCTGTCACTCAGGTACAGTAAGTGCACTGCATCCCCATTGGTTCTCGCCTCTCTGAAGTGTTAGGCATGGAGGCTGCTGACCTGTACTGGGTATAGACTAGACTTGTTCACTTGCTTTTACTCATATTTTCCCCTAGCCACTAAATTTTATAATGCAATGATCCTGTCATATAGAAGACATGGGAGAAGCTTCCTTTGAGTGTATCCTAAGAGCAGCCTTTATGCTATTAGGCAGGAAGATTTGTCTAGGATCATATCCAAGTGAACTGTTAGCACTCTAGATGTAGGTTAAAGAAGCTGCACATGGAAGTCATATCTTTATGTGCACAGATCCCTTTTGAGTTATGGAGGGAAAAGAGACCTTCATGGGGAATCATATTCTGCCTAATTCAGTATACCACAGATAGTAAAGTGAATGGTCAGTATTTCCAAGAGAACATCTCAACGACTAGAAAATGAAATGAGGGATAGAGGGTGTTGTATTTCATCATCAAGATATTATAGTTTTGGGGTCTTTTGTGTGTTTGTTTCTCTTATTTATTTATTTATTTATTATTTATTTATATATTTATTTTCATTTATCTATTTACTTTAATCCTGATCCCAGGTTCCCCCACCCAATCCCACTTTTACAAATCCCGTTTCCCCCATTACCACCTCACCTTCTCAGAGAACTGGATCCCCCCCCTTGGGTGCCATCAAGTCCCAGCAGGACTAAGTACCTCCTCTCCCACTGAAGCACAGTCAGGCAGTCCAGCTATAGTAAGTGGATCCCATGGCAGGCAACAGAGTCAGAGACAGCCGCTGCTTCAATTGTTAGGGGACCCAAATGAACACTAAGCTGTACATCTGCTACAAATGTGTGTGTGTGTGGGGGGGTCTAAGTCCAGCCTCTGCATGCTCTTTGGTTGATGATTCAGTCTCTGTGAGTCCCCATGGTCCCAGGTTGGATGTCTCTGTAAGTCTTCTTGTGGTGTCCTCGCCCCCTCCAGCTCACTCAATTCTCTCTCCCACTCTTTCCCAAGACACTGCAAGCTCCATCTGATATTTGGTTGTGGGTCTCTGCCTCTGTTTCCATCGACTGCTGGATGAAGCTTCTCAGGAGACAGTTGTGCTATGGTCCTGTCTGCAAGCATATCAGTGTATTTTGCTTGTTTGGTTGGTTAGGTTAGGTTTTGTTTTGTTCTTGTTTATAGAGAGATTATTTTCCTGTTTAACTCAGATTGTCTTCCTGAGTGCTCATATGATGATACACACCGGGCTTTCATCTCTGTGTGTATGCTCATGTGAGTGTTTACTCATGTGTGTCAGTGTGTTTGGAAGTCAGAGATCAAACCAAGCATCTTCCTCAGTGGCTTACCACTTTTATTTTGATACAGTATCTCCCATTGAATCTGGAGTTCATTAATTGGTTAAGCTCCATGGATCTGTCTATCTCCATCCATATAATACCAAGTTTACAGATGCACTCAGCTTTTACATAATGCTGGCGATGAAAACTTCAGTCCTCATGCTTTCCAAGCAAGCACTTTACTTCCTGAGCTGTCAATAGGAATTAGCCTGAGTCCTCAACAATAGGGGCTTCTGTAAACAACGTCCTACAGACCCTGCTATTCCCAGGGAACTCTTGTGAAGCTGGCATTTGGGGTAAAAGTGGTTATATTTTTCAGTCATTGGAGAATGTGTCCTTGTAATTAAAGAAAATACAATAACATTTTCCTTCATTTGATTATTAGCTGCAGTTCTGGCAAGTGATCATGCAATTTTTAAAAATTTTTTTTTTTTTTTACTTTTAAGGATACTTTTTGAAAATCTTATTTAATCTTTCCTTTACACTCCAGATTTTATCCCCCTCCTAGTCCACCCTCTGACTGTTCCACATCTTATACCTCCCCTCGCATCCCATCTCTACAAGGATGTCCCCACCCTCTCCCACCCCATGCCTGGGTGAACAGAGTGAATGTGTGGGAACAGGAGGTAAATGAAAGGGGCACACCTGATTTTGGCTTTCATTTGTTTGCTATTTTTATTATTCACAAACATGAAGAATGCACTGCAACGTACCATAATATCTCAAAGAAAAGCAAAATAACTTTAGAGAGACACTATATTGCTCTGATACATCTTAATCTGGGAACACAGGAAAAACAAAGTCTGTTTCTCCCTATACGCTCTTATCCAACAGAAAGCTTAGGCTAGCCCACATATGAAGTTTTTCCCATATCCCAGGCAAGTAATTTTCCAGTGTACCTCAGCCCAGTGTCAGCTAATTCTGTTGCATTCTGACACTAAACATCTAGAAGCCTCAGTTCCATAGTCTCCTCTCCCTCTCTTCAGTTTTATGTTTCATTTTCTAGGGCAGCCCACAATACTCAACAAAACCCTTAACCTTTCTCCATTTATTATGAAGGACATTCCAAAAATTACAGATGAATGGCTAGACAGAGAAGACACAAAAGGTGAGTTACAGGAGATAGGTTGTGACTTTCACTCCCTCCTTGGGTAAGCCATTCTGTAGGACTTTCCACCACAGCAGAATGTGAGGAAAGAGCATTAAACTTTGTGCTTTGAGGATTTATGGAGGTTCCATCACTCACATATGATTACTTAACACCATTGGTCATTGCTGTTCACTTGAAACTTCAGCCCCTTTACTCTCCCTAGAAGATGGGGAGTAGGCCTGAAGTTCAGATCTAATTCTGCCTTGGTGATCTTGGTTCCCAGAAACCTTCCTAAAACTCAGGACCCTTAGAACTTTATTTCAACTGTCAACATAATCATAGGAGACAAATCCATTCTTAATAATTCAGAGATGCCAGGTGAATCACACATCTGAGAACTAAACAAAGACATGTATTTTGTAATGTTTCAGCATGGAGGTGGTTTTTTCTCTTTAAATTAGCTTATCCTTTTGGTTTTCCCTGTGTCTCACCTCATTTTAAAGATCCTAAGTGTCCATAGGGTAAAATGTGTTTGTTCCCCTTTAGGGACAGTTGACATTCAGCGATGTGGCCATAGAGTTCTCTCAAGAAGAATGGGAATGTCTAGACCATGCACAGAGGGCTTTGCACAGAGATGTTATGTTGGAGAACTATAGCAACCTGGTCTCCCTGGGTAAGGATGGCTTCCTTTGTAACTTTGCATTCTCTTTCTGTGCCTTTGGGGAGCCATGTTACTCTTCGATCTTTCTCCTTTCCTCTATCCCTTCTTTCTTCCCACCCTTTCTGCATTGGGAATAAAACCTAAGACTTACATAGGCAAGCATTCTACCACTGGGCTGTGTTCCAGACCTTTTTGGTAGATTTTTTCTTTTTTTGGTTTATTTTTATTTATTTATTTATTTATTTTCTTTGAGTTGTATAGTCTGCTAGCCTTGAACTTACAGTCTGATTGCTTCACACTCCCTAGTCCTGGAACTGTAAGCATTTGCCACCATGCATGACTCACTAGGCATGTGTTTAAAGTATCTAAGTCCTTGCTTGCTCTCCCTAAGCTTTTGAGTCAGTAGTTCTTGGTAGATAACTAGTAATCTGTCCATTAAGCTCCCAGAAGGAGGAATTCAGTGATGAGTTTGTAAAGTGTCTTTCTAGATTTCTATGTAATGTGTTCTCTCCTCACATTAGCACAGTATGGAATTTCTATAAAATTCTCAGTACCTGATTTTACTGTCTTTTTATAAACAGGAGTCACACTTCCAAATCTGAATGCTATTTCTAAGTTGGAACAAAACAAAGGGCGCTGGACTGCGGGGAGTGAGGCAATAAGAACCAGAAAATCAAATGGACAGGAATATGTCAGAGCCATGAGTGCAGGTAAGCTCTCAAGAGGGCAGAGTAGCAGCTTTCCCATTGTGTAATGGCAAATGCAAGGTCTCAGTGAGGGAGAAGTCTGCCACTATTCTTTTTTGTTTGTTTGTTTGTTTGTTTTGTTTTGTTTTTTGTACTAACTATTTTACATTTATTTTGTGTATCTTTTTTTTTTAAATCAAATCGTAATTTTTACTTATTTACACAGGGGTTATAAACACAAAAAAAGGCAGGACGTGGGGAAGAGGATAACACCGGAGAATAGGTATTCAGGGGGAGTACAGATATCTTTCAGAACAAGGGATCGACTGGGTAAAGGTTCAGGGGACAGGTCACTATGACTCTGCCTATGATTCACTTGTCCTTATCTAAGTTGGTACTGTCCATTAAGGCTACCTATTTACAAGGTCTATGACTACTCAGGCTGCTAAGTTTCCACAACAGTTGACAATATACAATAGCTTATAGCCATTTGTTTCAGTGTTTTTTTCGCAGAGACCCAAGATTTTGTGTTAGCATGTAGCCATTTATCCTCATGTGGTGCCAGGTAGTTTTGTCTAGATGTAATCTGGTTTGCATATTTGAGGTAGTGTCTCACTCTTTTGGTCAGGCTGATTTAAAACTCACTTTGTAGCCCCCAGGGTGACAAGAAAATCTGAGTAAGCCTCCTGCTTTAACCTTCCAAGTGCTAGGATTAGATGCATAAGCTACCATATTCAGTTTATGTACAGTTATATAAGTTTTGACAAAGGTGCTATAATACAGATGCACTTAAAAATGGGGATGGACTTAGGTGGGCATGTGCAGTGGCAGTGGAGCTATGGTTATGCCCAGGGCCTAGCTGAGCTAGTATTCTACCATCTTCCACGGACCATTAAAAATGGGAGCATTCTCATTCTTTTATTTATTCTTTTCTGAGCACTGTACAGGCTACTCAGTCTCCTCAGTAGATGGATTAGAGATGTACATTGCTATAGCCAAGTTAATAGACAGTTATTGAACAGCAATGATATACAAAAGTACTATTATTGGAGAAATGCCAATATTCACCCAAATGAGGCATCACCTTCACTTGCAAAAATTGCTACTTTGGAAAAGCTGAGCCTTGGTTTGGATGTGGGGAAAAGGAGACTCTCATAATGTGTTGGTTAGAATATAGATTAGGATTCATTGATTAGACCTTTTTACAGAGACGTCAGAAAATAATAAAAATAAGAGTTATTGTATAGTCAAGTAACTGAGTTTTTGAGTGTAGATCTTGAAATCTGCAGATGATGTTTCTGTGGGATGTCTGTATTGTTGTTGTGACAATGTTCACAAGTAGCCAAGTTATGTAATAGACCAGTTATGTCCATCACCAGCACCCCCCCTTTCTCTGTGTGTGTGTTTTTGCATTTTACATGAATTTTGTGTGTCCTGCAAAAGAACACTCTATTTATTACAATGCCTATCAGCCTGAAAGATCTTTTATAAACAAAATAAACCAGCAGGTAACTGTCCCATTTGGTTTTCTTGGACACTCACTTCAGTTCTGTCCATTTTGCTGTGGATAACAGGAATTCATTCTTTGGGGGACATAGTCTTCATTGTGTATATCTACATATTTGCCTTATCCATTTATCTGTTACACACATGTAGATAAATGTACATCTATCTACCCATATGTATGAACTTTCATTTATATATAAAATTTAACTCAATTCACCTAGCAGCAGAGAACAGAAAGATAGTCACCAGGGGTAGAGGATATTAATAAGTGGTGAGTGAGACTAGAGTTGTAACAAGCAACAGGAACAATAAGTGCATTTTTAAATAGTTGGTATGCTCATATGTTTCTGTCTTGTTATCACTTTGTTACATACATACACACAGAGAGAGAGAGAGAGAGAGAGAGAGAGAGAGAGATAGATAGATAGATAGATAGATAGATAGAGACCATGTTTCAGTTTTATCACTTTGTGATATTTATATATAAAGTGACCTTGAAATATAATCATTAGCATATTACTTGTTTAAGTTAGTGAGACACAGAAGACATCCCATACATGTGTACTTTTGTGCTTTGATCATGTTCATTCTCCATTTTTTTTTTTTTTTACAGTATCCTCTTATTCTCCTACCCCTTCCCTGATAGGCCTTCCTCTACTTTATAATTCTTTGTTCAAACTTTTAAAAGTTTTTCCATATGTAAGAGAAATATACTATATTTTCCTTTCTGTTTGGTTGATTTGCTTATCACAATGCCCTATAGTTCTGCCAGTTTTTCTAATGAATTACAGGATCCCATGTATTCTTCGAGACTGAATAATATTATAAGATGTAGATGCGTGCATAATTTTCTTGTTTTTTTCCCCATTTTTTGTTTGTTTGTTTGTTGCTTTCCATGACAGGGTTTCTCTGTCCTGAAACTCATTGGCTGTCCTGGAACTCATTCTGTAGACCAGGCTGGTCTCAAACTGAGAGACCCAGCTGGTGCTGCCTCTGATTGTGAGGATTAAAGGCATGTGCCACCACCAACCATCACGTTATTTTATTTATCCATTTGCTGGCATACATGAAGACTGATTCCATATCTAGGCTATTGTGAGCCTTACTGTCATAATTATGGTTATGCACTCATGTCTCCCTAATAGTGACTTCATTTCATACATACACAAACACAGTACTGGAATGGCTGAATGCCATGTTTCTTCTATTTTTTATTTATTTATTTATTTATTTATTTATTTATTTATTTATTTTTGCTATTTCTTCAAAGAAAACCCTTTTTTTAAAATAAGAAAGTGGTTATCTTTTTACAACATACAGAATTTTATTTTCAATCTATCTTATTTTTAATCATGTGTATATGTGTATGTATACATATAAGGACACATGCCCTCAGAGTCCAGATAAAAGTTTTGGATCCCGGGGTTGGTGTACAGGTGACTGTGAGTTGTCCAGTGTGGGTGGATGCTGGAAACAGAACTCAGCTGCTCTGTAAGAGTGGTACACATTCTGAACCCCTCAGCCATCTCTCTAGCTCCTATATTTAGCAATTTATGAACATATGTATTGATTATTTGCCTGGTTGCTTTATCAGGGAATTCTAGAGTTGTTTTGTAATATTTATTAGGATCTATAAGTGCTTGTTTTCTGTGTGTATTGTGCAATATAACAGACTTGCACTACTTGTTAATGTTGAAAAATGCCTTTTATGAGTCAGTCTAGGTAAGTCTTGAAGAGGTTCTTGTATTGTTTTTGCTGGTACTGTTTTTGTGAAATTTTCATGTCTTTTTGCCATTGTTTTTTATTTCAAAATTGTCACTTAACTGATTATATAAAGTAACTGTTGTTAAATTTTATTATCATATTTTATGGTATTGTATATGCATTTATACAGAATATACTGTTAATATTTTTCCATTCACTTGTGATGTAGCCATATACCTTTGGGCAGTAATATATACATTTATGATGTGGTGGAAAAATGATCTTTTCTTGGATTATGTAACTTTACTCAATGTGAATAATTTGGTCATAAGTTATTTGAAATGAGTCCTTCCTTCTAGTGATTAAAATTATACACAATTTTCTGTTCTTAATTATAAAATCACTGTTTTATGGTAATTAATTTGGCTTTTATGTTTCTAAAAGTTGTTAAATGAACTCAGTAAATTTTATTTCTGTTGTAAATATTTTCAGTGTAGAATATCTTGTCTGTACTTAATCAGAAAATTGTTATATCTTCTAGTTAACGCTCCTGAATCTATAATTAAAGATTTCCTACCAAAAGGGAGTGGCATTTCAGGAGAAATAGTCCAGACAATGGTGTCAGAAAGATATAAAAGCAATGGCATTGAAGATTTTTCCTTCAGAGAAATCCAGCAGAACATTCAGAATTTTGAGTTTCATTGGAAAGATCATGAAAGGAATTATAAATCCACTCATAGAAGAGATCAAGATAGTGGAAAGGAGCTTAGGAAAAGTCAGCTTCTGTTAAGCTTCACTTCAGATCTACCTGAACTGCAGCCATTTCCGTCTGCAGAAAATATTGATGGTAATGAAACTAAGTCCATAAGCGGTGCATCTTCAATTTTGTCATCTGACAGAATTCCTACCAGTGGTGACAAAGCACCCATTGTTAATGAATATAATGTGTATTCTTCACTACTTATGAAGGGAAAGAAAGCACCCATTAAGGAAAAAACTTATCAATGTAATGAGTGTGACAAGGTCTTCAGCTATACTTCTTCTCTAGCATATCATCGGCAAATTCATACTGGAGAGAAACTTTACAAATGTGTTGAGTGTGGTAAGGCTTTTTATCGACGTTCTTACCTTTTGGTACATGAGAGGCATCATACTGGAGCAAAACCTTACAAATGTAATGAATGTGGCAAGTTGTTCACTCAGAATTCACACCTTAAAAGTCATCGAAGAATTCATACTGGTGAGAAGCCATACAAATGTAATGATTGTGGCAAAGCCTTTAGTGTTCGCTCAAACCTAACTCACCATCTGGTAATCCATACTGGAGATAAGCCTTATAAATGTAATGAATGTGGCAAGGTCTTCAGTCAAACCTCTAGCCTTACGATTCATCGAAGAACTCACACTGGAGAGAAACCTTACAGGTGCAATGTGTGTGGGAAAGTATTCAGTTCACATTCAAACCTAAATACCCATCAGGCAATCCATACTGGACAAAAACCCTATAAATGTTCAGAGTGTGGCAAGGTCTTTACTCAGAATTCACACCTTGCAAATCATTGGAGAATACATACTGGAGAGAAACCTTACAAGTGTAATGAATGTGGAAAAGCCTTTAGTGTGTATTCCAGCCTCACTACCCACCAGGCAATCCATACAGGAGAAAAACCTTACAAGTGTGATGAATGTGGCAAGGTCTTCACTCAAAATTCACATCTTGCAAGTCATCGTGGAGTTCACAGTGGGGAGAAGCCTTACAAATGTGAAGAATGTGGCAAACTCTTCAGTCAAACTTCAAATCTTGCGAGACATTGGAGGGTTCATACTGGAGAGAAGCCTTACAAATGCAACGAATGTGGCAAAGCTTTTAGTGTGCGTTCTAGCCTGACTTCCCATCAAGTAATCCACACAGGAGAAAAACCTTACAAATGTACCGAATGTGGGAAGGTCTTCAGTCAAACTTCAAGCCTTTCAATACATCAGAGAATACACACTGGAGAGAGACCTTACAGATGCAATGAGTGTGGGAAAGCCTTTAATTCACATTCCAACCTAAATACCCATCAGGTAATCCATACTGGACAAAAACCCTATAAATGTCTGGAATGTGGCAAGGTCTTTACTCAAAATTCACATCTTGCAAATCATCACAGAACCCATACAGGGGAGAAACCTTACAAATGTAATGAGTGTGGCAAAGCCTTCAGTGTGTACTCAAGTCTCACTACTCATCAGGCAATCCATACTGGAGAAAAACCTTATAAGTGTAATGAATGTGGTAAGGTCTTCACTCAAAATTCACACCTAGCAAGTCACCGGAGGACTCACACTGGAGAAAAACCTTACAAGTGTAGTAAATGTGGTAAAGCCTTTAGTGTGCGATCAAGCTTGACTACCCATCAGGCAATCCATACTGGAGAAAAACGTTACACGTGTAGTGAGTGTGGCAAAATCTTTAGTCGAAGTTCCAACCTTATAAGCCATCAGAGACTTCATGTTGGGCAGAAGCATATGTGAATACAGCAAGGTCTTTAGGCATAATTCACTTCTTGCACAATGTCCTGGAATACATTCCTTAGAAAATATTAGTATTTTGTCGATGATAAACAGCCATTATGAGTTCAAATATGTTACTTGATATAGTGGTATGCATGAACAACCACACCCTTTTCAGGGTGTTGTAGGAGCACTGTCTGCCTGGGATATATAGGAAGAACTTGACTTAAAAATTAAATCAAGTGTTTTTTATATAGAGATCATATTAAGAAGACATTTCAAACATGTAGAAAATATGCTTCACAACATGATTCCCACTTCTATAAACACAAAAATGCACTTCATTGATAAAATCATCCAATTGGCACTTACTGAGGATGTTACTTAGTGACTATTAAAGTAGAGGTTGAATGGAAGGAATTATTCAGCCTCTTGTTTTTCATGGCTAATCTTCAATGTTACATTCTACAGAATAATGATAATTACTGAACAATTAAAAGTGAATAGCTAAAACATGATATATTTGAAAGGTTGAAGATGTTTGATACTTTTAATATTCATGTTCTCATTTATTTATGATTCCTTGCAAAATCTACTTTGCTATTTGTGATTGTTATCTGCAACTTTCTGATGATACAACACCTGCCTCAAGGGCCTTTTATTAGAGCCTTTGGGAAAATAGGGTATAAAGTCACATTACTAGGAAAGGATCATGTCTGACTGGTTTCTGAGAAGAATGACTCCATTCCATCTTTTGAATTAAGTATTGGCTAAGTTATTTTCCTAATTTGTGTTTAGTTTCTGTATCAAATACCATGATTAAAGCTAACCTGGTCAGAAAAGAGTGTATTTCATCTTATAGGTTATAGTTGATCAAGAGAAGCCAGGATAAGGGCTAGAGTAGGAGCCTGGAAGCAGGGACAAAGGAAGACAATGGATACCTGCTGGCTTGATTTTTTGGCTTAGTTTCCTTTATACAGCCTAGGACCACCTACCAAGGGGTGGCACTGCCCAAAGTTGTCTAGGCCCTCTTACATCAGTCATTAATAAAGAAAATACTTGACAGAAATGCCCAGAGTCCACCCTGATGGATGTGATTTCTTAAGAGTCTCTCTTCTCAAGTAACTCTAGTTTGTGTCAAGTTAAAAGATGTAACCAGATCATTTGTCATCTGAAAGGGATGGGATATTGTAAAATTACAGCATAAATTTATCAAGTTTATTGTGTATGATGGGGCATTCTGTGGGGTAAAAGCCATTACGTTGAAAAGAGATGATCTACCATCTGATCATGAGATACAGAAACTGCCACAAAATTAGTATACTGCACTTTTTATGAAATAAGAACAATAAGCTATTAGGGATGGGGTTTTTGTCCAATAAACTGCAGAAGACATAGTGAACGTCTGTCTATATTGAGTGACAAGAGGTTTCACATGTAGGAAATAATAATTTTTCTTACTTTTAAAGTTAAATTGAGAAACATTAGAATGGAAAATTTAACCCAAAGAAAATGTAGGGGCTCTGTATGTAACTAGTAGAGAAGCACTTGTGTCATGCATGTGAGGCCCTAAGTTCAATGTTCAACAGCACCAAAAGTAAAAAATATACAAAAAGTTTTTGAAGAGTGACATCATTTAACTTCTCTTGTTAAGTTTTTCCACTGTGTGATTGAAAATATATCATTAATTGAACTTTTAGCTAATGAAAAGTAAAGATTTTATTTTCCTATGAGTGAATTTGTATTTTTTTTTTGTTTGTATACTTTTACCAAATCAGTTTAGTGCCTACACATGGGAAATGAGAAAATGGAGTAAAGCTCTTCTGGTTGAAGATTTTCTGCTTTTTGAATGATTTCAAGGACTATACAGTTTTATGACCCTATAATTGTTTTTCAGTGAACTTGGTCCATGCCCCTAGGATATTTTTATAGGTATAGTGTATGTACATCAACAAAAACACATGGAGCAGACTGTCAAAGTAAAGATGCGAGGATTTCTGTACTCATATATACACTTGAGACTTCCCTTCATAGTTGTGCAACACTTCAGACATTCTGCTGATAGGTATGAACTGTGTAGTGCTCACTCTTCTTGACTTTCATGAAAAAAAAAAAAAAAAACTAACTTGAAGCATGTTGCCTGTCCTGGACATGACCCTACCTGCCCTTGGGGTTTGGGAGTGAGATGGTACAGAGTAAGCAACACAGACCCCAGAAGCAGGTGAGAAATCTGAGCACTGCTGCAAGCTCCTTTAATACACTCCACTGAAGCCCCATTGGTCCCAAGAAAGCATCTCTTCTAAACAGTAGTTCCTGATTGGCTAGAATTGTTTGCACTAGCAATCCTTGTTCTCTCAGGTGGTCCTCAATTAGGTCCTCCTGCAGGAGATGCTTTTATGGCTGTGCAGCCCCCAGCGTTTACCTAGAGGCAGCCCCACCCCCATTCCTGCTACATATCCACCCTTTTGTTTTTAGATTTTGACAGCCTAGTGGAAGCCTGAGTGCCACTGCCTTGACATTGTTGACCCTCACCTCATAGGCTTCCCACTATACTGGATTGTGCCTGTCTTAGTTTGTCTGTCTTCCAGGATCTTACACATCATTGACTACCAACCCTCAAAGAGATAACACTCCTGAGGCCCATCACACAAGGAGGAGACAGGGAACAGTCTACATGGTGGTCTCATGGATCTCTGCCATCCATGCTTTGATCCCTTCTTTAGGGGGTCCCCAATTGGGATTTTCAAGAGCCATCAGCACCTGGAGGGTTGTCTTATTTATGGCACGCTGCCTGGAGATATCCCATGGGAGACACTTAAGCAAAATAATTATTTGTATGACAATTCCCCCCATCACAGCATAGCTGGCTATCAACAAGGGGTCAAAGAGCCTCTTATTATTGTCCCATTAAAGAGAGGATCACACTTTAGGAGTGTAATGGGACATAAATCAAGACAATTAGAAAGGTCACATAAATCCCAATTATTCATAATGGGGTAATATCAGAGTCTAAAGGGATCCTAGTTAACATAAGGAGTAATATTGGAAGCATCATGAGAGGTAAACTTCCACATACCAAGTGTGAGGTTAGATGATAATATCAGGTAGTACTCAGTGAATTTTACACCTAGTGTCGGCTGGCAGTGCCCCGAAGGGATAGAAAGTCCCACAAAAGTGGGCATTTGTGGGACCCATGGACAGCGAGGCAGGGATGGATGTGATAGGCTTGAGGGATCCTTTGGGGATTTGTAATCAGTAAGGGGAACATGACGTTCCATGCCTAATGGTGCCATAAGTTAGATTACCATGAAAGTCCCCTGTGGTCATATTGGGTAACGATGATACAAAGGCCAATGAAGGAGACATTGGTGGTAAAGCAGAGAATTTTCTCTGTGGGCCAGGTGCCTTCTAATCATCATGTAGTAGTGACAAAGTGTATGAAGGGCAAACCCAAACTCACATTAGAAGAGAAAAGAACAGGGTAGGTCAGGGAGTTAACTGCGACAGGCGAAAGAATGGAGTCAGGCACACCAAAGCCCAAGGTTCCTTGGCCCTCCTTGGCTGTAGAAAAATTAATAAACACACTATGTACATTACGTGTCCACATCCTGGTCTTCTGGCTCCATTACCCCCTGGCTCATAGCCAGGTAAACATCTCTCAAGGGCACCCATATTGGCACAGTTGTGTCCTGGGGGAAAACAGAAGCATAACCTCACCCCTTTGTCAGAAGCTGAGCAGGCAGTTGCCTTTGAGAGGTTATTGTGTCTCTCCATCTAAGCAATGGGAGGGAGTGTCCCTTGGCAAAAATGCCCAATGTTTGTAAGCAGGGCTCAGCCCTTTCTCATCGAAGGAAAGTTCACATGGAATAGAAACTCCACCAAGGCTAGGTGTGGCTCTCTTTTGGATTCTGGAGAGGTGACCCGAGCAAGTGCTCTTGTAAAGGAATGATTTAGTTTCTACTGTTGCTTGACATAGAGGATTATAGGGTATCCATAAGGAGTGACTGATCCTCCATGAGGATAGGAAGGCACTGAACTGCTGAAATGAGTAGGCAGGTTCATTGTCAGTCTTGAGTGCCCATTGCCACTCAAGGCACTCCCATTACCAGCATTGCTGATTTTATGGCCTTAATAACATGAGAGGCCTTTTCACCTGTCATAGCCACCACATACACAAAGGCCAACCAAGTATCTACCACAACATGTTCATACCTAAGATTACCAAATGTTGGGTAATGGGTAACATCCATTTGCCTGATTGAATTGGGGAATAGACCTCTATGGCTAACGCCTGATCTTCCAAAGAGACCCAGTGGTGCAAGAGGTGTGCAAGTTGCACAGGACCTTGTAAGATGTTTACATTGTGACATAGGCAATTTAGGCAAGATCTTATGTAAATTCTGAGAAAGGTGAAATTGCTGGTGCAACATTCTGGCTTGTTCTAGTAATTCCATGTCTACATCCATAATCAGGGCATCAGTTCTCTCATTTCCTTCTGCTAGTACGCCAGGCAATTTAGAATGTTATCTTATATGTGAGATGAGCCGTGGATGTGCTCTATTCTTGAGAGCCTTTCTGGATAGATCACATGCAGAAAATATTAACTGGCTCCTGTTGGCAACACTCAAAATTTTTCAGGAGTCTAAATAGTTCACCCAGTCACACTGATCCAGGATTAGGGAGAATATGAATTGTGTCCTTTTGCCCCGGTCTTTGGATAAGAACTCTATATCTGATTTTATTGGCATCAGAAAAGGCCATGGTTGCCTTGGGAATGGAGTGATGTAGGTTTGCTATGGAGTTTAACTGTAATTGGCAGTTGGGGCAAAGCAATAAGATGCTTGTCTGGTGGCAAGTGATTATCCAACAAGCCTGTGAACCCCACTACCATTTCTTGAAAGCTGCTGAAATCTGCTCATAGTGATTGAGAATATCATAGGGAGAATGGTAGAATTATTTTGTTTGGTTCCCTGTTATAAGTTCTTGCTAAGCCTCTCACCTTAAGGACAAGGTGGAAGGCAATGCCAAATTTTGAGATAACCTTAAGTAAATCAGAGTGGGCCTGGTGCAACCACATGAGAGGCCCATTCTACCATAACACTCCTAGAACTCCCTCAGGGGACCAGAAAATTATGGCCAGAAGGGGTTTCCTTGAAACATGCCTTTTCATACAGAAAGTAGCGCCATAATTTTCTGTAGTAGCTTCAGATGTTAGTTTAACCCTGGTGGAGAAAAGAGGTGTGTCATCACCTGGTCTGGAATAGACAGGAAAGGTTTGGGCCAGTTAACAGTTACACACAGTTGTTGTAGTTCCATGAGGGAGTAGGATTCTTTTGCCACAATGGAGAAGGCCAGGGGCTTAATCTTTCAGAAATAGAAAAACCCAGGAAGGCATATGAGGGAACTCTCTAAATCTTTTTGGGAACAACCTTCAAGTTGAGTTTTTCTAAGTTAAGCAACAATTGAAAGGACACCCTTTTAAGATCAGGCAGGCTACGGTGTGCGATGGACTACAAGGACATCCCTGAGGACTCCCTGTATGGCTTTAGCCACATATAGCTGACAAATGGTCAGACTATTTTTCATGCCTTGAGGCAGGTCTATCCACTGATTTTTTTCTAAGCTGGCTTATTCATATTAGGCTCCCATACTCTGAAGGCAATAATGGCATTTGTTCTGGGGAGCCAAATGGATCTGGAAAAAGCAATCCTTAATATCTACGATGACCACATTGTACTTGGGAGGACAGCACTAGGATGAGGCAGTCCTGCCTGAGTGGTCCTCATTTTTCCGTATGCTCATTAATGGCTCTCAGATCCTATAAAAGCCTATATTTCCCTGACTTATTTTTACTGACAAAAATGGAAGTATTATGTATGCTGATTGCGGGTTACAAATGACCCAAACCTAATTGTTCCCAGACCAGTTCCTTGAGTGCAGAATGCTTCTGTTCCAAATTGAGCCACTGCTACACACAGATATTGGCTTCAGACAGCCAGGCCAATGGTATAGGGTCAGGTACTTTGATGTCAGTTGGCACTGGGTGTTCAGTGGCCGTTAGAATTGGGAGTGAACTCTGACTTTGTGATGTATGTGGTCTAATTGGTCATGTTGCATAACATCATCAAAAAAAAAAGTACTACCATCTGTAGTAAAGATGGTATCCATGACTTCCAGAATATCTCTTCCCCAAAGGTTGCGGGGAACATCCACTACAACAGGTATAAAACATTCCTGATTGCCATCCAAGTCCTGCCAATGAACAGGTTCTGTAGTCATTTTGGTGGCCCATTGGTCTCCAACTCCTGTAATGGAAAGACCAGGTTCTCCAATGAGGGATCCTCAATAGTTCATCTTTTGTTATTATAGTAACATCTGCCCCTGTGTCAACTAACTCTTTAATGGGTATACCATCTAAATATACAGTCATCATTGGGAGTGAAGAAACACAGGCAAGGTCCAAAAGACTCCTGGTTGAGCAAAGGACCCCCTTGCTGGTGGGGCTAAGGGGTACTCCTTTTGAAGTTTAAATTGTCTTCCTGCTTTTGAGAACAATAATCCTTAGCCCAGTGGAAACTTTTGTTACAACCAGGACATCTGGTCTTGTGCCTAGCTGAGGTGAGCAAAGGACCCCCTTGCTGGTGGGGCTAAGGGGTACTCCTTTTGAAGTTTAAGTTGTCTTCCTGCTTTTGAGAACAATAATCCTTAGCCCAGTGGAAACTTTTGTTACAACCAGGACATCTGGTCTTGTGCCCAGCTGAGGGGCAAGGCTGTATGAGGTGACCAGGCTTGCCACAGTCCCAACAGGTGTGATTGGGGGCCCTTCAGGGGAAGGGTGTGTCCTCTGTACATGATCCATGACTAAACCAATGGAGAGAGTCAGGGCTGCAATGGGGCCCACACCAGAGTCCAAATCATGACTGGAAACAAACCATTTATCACCATTCTTTACGGCTGCCACAGCATTGTGAGTGGGGGTGTTAAGACCTTTCCATGCAAGTTGCTTGATGAGTATGTCTCTGGTTGAGCCAACATCAACCTGCCTTTCCAATGCCTCAGTCACATGGAACAGGAAGTCTCTGAAGAATTCCCCAAACTGCTAGACAATATTGCAAAAGTAAGTAGAAGGGACCTGAGTAATGCAGCCCTTAAGGGCCTTAAAGGGAAGATAAGCAACCTGCTTAAAGTAAGCTTGCAGTCCAATAGTGGCCTGTGCTGGGGCCAGCTCTGGTGGGGGTCTTCTTTCTTGACATTTCTTGAAGCAGTGGAGGAGGAAGAACATTGGCGGAGTGTAAGACTTTGTCTTACGAGATACTTGGGCTTGCTGTATAATAATAAGTTTACTCATCTAAGTCTAAGTTACTGTGCTACTGTAGCTGACCTGCCTTCTGTGTTCCTCTGAGGTCAGAAACTGCAATGTCTGACACTTAGCCCCTCAATCAAAAATGGCAGGAGAGAAAGAAAGGCTTAATTGCTAGAATCTTTTCCCTTTTGTCCAGATGCCTCTTGCTTGTTGAGCTTGGGGGAAGTTTGGATCAACAAACTTCTATTGAACCAGAAGAAGAGAATAACACTTGCAGAAGGAAAAACTTACATAAGCAAATATGCATAAATGCACAAGTACATATGCACATGTGCATTTATACAATTCCATTCAAACCAGTTGGGTCCAGCTTGCAGGCATTCTCACATACTTACAGACACACACATATGCGTACTTATATATGCATAAGGGACAAAAGACCAAGCACTAGTGCAGAAAGAAATCACTCATTCTGGATGAAAAATGAGCTCCCATCTTTATTGCATGGAGAAAGAAAAAGCTCCTACTCTTTTAATTCTAAATTAATTAAACCCAAGTTTATAAGAAAAACGCTTTGTTCCTTTTAATAAAACTAAGCATGCCTTGTTATTAAGAAAGGACCTGTTCTGTCCATGGCAAGGAGAAGCTGCCTGCTCCTTCTGTTCTCTGCAGCTTCTCCTTTTTCCCTCTTTCCTTCTGCATACTGCACATTGCTCCCTTAGTTTTTTTTTTATGCTGCCTATAGTTTCTAAGTAATTCTACTCTGCATTTTCCTTCTAATCTTACTCTCTACTCCTGCTCTGAAGTCACAACAATGCTCTTACTCTCAATACTGTTTCTCTCAATGCTATGCCTATACTCCTAAGTTCTTGAGTTTAGTTCTGTTTAAAAAGTGTTCTGTCAAAAACTTCTCAGCTCAGTTCCCTCTCACAGCTCAATTCTTCTCAGCTCAGTTCTCTCAGCTCAGTTCTTAGCTCAGTTCTGACTTTTCTCTTTGTCCTCAGCACTTAAACATCTTTCAGAATACATGATCACATGTTAATAATGTCATCAAGAGTTCACACACGAAATCAAATCATAAATTGAAATAGAAGTTTACAACAGAGAATGTTTAAATGCATATCCATCAGGAATAATTATCTGGATGAACATCCATCACCTGTCATAGCTCCACAGGTTCATTGTAAGTTGAAAACCATAACTAAGTTATTAGTGAAGTTTTGTATAGATAAATCCAATCAATATTTTATCTTCTGTCCTAGAACATATAATAAATCATTAGTTCCCTTTTTATGACCTTTGATTAATTGTTTTACAGCCTCTTGGAATGTGATCTTAGTAGGAAAATGTCTGGTTACTATCTAAGAGCAATTAACTGGTGACACAAGGGGAACTGACAGAGTTCTCATTGCAGTTTTGACTATCAGAAAAGGACTTGATAACAGTCCCACTATAAAAGAGCTTAATAATCAGTAATATAATTTTAGGAATTCTTATAGAATCATCAGTAAGACTTAAGAAGTTATCTATTTGTCTATATAACATCACTACAAGACAGTACATCTTCATAGATCTGCAGAGATATGCTCCATTGGTCCCAAGAAAGCATCTCTTCTAAACAGCAGTTCCTGATTGGCTAGCATTGTTTGCACTAGCTATCCTTGTTCTTTCAGGCAGTCTACAATTAGGTCTTCCTACAAGAGATGCTTTTGTGGCTGCAGGGTCCCCAGCATTTACATAGAGGCAGCCTTGCCATTCCTGCTACAGAAGCACTGTTGAATAAATATAAAAGTCAAATATATGAAGTAACATGAGTAGAAATATATCATTATTTCTAAAGAGAGATGATTGTTTTTCATTTTTTTTCCAGGTGGTTTTGTTTATATCTTATGATAGATTACCACAACAAGAAGCAAGTTAGGAGAAAAAGGACTTTATGGTATTTTTACAGTTTCAGAGTAGATGTGGTCCATCATGATAGGGAAGGCATGGTAGTTATCAAGCATCACATTGCATGAACAGGAAGCAGAACAAAAGGCAAAGCCTAACCCTCAGTGTCCTATGTCCTCCAGCAGGGTTCCACAACTTTTACAAATCATACCACCTGTTGGGGTGTTCAAATACAGGTATTCTGATTCAGAATACAGACATGTTTTGACATAGTACTTGTTGCACAAATTGTCCTTTTTTTTTTTCAAGAAAACTACATCCTGAGTGAGGCCTTAATCATCTCAGTTTCATACCTGCCTTTCAGCACAAATTCTACTGTATGTATGTCAGAAAGTACCTGTGAATATCTCTGTGTATAAATATGTATAGTTTGATGTACATATCTTTGTACATGTATATATGTATTTGTGTATGTGTACCAATATGTATGTAATATATATATATGTAAATGTGTATATTATATATGTGTGTGAAGATGTCTTATGTGTATATTATATATATTGTGTGAAGATGTCTTATGTGTATATGTAGATGTGTGTATATATGTATACAAATGTATGTGTATATGCATAGGTGTGTATGTGTATTATGTATTTTCTGTTTCTTTTATGGATGTGGTGTGTTACACACTTCATTAATGAAGTGGTTATGTGTATTTACACAAAAAACTTCAGTGATTTTTATCAAAGGTCCCTCCTGGGCACCCAGGTACTGAGCTGGACCCAGAGTTGTGGGGATGCTAAACATTGGTTTTCTTCATGAGATTCAGTTCTCTTTTACGCTTTTGGAGCCAGAGCTGATAGTTTCTGACAATTGATAGCAGCAAGTGATTAAGAAAAAAAAATGAGCCAGGTGAAAGCTTTTAGCTTTTGAACTCAGGGGCCAGTATGGGGCATCCACTAGTAGAGTCCTGTAGCCCATTAACTTATTATGAACCAGAGAGAAACAAAAAGCAAAACAAATTCAAAGCCTAATCATCACAGAATATAAACTCTGAAATGCTGAGTCATAATACATCTTCTTAAACTCCTTCCCTCATGGTTTTTCACAGCCAGGAGAAAAGTAAAACTCTCCATTGTCACTCTGTGGTGGTTAATGCATTTTCACACTTAATTCAATGACAAATATATTAGTTTCAGTAAACCCCTTCTCAAGTTGTGTCTCAAGACCTTCCATGGACATTTCACTGTGAGATTTGCATGTCACAGGCCCTGGGAGATGTACGTTAATGTCTTTATGAGGAGGTGGTAAAAGAGAAGGATAGTGAGATAGCTGAAGGACGACACACTGTGATGTGTTCATAAGAGCTATAGTGTGTCCAGAAATCATCCTGTTTATCCTCTTTCTATTCTTCCTGTCCTCCAAATCTGAAGGGCTTGTGTCTTCCATCGTAGGCTTCTTGAGCAGTTATATTCTACAAAAATCCAGGCAACTGACCACTGATTAAATCCTCTGACATTGTATCACTATATATCCTTTTCCTTTAAGTTGTTCTGTCAAATGTTCTTTTTTTCCCCTCAACAATGGCAAATTAATGTACACCACAAACACACTCATCCATGAACACATACACTCCTTGAGTTACCTAATTATAGAAGTTAACATTTGATGAAATAATTCTAGAGCCTTGCCTGTGAACAGTCTTTAATATTTGTACTTTTTCCTATCCCTCCTCTCTCTTGTCTTCCAAATAATTGGAGGCATTTTCTACAATGCTTTTCTAACATATCAAAGTTGTTTTCTTCACACAGACTTAAAACCCTAGGACCCAGACAACTACGGGAAGAAACTTCAAAAGCTCTGTGCCAAAATAAATGTTTTTGTCCTTTATTTGAAGCTGTTCTGGGAAGATTTTTTTTTTATAACAGTCAGAAAGATTAGTGGTGAGAATGCCCTTATTTAGAGTCAGTCTGGCAAAATATAACAGTACCTGCTTGACTCTGTACTGAATTTACATACATTCAAAGATACCCTGCAACTTGCCAGTAACAAAAAAAAAAAAAAAATCCAGGAAACAATGACCATTCAGTTCCTAGCATCTATATGGCATTTGCAGTTGTGACGTGGCAAGTGAAGTTACATGGCATCAATGCCCTCCTCTGGGATCTGTGAATATTGCATACATATCTATAAATAAAGCAAACAATTCACAAATTCCAGTGTTTCAGATTATTTAACTATGATGTGGTATACTCATATGTGGTTGTTTATTGACTGGAGAAGTTCTCTGGTAGAGTTTTTGGGGTCACTTATGTATACAATCATATCATCTGCAAATAGTGATACCTTTATTTCTTCTTTGCTAATTTGTATCTCCTTGATCTCTTTTTGTTGTCTTATTGTTCTAGCTAGCACTTCGAGTACTATATTAAATAGATATGAGGAGAGTGGGCATCCTTGTCTTGTTCTCAGTTTTAGTGGGATTGCTTCAAGTATCTCTCTGTTTAATTTGATAATGGTTGCTGGTTTGCTGTATATTTCTTTTATTATGTTTAGGTATGGCCTTTGAATTCTTGATCTCTTCAGGGGTGTTATGTTTTGTCAAATGCTTTTTCAGCATCTAAGGAGATGATCATGTAGTTTTTTTCTTTGAATTTATTTATATAGTGAATTGCATTAACTGATTTTTGTATATTAAACCAAATTTGGATCTCTGGGATGAAGTCTACTTGATCATGGTGAATGATGGTTTTGATGTGTTCTTGGATTCTATTTGCAAGAATTCTATTGAGTACTTTTGCATCGATATTCATAAGCAAGATTTGTCTGAAGTTCTCTTTTTTGGCTCATCTGTGGTTTAGGTATCAGAGTAATTGTGACTTCATAAAAATAATTAGGTAGTGTTCCTTCTGTTTCTATTTTATAAAATAGTTTGAGGAATATTGGTATCATGTCTTCTTTGAAGGTCTGGTAGAATTCTGCACTAAATCCATCGGACACTTTTTTTTTTTGGTTGGTTGGTTGGTTGGTAAGTTTTTAATAATTTCTTCTATTTTCTTATGGGATATGGGTCTGTTTAGGTAGTTTACCTGCACTTGATTTAACTTTGGCATGTGGTATCTGTATAGAAAACCATCCACTTCATCTAGATTATCCAGTTTTGTTGAGTATAGGCTTTTGTAGTAGGATCTGATGGTTTTTGAATTTCCTCCATTTCTGTTGTTATGTCTCCCTTTTTCCTTTCTGATTTTGTTAATTTGAATACTGACTTTGGGCCCTAGTTAGTTTGGCAAGGGTTTTATCTATCTTGTTGATTCTCTCAAAGAACTAGCTTTTGGTTTTGTTGATTACTTGTATTGTTCTCTTTGTATCTATTTGATTGATTCTGGCCCCCGAGTTTGACTATTTCCTGCTGTCTACTCCTCTTGGGTGTGTTTGCTTCCTTTTGTTCTAGAGCTCTCAGGTGTACTGTTAATTTGCTAGTGTAAGACCTCTCCAGTTCCTTTACCAGGGTGCTTAGTGCTATGAATTTTCCTCTTCGCACCACTTTCATTGTGTCCAATAACTTTGGGTATGATGTGTAAATATTTTCATTAAATTCCAGGAAGTCTTTAATTTCTTTCTTTATTTCTCCCCTGACCAAGTTATTACTGAGTAGAGAGTTGTTCAGTTTCCACATGTATGTGGGCTTTCTATTCTTTTTGCTGTCACTGAAGACTAGCTGTAGGCCATTGTGATCTGATAGGATACATGCAATTATTTTATCTTCTTGTATTGGTTGAGAGTTGTTTTGTGACCAATTATATGGTCAATTTTGGAGAAGGTACTAAGAGGTGCTGAGAAGAAGGTGCATTCTTTTGTTTTAGGGTGAAATGTTCTGTAGATATCTGTTAAATCCATTTGGTTCATAGCCTCTATTACTTTCACTGTGTCTCTGTTTAATTTCAATTTAAATGTCCTGTCCACTGGTGAGAATGGGGTGTTGAAGTCTCCCTCTATTATTGCGTGAGTTTCAATGTGTGTTTTGAACTTTAGTAGAGTTTCTTTTATGAATGTGGGTGCCCTTGAATTTGGGGCATAGTTGTTCAGAATTGAGACTTTCTCTTGGTGAATTTTCCCTTATATGAATATGAAGTGTCCTTCCTAATCATGGTTGATAATTTTGGGTGAATGTTTATTTTATTGAGTATTAGGATGGGAATTCCAGCTTCCTTCCTGTGACCATTTGCTTGGGAGACCTTTTTGCATCCTTTCACTCTGAGATAGTAGCTATCTTTGTTATTGAGGTATGTTTCTTTTCTTTTGTTTTTTTTGTTGTTGTTGTTTTGTTTTTTGTTTTGTTTTTATGGTTTTTGGTTTTTTATTTATTTTTAAATCAAATCATAACTTTTACTTATTCACACAGGGGTTATAAACACAGAAAAGCAGGACATGGGTAAGGGGATGACACCAGAGCGTGGGTGTTCAGGGGGAGCACAAATATCTTTCAGAACAGGATATCAGCTGGGTGAAGGTTCAAGGAACAGGTCACTATGACTCTGCCAATGATTCACTTGTCCTTATCTAAGTTGATATTATCTGCCAAGGCTACCTATTTACGAGGTCTATGACTACTCAGGCTGGTAAATTTCCATAGAAACTTCCTGTTTACAATAGCTTATGGCCATCTGTTTCAATGCTTTTCCACAGAGACCCAAGACTTTGTTTTAGTATACATGTATGACAGGCCTATTGCTGATTTTGGGCCTATGACTGATTTTAGGCCTTCAGTGTATAAGCAGGGCTGCCCCTGACATCTCCTCCCTTCTCTAAGTATAGAAGGGCTGTGGCAATTCTAATCTTGCAAAGGCGGGGATAGAGGCCTGACCTCCAGTAATTGAAGGGGACTTTGTAATGGCTCCGGTTCCCCTGTCGTTGTCCAGTGAGGCATGAGTGCCTTACTCATCTCAATGTCTTTTTCCTGGAGAGGGGATACTTTTGACATCAACCCCTATGCAGTCAGGCTTGTCCCTCAGGGAACCCAGAGATATATTTTAAACATTAATTTATATTCCCTTGCAGTGCTTAGCCTCACAGCCTAAGCAAAAATTCAGATCACCAGTCAGAGGGGGTTCTGGGTAGCCCCTCTCTGCTTAGACTAGGGACAGAAGTCCCCTCTTTTAGGTTGGGTAGAGATGGGTTTTGGGAACACCCTGGATAGAGTAACAATCTCATCTTGAGTCTCGTGGTCCTCCATAGCTAACTTATGATAATGTATCTGAATAGGTTTTGCTACCAAATTATTTATCTGTTGTTTCACAAAGTTAGTTAGCCTATTTAAGGCCCAGGCACTAAAAGAAATAAGCAAAAAGAACCCAAATAATGGTCCCAAGATGGGAGGAAGTAGGGTTGAAAACCATGGAGAGGTTGAAAACCAATTCTTGTACCAGCTTTCATCTTTCTCTTTCTCTGTTTTTTCTCAGGGCCTTGTCTGACCTTTTTCATGAACCCTTTGACCATTCCTGTTTTGTTTATGTAAAGGAAACATTCTTCTTTAAGGGCTGTACACAGTCAAGAGCTGTACACAGTCTTTTCTATTGTAAAAGAGTAAATCAAGTCCAATAAAGTCCTTTGCAATTTTTGTAGGTCTCTTCAGACAGCAAAATGAGGGATTTCTTCAGATTAGTGATGTCAATCTCTAGCTGCTTGATGTTCTTTTCAATGTCCAGTCGAAGGTCTGAGTAGTATAAGTTCAGAGGCCAGCATCTGGATTAGAACTTCTAGCAGCAGGCATCACGAGTGATTCATTTTTACCTGAGATACTGCCTGGGTTAGAGCTCCTGGGAGGCTCTCTTCCTCTGGGTTTTGTGAGATTGGGTACAGAGCTCGAGGTGTGTTTCTTGTATGCAGCAAAATCCTGGATCTTCTTTGCATATCCAGTTTGTTAGCTTTTGTCTTTTTTTATGGCTGTGTTGAGTCCATTAATAAATGGTTCCTGATATGTTTGTTTTATAGGTGACTTCATGTGCTTGTGGTTTTTTCCTTTTGGCTTTATTGTGAGATGTTTAATATCATGTGTTTTCTTTGGTGTAGGTACCGTCCTTGTGTTGGAGTTTTCCATCTATGATCCTGTGTAGGGTTGAATTGGTAGATAGATTCTGTTTGAGTTTGATTTTGTCCTGGAATATTTTGTTTTCTCCATCTATGTTGATTGAGAGTTTTAATGGGTATAGTAGCCTGGGCTGACATTTGTGTTTTCTTAGCGTTTTCATGACCTCTAACCAGGATCTTCTGGCTTTCATAGTCTCTGTTTAGAAATCTGGTGTAATTCTGAAAGGTCTACCTTTGTATGTTACTTGGCCATATTCCCTTGCACCTTTTAACATTCCTTCTTTGTTCTATGGGTTTAATGTTTTAATTATTATGTGATTAAAGGATGTTTTGCATCAATATTTATAAGAAAAATTGATCTGAAATCCTCTTTCTTTGTTGAGTCTTTGTATATTTTAGGTTCAGGGTGACTGTGGTCACATAGAATGAGTTTAGCAATGTTAGTTCTGGTTCTATTTTTGTAGAATAGTCTGATGCATATTGGTATTAGCTCTGCTTTGAAAGTCTGATAGAATTTTGTTCTAAAATCATTTGGCCGTATGATCTCAACCTCTCTCTCTCTCTCTCTCTCTCTCTCTCTCTCTCTCTCTCTCTCTCTTTCTCTGGTTGATAAACTTTTAATAACTGTTTTCATTTCCTTCAGAGTTATAGGACTCTTTATAAAGTTTACCTGGTCTTGATTTAACTTTGGAAAGTGGTATGTCTAGGAAGTCATCAGTTTTTGTCTTTTAGTCAATTTGGCTTAGGGTTTATCTATCTTGTTGATTTCCTCAAAGAATCAGATCTTGTTTTTGTTGATTCACTTATTGCCCTCTTTGTTACTAATTGATTATTTTTAGCCCTAAGTCTGAGTCATCTGTTCCTCTTGAGTGTGTTTGCTTCTTCTTCTTTTTTTATGGAGCTTACAGATGTAATTTTAAATTCTTAGTACAAGAACTTTCTAGTTTCTTTATGAAGGAGCTTAGAACTTTTGTCTTTGAACTGCTTTCATTCTGTCCCATATGTTTGAATATGTTGTGCCTTCATTTTCATTGAATTATAGAAAAAGTCTTTAATTTGTTTCTTTATTTCTTCCCTGGCCCAGGGATCATTTAGTAGATATTTTCTCCGTTTCCAAGAGTGGGAAGGATTTCTGTTTCTTTTGTTGTTGAAACCCCTCTATAATCCATTGTGATCTGATAGGATACATGGAGGTATGTCAAATTCTTGTATTTGTTGAGGCTTTTTTTGTAATGGAGTGTGTGGTAAATTTCGGGAAAGGTTACATAACCAAAGTTAAATCAAGACGAGGTAAACTATCTAAAGAGTCCTATACCTTCAAAGAAAATGTTATTAAAAATCTTACAACAACAACAACAACAAAAGAGGCCCATGCCCAAAAGATTTTAGCACAGAAATCTACTAGACCATTAAAGAAGAGCTAATATCAATATGTATCAACTATTCTACAAGAATAGAAGCAGAACTAACATTGCCAAACTCATTATGAGACTACAGTCACCCTAATACCTAAGGTCCTCAGAAGATGTATAATCTTTAAGTGAAATCTTCTGTAGAGATCTGTTAGGTCAAGTTGATTCAAATCCTCTGTTAGTTTCATTATTTCTCTCTTTATTTTCTCTCTCAATGACCTGTTACTTGGTGAGAAGGAGTTCGTGAAGTCTCCCACTAATAATGTGAGGGGTTTAATCTGTGATTTAATTTTTAATAATATTTCTTTGACAAATGTGGATGCCTTTGCATTTGGGGCATAGATGTTCACAATTGAGGCATCACATTCGCAGGTTTTTTTTTTTTTTCTTTAATGAGTATGAAGTGTTCTGCTCCATCATTTTTGATCAATTTTGGATGAAAGTCTTTTATCAGAAATTAGGGTTAGGGTTAGGGTTAGGGTTAGGGTTAGGGTTAGGGTTAGAGTTAGGGTTAAGGTTAGGGTTAGGGTCTGGGGGATTCACCACTCCTGACCTCATGCTATACTATAGAATAATAGTGATTAAAAAGTGCATGGTGTTGGTGGTACAGATAAAGTTAGTTTGATAAATAGACTAGATAGAATTGAACACACAGAAATCAATCCACACGTTTATGGATACTTGGTCTTTGAAAAAGAAGTCAAAATAATACAATGGAAAAAGGAAGCATCTTCCGTAAATGATTCTGGTCTAACTGGCAGTCAGTATTTTGGAAAATGTTATTAGATACATATTTCTCAACTTGCACAAAATTCAACTCCAAAAGGATCAAGGATCACAACATAAAACCAGACACACTGAATCTAATAGAAGAGAAAGTGGGAAAGAACCCTCAACTCATTGACTCTGGAGGAAATTTTATAAACAGAACTCTAATGGCTCTAAGATCATGAATTGATAAATGGGACTAAATGAAACTGGAAAGCTTCTGTAAGGCAAAGAGCATAGTCATTTGTACAACTTGGTAACTTACAGATTTGTAAAATATGTCAACTAACCCCACATTCTTTAGAGGGCTTATATCCAAAATATATAAAGAACTCAAGAAGCTAACTTCCAAAAAAGTAAACAACCCAGTCAAAACAAAAAAGGGGGGGGAGTATAGAGATATACAGAGAATTCTCAAAACAGGAATCTTGAATGGCCAAGAAGCACTTAAAGAAATATTCAAAGACTGAGACACAATCCATCTTCTTAAATTCATTCTCTCATGAGTTTTTCATAGGCAGAAGAAAAGTAAAACTCTATATTGTCACTCTGTTATGGTTAATGTGCTTTACCACTTATCTGGATGAGAAGTATATTGGTTTCAGTAAATTCCTTCTTAACTGCAAATGTAGCTGCTAGGCATGGATGCTCTCCTTTGGACTCTATGAGTACTGCATATATGTCTATAATTAAATAAGAAATCCACAAATTCTAATGTTTTAGATTATCTACCTATAATGTCATGTACTCAGAAAACCTCTGGAAAACAATGGACACTTATATGACTGTTTCTCAGTGTCAATAACAATATAATTCCGTATTTTCCTTTGTTCCTCTACAGTTTATTTTATGCAACAGATAAAGTGTTTCAAAGACATTATACTCTTTCCACAACACTTTGAAAGTGAATACCATCACTTGTACCATACATTGCATACTTCATACTTGGCTCCCATTTACTCCGTGAAACTGAGTTTCCCCTGCAATTGAACAGAATGTTATTTAGGACTTCAAGACAAAAGTCAGATGGTTTCTATTTCTTGAATGACTGACTGAAGTTTTCTTCACAGTTCATGGAATTTCTACAATTTTAGGACTCCAGTGTGAAATGTATGAAGCAAAACTGAAAGTTTAACTGTGATATGTCTATAAGTTGCAGACTTCCTCTGTACCTAACATTAAAAGTCATCACACACCCTCCCTCCCTCCACTACAGACATGATCATGTTAGTAAATTAAGTATTATCATGAGGAAATTCTGCTTGCTATTGCTGAACATCTTGTGATTGATTTGGAAGCAAAAGACCATTATTTTAATACATCATGATCTGTGATATCTATAGATTTATGCCTGTTTATATCCTGAAAGAGATCATAGGAAATTACATCACCACTTTAAAAATATATTCAGTTAAAATGTTTTCAAGATTTCACAGTGTTTTTATATATTTTATCCAATCAAAGAGGATCTAGTCTTCTGGATAAATGGCTGTTGCTAAAGCACAGACTTGCCACTGGGAATCACTCAGTAAATAGTATTAAACTTTTCAATAGCCATAAACAAGGTTTATTCAAAAGAGTTAAATAAAATGAAACATTCAGGAGAGAGCATACAGAGACACAAAAGTGCTCATTAGGTCTAGAATGTTACAGATAGCCTGAGCCTCCAAGGAGCATCTATAGGAGAAATACATTCTTTGAGTATGTTGCACTTCCTGTTTATACCTGTGCAGGGTGATAACCATGAAGATGCTTATTGTAGTTGTAAACACTATTAAATTATTTGTTCTGAATATGACTGGGCCAGTGCCCTAATAATTGAGACAGGAGTCCTATTTAATTGGCTAAGCACAATTACTGAATAATTACCCCAAATCTACTTTTTTTATATGTAAAAAGATATTTAGATCCCAGCTGCTCTCCCTAAGTTATTTACTGTTTCCCAGGCTAATTCTAGTCCATTAGTCTGTCCTCAGGATGTACTTCTTCTGGTTCATTTCATCTGGTGGAGACCTCCTGTTCTCATTTTCTCCTTTTTTTTACTCTTCTCACTCCAGCATGCTTCCTACTTGTGACACACCAGCTGAACAACTGTTTACCTCTATTCTACCTAGGAATTGGCAGTAGTCATTTTCATTTAACAAATAAGTTTGTACTGAGAAGCAAGGTTTACACAACAATGGCAGATGTACATAGAAATTCATTCATCTTGGGACAACCAGGTCATGGGGTTCCTGATTTAGCATTTGTATACAGAGTACCAGACCAACCCCCAACAGATGCTGAAACAGAACCTAAGCCCCACACACAGAAAGTCGTAGGCTACTATCAGTAGTACATATATTAAATACCTGACATATACTGGGGGATTGGTTTAATATACCCGTAATCTTCATTGTTGGTATGACTACCATCTCCTCATTTTCCAGTTATAGACAGGGGAACCATGATATTGACCATCATGTTCCAGACATAACAAAGGAGCCTTGAGCCACCCACATACTTGAAAGATTTCACCATAAACTATGCCAACAGAAAGGCATGGTGATGACAAGAAAAGGCAGTTGCAGCCAGTGAGCATACCACTTATCAATTTCTCAAGATAGAAATTTAATTTATGTCCAAAACTTATAAGAAAATCTCTGAACTCCAAATATGACATCACTTCATGTATTTCTTTGGAGAGAATGACTAAGATTCTGACTATGTTCCTGTGGGTGAGAACCCTGTCTATGTACTTAAGCACACATTTTGTTAAATAAAGGAAGAGGGAATGCCAGTGAAGAAAAAAATATTCTCTAGAATTCCTATGGGTATCTCAGTTAGAAGATAAATAAGTTTCCCTCTGTAGGGAACTAAAGATATTCATAACTCACTACCACATCATCACATGTCAGACCTCAGGATTCCCTGCTTGCTCTCTTTCTGAGATCTTGGTTTCCTCTCAGGATTAAGAATTACCTGATTTTAACAGTAACCTCTTAATAGAGAAGAATATTAAATTGGCCCTTGTTTTCTATCATTGCTGTCTGTGGCAAACAATTCTCAGCAAAGGATTTTGATTCTCAAGGCTCTGTGACTATTGCTATTGCAGGTGAAATCATAATTGCAAGTCTGAGGGGAGAGGAGATCAAAAACTCACAGATCCATATTTCAGGCATTGCCTACCATTTAAGGCATTAAACTTATTCAATAAGACTAGAGCACCAAGAATATAATCCTGGAAGAGCTAGAGATGTGATTTTCAAACACCTGTCTGACATTTAGAATTTATGAAGAAAATGCAGTATCAATATTCTGGTAAGTCATCACATCAGTAAAGCTGTATGTGAAATTGAAGCTGTTTCATAACTGGGAAAGCAGAATCACACCTCAGCAAAAGGTGTACAGCAGAAAGAGACATGTGGTTCTATATGTATCACTAGCCTGATGACTGAATGTAATCTTCACTCATAGCCACCATTGCCACTTAATGTAAGCAGCTATGAAATCTACTTTTCAAAGTAATCCAGGCTTTTTATTAATCAATTTTATTGACCCTCTATGACAAGTATTCTAAACAAGATTTTCAGAGTTATTAACACTGTACCTATATTCTGCCAAGGTTTTATTTTCAAGTTTACAATGAATATGAAGGAAGTGTCTAGGTTAGTAGAAAAGTGTCTGTCATCTGTATTATTATCAACATTCTTTCACAGTTTCTAGAAACTGACACTTTTATGCACACTGAGATACTTCCTGCACGTTCATTACAAACTTGAAATCAATCCTTGATGGTATAGGGTACAATGTTAGTAGCCCAGAAAAATCTAGTTTAGGATTCTTCTGGTAGAGGGTCAAGAAGAATGATTAATAGAAAGCCTGGATAAACATGAAACCTTTGAAAACCATGAAAAATGAGGCAGCTAAGTGAGATGCTAGTAGTAATCACCCTGATAACATTCCTATCTCTAACCAGGAGCCTATTTCCATCTGTAGCCTTGGTGACAACATTCAGGGGGTGTTAACACAGAGATAAACAGTTTGTAGCATCGATTTTCATAGGATCCGCAAAATGTTTTCACTGATTTAAGATGTTCTTTGTTGATAGAGAAGAGTATGTGAACATATGAAGTCTCAGAAAGACTCTCCTTTGTGTTCTTTTTCTTGTTACTTAATACTCGTGTAAAAAGTAAGGGTTGATAAGCACATCCAATGAAATGAGATCTGAGAAACTATGTCATATCATACATGCATGGATAACAAACATTCAATTTTGTGTAATAAACTGTTATAAAAACAGACTTGAAACATGCTTCAATGTTAATAGCACTACTAAGCTCATGACTGGTACTTCAGTTCATCCCATGAAATAAGCAATGCATTTGTTCCTTTCTATATATCTTTACTATTGTGCAATTTCTTTGTTTTATAAGGTGATGTTTTGATCACTGATCAACCAAAGTCTTGTGATTGTCTGATGTGCTGGTTTTCTTTATAAGAAATAAGTGAATTCTAGGTCAACACCTTTGATTCATGCTGTACTTTATTCATTGCACAGACATATAAGTATGCAGGACCCTGAGATATTGTGTTCAAATAGTCTATGCACTTCTATCAACAGATCTCAATGTTCACTAATAATTTATATTGGTCTATACCATTAATGTTCAGAAACAGTTACTTGAAATAGAAAAATATCATAAAACTGTAGCCACATGTGATACAGTAAGGACATAAGAAAAGTGAATGAAATACTCCACAGCCATACCTGAAAAAATCCAATAAATAGCTAGTACTAATGGAGTTTGTGAAATGGTTATACACCCACAATACTAACACTTAGCCAGCTACATCCTCTCAGTATCCTGAAACAAGCAAAATTTCTAAATCTCAACTATACTGTATGGAACTCATATTTCTTCATCTTCATTGATAACATATTAAATGATAATAATAACTGTCTCATAGATTTAGAATAGTCAACTAATAATATGTTGTTTTTCTTACAAATCTGGGACCTGTACATTACATTTAAAAAAAAATCATGGTGAATCTCTTATTAATTCTTGTGACAGTAGTTTGCAAGTGAAATGCTGGGCTTTAAGTAACATGGTGCAAGTAGCCCATGCTTACCTCCCCATGCAGAATCCTCTGGTTCAGGCAGTGTGGTCTCATCAAATCACGCCTAGTGATGTGACTATAGGGATTATTTTGGTATTACAGACTGTTACTGGAGTTTTGGGCAATTCGTCTCTCCTCTTCAACTATATCTTGCTTTGCTTCAAATCATACAAATTAAAGCACATGGACTGGATTTTGATGCACTTGACTGTATCCAACTTCTTAACTCTCCTATGTAAAGGTATTCCACAAGCAATAGCAGCTTTTGGTTTCCAATGTTTCTTCAATGATTTTGAGTGCAAGCTACTTTCCTACCTTCATAGGGTGGGAAGAGGTGTGTCATTTGGCAGTGCATGCTTATTGAGTGTCTTCCAGGTCATCACCATCAGCCCAGAGGATGCCATTTGGACAATCTTTAAAAAGAAAGCCCACAAGTACATCAACTATTCACTATACTTGACCTGGATTCTATCTCTCCTTTTTAGCATTGTTTCCCTTAAGTATATGTCTGCAACGTTGTGCAATGTTAACGACACAAGTCTTAAGAACTTAGGTTACTGTTCTTCTCTTTCATTTGACAAAACCGCCCAAGTACTGCATGCAGTATATGTGATTATCCCTAGTGCCATCTGCATACTTTTCATGTTATGCTCCAGTGGTTCCATGGTTCTCATTCTGCACAGGCACAAGCAGAGGATGGAACATATGATTAGGAGCAATATTTTACCTAGATCCAGCCATGAGTCCAGAGCAACACAAACCATTCTTCTTCTAGTGAGTACCTTTGTCTGTTTTAATATACTCTCCACAATTTTTACCATTTGTTTAAACTTTTTGGTTAATCTTACTTGGCATCTAGTTAGTATCCATGCAATATTCTCAATGTGTTTCGCTTCTGTAAGCCCCTACTTGCTCATGAGACATGGTTCCACCACATCCATCCATTGCTTTGCTTGGGTAAACTATCAAAAATCCTAAAGGTCTTCCTATGTATTTGAAACCCTTATGGAATTCTCATGCTATTTATCATGCTCAGAGAACTGTCTGCATTCAATAGGAATATATTTTGTATAACAATATTTAGTGCTAAAGGTACATGTATGTTTTTGCTTGTTTGTTTTCATAAAAGAACTAGTCAGCACATATTTACTGAGATTGTGTTTACTACCCACCAAGCAATACCACTGGAAGACAACAGAAAGCATACCAATCACAAGGGATAGAAGGATGCAAATAATTGTGAATTTCAGAAATGGAAATAGTGATAACTACAACAATACCAAATTACTTTCAAACAAAATCCATTTTATGTTAGCTTTTCTTTCTGTGGCCTTAGTGAAAATGAAAAATAAATTGAAATACTTTCATTTTTCTCTCTGTGCTTCATATTAGTGGTGTTACTTTAAATAACCCTGGAACTAATGCACACATTATTTCACTTGAGTCCATGCAGTATGCCTTTGTCTTACTGGAAATGGGGTTTATATTTGGTGGGTACTGATCACCTCATGGTATCTCCCTTATGACATTCATATAGCTTTTTACTATGTGTGGATTTTCACTACTTTCATCTGCTTACATAGTCATGCACATAATCAGAATTTAAAATAAATGCATGCTTCTGTTGAAAACAGTCAAAATCTAAAATAATTGAATGAGTATCAAAAATGTCAAATAAGGACATGACAAGCATAGAGTCCTATCCTAGATTAAATTTTCAGTCACTAGTATGTATCTCTGAAGCATTCAGGAAAGTCAGGCTTCTTATTGTTAATAACATTTCCCAGTAAAAGTACCTTCAGCATGGAGCTTCAACATTGGAAATGACTATTTCATTGTCTATCATGTTTGTCCTTGGTTAGAATTAATATCTCAAAGAAAGGATTGTTGCCTGTACTGTGGCTACAAAGAACTGAATCTGACAACAGCCAAAAAAGTTCAGGTATGGGCTTCAGGGATTTTACCTCTCAATACACAACTATTGGCTATGGATTGTGACCAATTGCTACCCATTGTCTTAATAGCAAAATCTTTAGTATAATAGTTTACCCTAAATTAAAACATACTCTCATGTGGAAAAATGGGGAAGGGTCCCTGGAATCAGGAAGAAGACAATTTGGGGGGGGTCTGGGAAAGAAGATACTTGCAAGGATCACAAGATCTTTTTTTTCCAGTCCTATTAAACAATAAGTCAACTGTTGTGCAGGGTAGCTTCAGCTTCTGTTTCTCTCTTCCTAGAGGAGATTGATAGACAGGTTGGAATGCTTAAAAGCCATTTAAAAAGCTTCAGAATTGCCTTTTCAATCTCTGTGTTTCTGTTGGTGATGTAGTTGCTTTTCTTTTCTTCCTGTTTATGTCTAACATTATACTTAAAGTTTAAACTTACTTTATGAGAATTTGCAAGGCAAAACTGCTACTGTCATGAATGTTCCTAGCTTGTACCTATTTGAAAAAAACTGTCTGCTCTGCTTTTTTAGTAATTATTTTATTTATTTATATCCCAAATGTTGTCCCCTTAAGAGTTCTTCCCATACCCTCTCCTCTTTGCCTCTCAGAGGTTGCCTGACCTCGGTATTCCCCTACCCTATGGCATCAAGTCTCTATATGATTAGGTGTGTACTCTCCCACTGTAGCCAGACACCACACACCTCTGTAAAATATGTTCCAGGGGCCTTGGTCCAGCCGATGTTTGCTTTTAGGTTGCAGCTGAGTCTGGGACTTCGCATAGGCTCAATTTAGTTGACATTGTTGGTCTTCCTATGGAGTTGCCATCACTTTCACTTCCTTTAATCCTTCCCCTAGCTCTTCCATCAGGGTCACTGATCTCATTCCAATGCTTAGCTTTATCTGCATCTGTCTTAGTCAGATGCTCGTTGAGTCTCTCAGGGTACAGCCATGCTAGGCTCCTCTTTTCAAGCAGAACATAGTATCAGTAATACTGTCAGAGATTGGTGCTTGCCCATGTGATGGATCCCACGTTGGTCACTGGTCAGCCATTCCTTCAGTCTCTTTCCATTTTTTCCCTGCAATTCTTTTAGACAGGAACAATGTTGGATTGACAGTTTTGTTGTTTGACAAAAGAATGGGTCACAAGGATAACTGCTATTTCTGCTTTTGTAATTAAGCTTGATGACTCTACTCAGTAAGACAATGGTAAAACCCAAAGGGTAACCATATGGTTTTTTTCCCCTGTATAAGCCCTGGATTGACATGGCACTTAAAGCTGGGTCTTGGGCATGCTCTCAGAATTTGGCCTGATACAAGATGCTGGTCCCTTTACCTGAATAAAAACCTCTTCTTATTATGAACTTTTCTGCTATTATATTTGTGAAACACTGAATGACTCCAGGCCTCAACCCTACAAGCAATCTCTTCTCCATAATCCTTTTAGTGGTCTTAATAAATGTCAATTTGTTTTCCAAGATATATGGATTTTGTGGCTTTGCTTTCTCCCACCTAGGAAGAGCCTATCACAAAATAGTCTTTTTGATGACTATATCCACATACATTGTCACTGGTTACACTTAGTGTGTCACATAAGAAGATAAAATGATATGAACTTGAGAAAACACCCTGTATGGAGAGTCGATATTTATTGAGTACTTTCATTCTACAGCTATTTCCATTCTATTCATGACACAGTCCTAAAACTGTGTTCTGCCATTGGTTCCCTCCCTGAGGTAAATAGATATTCGCTTATGCTTCTTCAGAAACAGTGTCACTATTTAATTGCTTCAGGTTAAAAGGGACTCAACAGAGCATTCTACCATGTCCAAAAAACAATAACACACATTAACCCTTCTAAAATTATCCCACAGAATAGAACACTGTTATAGCTATATTCTGACACCAAAATGAACACATCCCCAATTCACTGAAGGTTTGAATTCTGAGCTGTCTAGTATGAAATAAATTCATCATCAATCTAAAGGGTTTAGGATAATCTTCTGCTGATCATTTAAACAAGGTTGATGAAACACTGGAAGCAATCTGACAATTCCTAGTGCATTCTTGAATTTTTTTTGTATTTTTATTGGGTTCTTATATCTAACAACAGTCCAATCTTTATTCCACCCTAATACCTTTCAACCCCCAAATACTAGGTAGGAGGAATAAAATGTTCGAGGGAAAAGGAGACATAGATCTCTTTAGACTATTTTCTGTTGACTAAGGCCATTGAGTTCTTTAGGGCAAGACCAATCTACATGTTCAAGATAATTTCTTCTCATCTCTTTGCTCACAAACACTTGATAAATTGTAACAACAGCAACCAGGAACAGCAGGGGAGTAGCATCCATCACATGCCCTCTCACCATTCACCGTATTTGCTCCTATGAGTATTTTCTTAGTTCTAAGAAGGGCCAAAACCCCATACTTTTGTCTTTCTTCTTCTTGAGCTTCATGTGCTCTGTGAATTGTATCTTGGATATTCTGAGCTTTTGGGCTAATATCCACTAATTAGTGAGTGAATACTATGTGTTTTCTTTTATGATTGGGTTACCTCACTCAGGATGATATTTTCTATTCCAACCATTTGCCTAAGAATTTCATGAATTCATTATTTTTAATAGCTGAGTAATACCTCATTGTGTAAATGTACCATATTTTCTGTATCCATTTCTCTGTTGAAGGAAATCTGGGTTCTTTTCCACTTCTGGCTACTATAAACAAGGCTGCTATGAACATAGTGGAGCATGTGTCCTTGCTATATGTTGGAGCATCTTTTGGGTATGTGCCCAGGAGTGGCATAACTGGTATAGATGCCAGGAAGTGCATGCTGATAGGAGCCAGATATACCTGTCTCCTGAGATGCTCTGCCAGAATATTACATATACAGAGGTGGATGCTCTGCTCACAGCTAACCATTTAACTGATCATGGAGTCTCCAATGGAGGAAGTAGAGTGAAGACTAAAGGAGCTGAAGGGGCTTGCCGCCCCATGGGGAGAGTGACAATACTAAACAACCAGAGCTCCAGGGTCTAAACCACCAGCCTGAAAACAGGCATGGAGGGCCCATGACTCCAGCTATATATATATAGTGGAGGATGGCCTTGTCAGAGGCATTGGTGAGAGAGGAGGTTCTTGGTCCTGTAAAGACTGGATGCCCCAATGTGAGGGAATTTAGGGGTGGAGAGGGGGAGTGTATGGATGAGTGGGGGCACACCCTCATAGAAGCAGCAGGAGGGGGGATGAGATAAGGGGATTCTCGGGGGGGGGGGGGGAGAATAAGGAAAGGAGATAACATCTGAAATGTAAATAGATAAAATATCCAATTTAAAAAAAGCTTCAAGGGAGCCCCCCCAGACACTGAGCCACCAACCAGGCAGCATACACAAGCTGGTCTGAAGGTATCCAATTGCCTGATCATATCTCAGTGGGAGAAGATTCACCACTTCAAGAGACTTGAGGCACCAGGGAGGGGGTAAGGCCTGACTGGAGGGAACATCCTCTCAGAGACAGAGGGAAAAGGAATAGGATGAATAACTGTGGGAGAGAAGACCTGGGGAGGGATGGCTGGATTGTAAATAAATGACATAATAATGATAGCAAAAAATAATAAACGATGTATTTTAAAAAATAAAAAACTTCAAGGGAAAAAGGTCAGGTAACATACAAAGGCAGACCTATCAGAATTACACCTGACTTCACAACATAAAATCTAAATGCAGAAGGGCCTGGACAGATGTCATGCAGCCTTTGAACACCACAGATGCCAAAATAAATTAATATACCCAACAACACTATCAACAGATTGGGAAAACAAAATACTTCAAGACAAAAATCAAACTTAAACAATCTCTATCCATAAATCCAGCCCTAATGAAAATGTTATAAAGAAAACTACAACCTAAAGAAAGTCAATATACCCAAGAAAACACAGAAAAGCTATTCCATGTCAGAAAAAAAAAACAGGACAAGTAAAGAACACACACACACACACACACACACACACACACTAACACTACAAACATCAAAATAGCAAGAATTAACATCCAGTACTCATGAATATCTCTCAACATCAATTGATTCAATTCCATAATAATAAGACATAGCCTAAAACCAGGATACAAAAACATGAGTCATCATTCAGCTACATTCAAAAAAATACACCTCAGAAATAAAGATAGACATTACTATGGAGTAAAGCACTGAAAATATATTTCCAAGCAGATAGACCCAAGAATCAGACCGGAGTAGCCATTCTAAAATCTAGTAAAATAGATTTTCAAATAAAATTAATAAAAAGATACAGGAATAGGTGAAAAAGCAGAATCCACTTACTGGTATAAGGCATGATCCCGATCAGGTTTATAATATGGGGAAAAGGAGATGTTTGTGTTTTTTCTGCAGGATTGCTGAAGAAGCATGGTGGCTTCCAGAGTGACTGGTAAGACATGCTGATGCTGGGACAAAGTATGATGCTGACCTGTGAGCTTTCTGACAATGGTGACTGGGAAGCTGTATTGGACATATGTTCTGACTGCTTTGCTAGCCTATATCCTAGATGGGACAAGCTGCCTTGCCTCAAGTTTGTAGACCTTATGGGACAAAGAATCAAAAAGAGAAGTTATAGTGAGTCTTGTATTTTTCTTAAAGGTGACCAGTTATTCAGACTCAACCATGGACTGGTCTAGAAATCAATCCAATATTGGAAATAATAGTCTTCATTTGGAAGTCTGGATCTGGACATTTACAGAGACATATTTGGAAGTTAGCTGCAGTGCTCTACAATGTTATGTTAGTGAGATATAAAATTGGGACAGGATCAGGATTTCAAACAAGTGTTAGTACATGTCTTAAGGCTCTTTTAATTTTCATGTTAAAATGACTTTTGTTTCTTCTACAGTATTTAATGTAAGTTGCATTGATTGTACACTTCCTAATTTTGTTAGGATTTTGTTAATGTGTTGAAACCTGCCATGTCTATTACAGGTGTCTAACAACCAGCTTTTGTTTTATTGACCTGAGTATTACAGGACCTTGGTATTCTGAAAAAGAAGTTTGCAAGTACTAGAAGAAGTGAGTGAGGCTTTAAGCTTGATTATTGCTGGTATATCTGCTTTAATTACATGAATTGCTAGCACCACTGCTTCTGCAATTGCTGTAACACAAGAAGTTAAGAAAGATACTTTTGTTAATCATTTAGCAAAAAAAAAAAAAAAAACAATATTAGAATTTGTTGAGTATGCAAGAGGATTTAGATAGGCCTTTGGAACAATGGTTTGATCCTCTTTATTCTATTCAAATTATTGGAAGGATGTTCAGAGTTTTAAGAATAAGGAGCCATCTCAAGTGTCATGCCAAATACCAATAGATTTGTGTTACTTAGAAAATTTACAATGATAGTCATTATAATTAGGGAAAGTTTAAAGACACTTCTAGGGTATTTGGCATAATTCTAACACCTCTCAATGTTTTAGCTTTGAAGAGTGAGATTATGAATTTAAAGAATGCTGCTCTGCTGAGCATCGATGCTGCAGATATTGCCAATGAAATTATCCTTGTCCTAAGGTCAGTATTTTCATTTTGGTCAAGCTTCAAGAATGGCATATATAGCTTGATCATGCTAGCCTTTTTTGTCCTGGGAATAATTTTATTCCTGCTCATCGTGTTAACGCTTGTATTTAACAGCATGTTGGCAGCCAAAGTTCATGGCTTGAAACTGAAAATGGACCCCCAGACAGAGTTATAAATTTAACAGGCTGGGAAGCCAAGGACAGGTAAGATTCTGCACTGAGCCTTACCAACCTAAGAGAGAAGTGCATTGCTTTTGATAATGCATATTCCATGATGGATATTGAAGGCATTCTTGTCAGAATGACCTAAAACAGTCTCAGTCTTGTTAATGAAATAAAAAAGGGGGAGAGGTAGAGAGCCTTTGAGGCAGCTTGGCAAGAATCTGACATTGGCCAAGGACAAGGAAATGGGCTTCAGGTATATATATATAATGCTTTTGTATGAAATCATCTGTAGATATCTATTAGATCCATTTGACTCATAACCTGTTATGTTTATCATTCCTATGTTTACTTTCTGTTTTGATGGCCTGTGCATTTGTGAGACTGGAGTGTTGAAGGCTCCCACTGTGAATATATGAGGTTCAATGTGTGATTTAAGATTTATCAGTGTTTCTTTTACTACTGTGTATGCCCTCTATTTGGGACATAGATGTTCAGAATTGAGATGACATAGTAGTACATTTATTTCCTTTGATGAGGATGAAGTGTCCTTTTCAGAATCTTCTTTTTAGTTGTTACTAAAACTATGAAATTTAATATGAAGCTTCACAGCTTCCATTTAGAAGGCAATTCTAACTCTATATAACTTCATTATTTGCTTAGATTTCAGGAGTGGTGAATTTTGGTGTGTGATTTTTTGTATGCTTTTTGTTTTAATTTTTATTTATTTATTTTTTTTTTTAGCTTCCTATAGGAGGAACTAAGGTGGGAGGAGTTAGGAGAGGAAGAGGAAGAGGAGGAGTAAGGAGGAGGGGAGGAAAAGGAAGAGGAGGAGCTAAGGGAGAGGGGTAGAGAGAGGAGATGGAGGTGGGTGTAGGTTGGGTATTGGGTTATACTTCTGTTTGTATGGGTATCTTGTTAGTGGTCATTACCAAATATATAAGCCTTTGATTAATCTTTAAGCATTAGAGTCTCATTGGTCTATGGGGCCTGCATGGATGGTAGGATGGTCTGGGCAATGCCCAGCCTTGCGGAGACAACATGGAAGAATGGCAGATCCATCTCCCATGCTGGTGTCTCATGGGTGGCAGAGCTGGTGTTTCTGGCTGGCCATTTCTAGTTGCAGCACGTACGTGGCCTCTGGCTGAGAAACATGGCGGCTGAGCTAGGCAGAACTGCTGTAGCTTAGATAGTTGACATGACCAGAGGTCGTTATTTAATTAATTACTACATCAGCTTCCCCTACTATTTATTGATAATTAATGCTCAAACATAAAATATGTAAAATACAGGGGATTTTTGCCTTTCACTGGATTATACCTTCTTTTTTTCACAATCTGCATTTATACCATTTTAATTAGATGCAAGTAGTAAGGTCAGTTCTAGGTTGAGGACCTAGCAGTGCAATAGATGCAAATAGTCAAGGAACAAGCAACACAATAAACACAAATACTCGAAGAACAAGCAAGGAAATAAACAAAGTTCCTTGAATACTCCTATGATCACTGTTTCCAAGGACTTTATCCAGATGACCAAAGTATCTGAGCCTAATTCCGGGTCCTAGCCCAAAGTCATTTTCATACCTGAAGCCTATTTCTCTGTTCCATACTAAGATTTAGATTCCTGCCTGAAATTACTTCTTTGTTCTAGCCTAAGATTGAGATTCCTGCCTAACATTACTTTCTTTGTTCTAGCCTAAAGTCATTCATATATATATATATATATATATATATATATATATATATATATATATGTGTGTGTGTGTGTGTGTGTGTGTGTGTGTGTGTGTGTGTGTGTGTGTTTGTGTGTGTGTGTGTGTGTATGTATGTATTCCTGAAACACATGGAATCGTCTGCAAATTTGACCATTTTTGTCCATTTAATGAGTCACAAAGCAAGTCTCAACAGATACAATAAGATCAAAATAACACCCTGAATCTTATAAGATCACAATAGATTAAAACTGAACTTCAAAAACAATGGAAACATCAAAATGCCTACATAGTCATGGAAACTGAAAATGAAGGCACAACATACCTAAACTTATGGGATACAATGAAAGCAGTGCTAAGAGGAAAGTTCATGGCACAAAGTGACTCCATAAAGAAATTAGAGAGTTTTTTCAATCTGTAGGTTACCAATTTGCCATATTTACTATGCCCTTTGCCTTACAGAAGCTTGGCAGTTTCATGAATTCCCATTTATCAATTCTTGATCTTAGTGCCTGAGCCATTGGAGTTCTGTTTAGAAACCCCTGCCCCATGCCGAGGAGCTCTTTCCCACTTTCTCTTCTATTAGATTCAGTGTATCTGTCTTTATGTTGGGGTCTTCAATACACTGTGAATTGAGCTTTATGCAAGGTGACAAATATGGATCTATTTTCATTTTTCTACATACATACTGCCAGTTAGACCAGCACCACTTATTGTAGATGCTTTCTTTTTTCCATTGTATATTTTTTGCTTCTTTGTCAAAGATAAGTGTCCATAAGTGTCTGGTTTATTTCTGAGTTTTCAATTCTATTCCATTAATCAATGTGTCTGTCTCTGTACCAATACCATGAAGTTTTTATCACTATTGCTCTGTAGTTGAGCATGAGGTCAGGGATGCTGATTCCTCCAGAAGTTCTTTTATTGTTAAGAATTGATTTCACTATCCCGGGTTTTTTGTTTTTCCATATGAAATTGAGAAGTTCTCTTTCCATGTATGCAAAGAATTGTGTTGGAATTTTATGGGGATTGCATTGAATATGTAGATGGCTTTTGTAAGGATGGTCATTTTTACTTATGTTAATTCTATCAATCCATGAGCATGGGAGAGCTCTCCATTTTCTGAGGTCTTTTTAATTTCTTTCTTGAAAGACTTGAATTTCTTTTAATATAGACCTTTCACTTGTTTGGTTAGAGTTACTCCAAGATTTCATTTTATTGTTGACTAGTGTGAAGGGTATTGCTTCCCTAATTTCATTTTCTTCCCATTTATCATTTGTATAAAGATTTATTTGAGTTAATTTTATATCCAGCCACTTTGATAAAGTTCTTTATCAGCTGTAGACATTTATGGTAGAATTTTTGAGGTTGTTTATGTATAGTATCAGATCATCTGCAAATAGTGATACCTTGATATCTTCTTTGCCAGTTTGTACATCCCTGAGCTCTTTTTGTTGTCTTATTGCTCTAGCAAGAACTTCAAGTACATATTGAATAGATATGGAGAGAGAGAGCATCTTTTTCTTGTTCATGATTTCAGTGGGACTACTTCAAGTATCTCTCCATTTAATTTGATATTAGCTGTTGGTTTGGTGTATATTGCTTTCAATATATTTAGTTATGGGCTTTGAATCTCTGACAAATAAAAGAACTTTGTGAAGTATCACCATTCTTGACCTCAAGCTGTAGTACCTAGAATAAAAATGGTAAAAACAAATATTGAATATACTTCATTTTATTATTATTTACACTAACTGTAGCTGATGAGTAAAGACAGTCCAATACAGTTGTATAGATTGGAAAAGGAATCCCTATCACACTCAATTTTCATTGTTCCCAGATCCACCCTCTACTATATCAGCCCCCACAATAAAATGAAGAATGTTCAATTTTTGTTGCCATGTACTTATTGGAGCCTGGTCAGACTCTCGATGGCCAACCCTCTAAACATATCTGTACCCTTCTGTACCACCTGGATAGAAGTGTCAACTTTCAAGAGCTACATTTTAACATCATTATCAAGATTTTTAAGGACTCTCTTCAATAATTTGATATCTTGAGACTTCTGGTCTGGGCCCGAGCATAGAGCAGGTCACAGGCGGCAGCTCCGTACCCAACCCCAGAAAACCGAGAGAAACAGGGACTCCCAGGAGCTTGAACTCACGCAGCATCCCAGGTAAAAATGAATCACCCGTGATGCCTGCTGTTAGAAGTTCTAATCCAGATGTCCCCTGAAGCTTGGCAACTGCAAGATCCTGCTTGGCAACTGCAGATAGACTCAAAGCAGTGTACCATATCTTCTGAAGAATAGCAGGGAGACGATAACTCAAGCAGTGTACCATATCTTCTGAAGAATAGCAGGTAGATCATAATTCAAGGCAGTGTACCGTATAGACCATGACATGTTTCAAGGCAGAGGCCAAGAAGATTCTGTACTTTTCCACCACCTGGCCCCTCTTACCCCCTCCCCTTGTAAAACATGCTATAAAAAAGCATCTAATGTTCAAAAAAAATAAAAAAAAAATAATTTGATATCTTGGCTGTACCTTATTTTGGGAGGCTGGGGGTGGCAAGTGGTTGGTTGGTACAATAGCACTGAATGCCTCATTCTCAGTTATGAGTCAGCAGTCATTGATACCACTGTTAATGATTCCTCCCAGCTCACAGCAGCTGTCAGTAGCATGGATAACAAACATCAGATGGATTTCAGTGGCAGCAGAAATCATGAACATCAGCATCATTTCCAGTGGCAGCATAGCTCACAAAATGGCTTCTGGCAGGAGCACTGATTACAGATATCAATATGATTTTTAGTGGGAGAAATGATCAGGGGCATCAGCATGACTTCCAGTGCCTGCAAAGAAAGATAGTCTTTTGAAGAGATAATACAGAAAATGAACCATTTTTCATCTAGGATAATTTACTGCTCTTCAGAGTTAGGGATATTATATATTTGAGCAGCATATGCAGCAGGAGGATCTGAGCAAGCTCAAGGCTGCTGCAACCTTCACTGAGCTCCTGCTATTCTGCCAGTACCCTAGGTACAACCATTGTGTTTGCAGCTCTGAAACCATGCCACAGGTCTACGATCCTCACCCTCCACTGGTGGCAAGCAGTGGGAATGGCAGCAGAAGCTGTTCTTCCATGACATGAGATGTACCTGTGAATCAAGTGGAGGAACCACCCTATCAGATGTAAACAGGGTTAGCTGTGACCAAAAGAGGCCTGAGCTTCCTGGCAGCCCAAGTATCAGCTGTACTAGGCAACAACATGTTCCTTTGTCAACTGCAGTCAAAATTTCAAATACATAGATAGCCATAATCACATTTCTAGTTTGACTTCTATTTGGCACATGAGATTCTCTATTCTGCTATTATTGCTTTTAATCTCAGATACCACTCATTTTCTTGATATACACGTAAGTTGTTTTCATCACTTGGATGTCATAGAATAATTTAATGAATATGGATATGCAAGCATTTCTGTGGTATGTTGACTTGGATTATTTTGAGTGAGTACCTACAGATGGATCATGTGGTAGATCTGTTGTGTTTTGAGGAGCATTCATACTTATTTATATAGTGGATCGGATATGTGATATTAGCCTCCGCTATATATATAAGGTTTCTTTTTTGCATACATCCTCTCCTACTTTAGTTTCTGTGTAGAGCTTTTGGGGCTGCTTGGCAGGAATCCAACATTAGCCAAGGACAAGGAAAGGGCTTTAGGCAGGAATCTGACATTGGGCCATGACAAAGAAGTTCAGGCAGGAATCTAACTTTAGGCTAAAACAGAGAAGTAACTTCAGGCAGAAATCCAAGTCTTAGACTAGAACAAAGACGTAGGCCTCAGGCATGAATATGACTGTGGGCTGGGACAGGGAAGTAGGCTCTGATATTTTTGTCATCCTGATAAGCCCTTAGAAACATCAATCACAGGGTTGATCAAGGGGACTTTGTATATTGCCTTGTTTGTTCCTTGACTGTTTGTACCTATTGTATTGTTGGTTCCTCAACCTAGAATTGACCTAAATGCTTGCATGTAATTAATAGGGTTTAAAAGAAAAGGGGGAGTAAACAAACCTGCCTTCAGCCTCAGAACAGCCTGGGGTCATGCTGCAATTTTGTCTAATCATCACTTTTCTTTTAATTCTCACTCCTCTGCTGGAAAACCTGTTGACTGACTGAGTGTGCTTGCTCAAGTTTCGATTTGTCTCCTTAGCTAAGGTCATTTAAGAAGAGGTGGATTGTCAATGTATTTTTACTGTTTATATCTATTATGTATTTTAATTTGATGAACAACATTTGATATATCCATTAGCCATTGGTAGTAATGTTTTTCCTATTGAGAACTGTTTGTATATTTCATGATTAAATTTCACTATGTTTCTTGATCTTTCATACAATCTAATTAATATTCTTAGTTGTGTTGCTAAAAGAAACACAATCCTAAAATCCAATCAGATCGTGGCTGATTATCCCATAACTCTTCTACCACTATGTTACAAATATGTCTATCATAGTTGGTAACGTTCATATCTTCATAAGGCAATGCATATAATTTTCTATCCAGCAACCTCTTTAAAGTCTTTTAGCACTACAGCATGGAGCTTCCAATCAAATTCCAACTTGATTTTTCTAATATTAAATTATTTTTGCAGTGTCTTTCACAATAGGAAATTATCATAACTTCTTATCACCATCCAGGGACATTGGCAACCATGTTACTGATGAGGGTACCTAGGGCCTCCCTGTCAACAATTCAGACAGAGTAATCTCACACTGTGCAATGGTTATTTAATGTTAAGTTGATGATTCAAAGGTTCTACATATACACAAGAGTTTAATTTAGCTGTCAAGAAAAATGTTATGGAATTTGCAGGTAAGTGAGTGGACTTGAAATGTTACATTGAATGCGGTTATACCAACACAAAAATACAAAACCAAAATACATTTGCTCATAGGTGAGTCATTGCTTCAAATGTCTAGTATATAATGTGCTGAACATAAAGTTCCTAGAAGCCAGAAATGTGGTAGAAATACCTTAAAGAATGAGCAGTGGACCGTAATAGTTGATCAGAAAGCAAAGAAGCAGAAAACCTATGTAAAGAGGCCAACCTGTTTTACAGAGTAAGTTCCAGGACAGCCAGAGCTATACAGAGAAACCATGTCTCAAATAACAAACAAACAAACAAAACAAAAAACCCAAAACAGAAAATAATTTAAAATGGAAGAGCAATGTCCTGCATGACTTGAGAAATATTTTAGTTTCATGGAATGGGACTTATCAGTTTTGAAAATTGTTTGCTGAGCAAATAGATAATTCATTATGTCCCTAGGTCTGCTTCTAATCTGAGTTTTTTCTCAATGCACTCTGATCTTTCAGGGTCTCAAATATTTCAATTGGATGCTTTATTTGTGTTGGGTTGAACTTTGTTTAGGTGGAGATACAATAATCATGGTATATTCCTTTCCTTATGGCTATATATTTTCCCCAGTTAATGATGATGCTTTAACCTTCCTTGTAGCCCACCACTCACCAGAGGTAGTGGAAAAGAAAGCATATGGGGTGGGTGGGAAGTGGTCCAGTCATTGGATACTCATTCTCTCTATGTCTGCTCCATCTTTGTCCCTGAATATCTTGTAGATAGGACACATTTTGAGCTTTGTGTGTTGGTTGATCTCCTTATCCCTTCACTTGAAGTCCTGCTTGACTACAGTGGTGGTCACTTCAGGCTCCATAGTCCCCATTGATCGGAAGCTCAGCTACAGTCACCACAATAGACAACTTGGTGTCTGCCCTTCCCATTCCGTGTTTCAGGAACACCCTAGAAATGATCCTTGCCCTTGACCATCACAGATTTCTATTCTCTCTCCCCCATGCTCTCCTCCTACACTTGATACCCATGACCTGTTCCTCTCCTGATCTCCTGTCCCACCCAGTTCTCTCTCTCCATCTATTTCAGTTGTCTGTTTTCCTTCCCTTTCTGAGAAAGATTCAACAATCATCCCCCCAGGGCAATCCTTTTTATTTGGTCTCTTCTGGTCTCTGGATTATAGCTTAGTTATCCTTTGCTTTATGGCTAATATACACTTATGAGTACATACCATGTAGTCTTTTTGGGTCTGGGTTTCCTCAGATAGTTTCTAGTTCCATCCAATTGTCTGAAAGATTTATGATGTCTTTGTTTTTAATGCCTTAATTCTATACATAGCTGGGTCTTGACATAGAACTATTCCTATTTTCTTAAAAATCACCAAATTGATTTCCAAGGTGGTGGTACATGTTTAAATTTCCTCCAGCAATGGAGGCATGTTCCAGTTGCTCCACATTCTTTCCAATCTGTGCTGTTCCTTGAGTTCTGATCTTGGCTATTTTGATGATTGATTTTTTAACAAAAAAAAAAAAATGTCATCCATGTCATTCGGAGCAACATTTTGTTTCTTAGAAAAGTGTATGTCAAGTGTCCTGCTCATTCTACTCCTCATAGTATTTCTCAGTATATTCTACAGTGTGGTATAACATAGCAATCCTACTTATAGGGTCAAACTTCTTCACTTGGGGGAATTTGTAAAATGAGAAACAACATAACTACATTATTTCTTTAGACAATAGTCATACTGGCAGCTTTTATTTCATAAAATGCATCTCTTACTTTGGGATGAACTATGCACATTAAACATCAGTTTAAGAGTCATTGCAGTAAAATTGAGATGTGCTCAACTCTAAGTAGTGTAGTATGTACCTACATTATACTCTCAACTTCTAAGTTACATGTCAGTGCTTGGGGACCTTGAGCTCAGGCCCACATTTAGGAGAAAGCATGAGACTATTACAACTTTGTGTGTCAAACATGTGATGAAAATAATTTTATCCTTTCTATTTCTAACGTCATAGGCTCTGGCACAGGATCTTGAGGCTATTGGTAAACACATTCCCATACTATCACAGGCTGCACTCTGGACTCTATGGTATTCATATGGCCTTTCTTTATCAATATTCTCCTGGTTTAATAGCCAGTTATTGAAGTTATAAAGTATTAAACAATACTACTTACAACTTTCCAGGAAGATGGTTCAGCAGATAAAGGTGCTTGCTTTCAAGCTTGATGGCATAAGGTCAGTCCTTAGAACTCAAATGTTAGTAGCATAGAAAATGTTCTTGCAGTTTCTCCTCTGACCTTAATATGTACCCTGCCTTCCCTTCAAGACAGGCTACAACTTTTCATAGGAACAAACTTTTCTTCTAGTTTATTTTGGTCATGGAGTATTATCACAGCAATTCAACATAAACCTTGACAAAAGTCTACTATCCACTTTTGACCTGTTTTCAAATGTATAATGTTTGGTAGCTGCAGTACTTCTGCTCATTCAGTAGTCATTTTAGTGAAATCTATTTATTCTTTTGATACATCCAATTTTTTATCATATACTTCTTAGAGAAAAAAACAATATTAGCATTTTACTTTATGATGTTTTACAGTTAGGTGACTAAGCTTAGTTTTATTTTCTATTACTCAATTCAATAAATATGTGAGTGGCAGTACAGTTATAGCAGGGAGAAAGTTTCCTAGGCAGTTGATATTGATTTTTCTGTGTACTACCTGTTAAGTACATGATATCTTCCAAAATAGGCTATTCCCTAATTATTATGGAGAAGCAACAGCAATAAAAACAGGTTATGCTGTTTGCGTACCTGTTTGTGCTTATTGACCCAAACTCAAAAGTATGTAACACATGCCTAGCAATCATGTTTTCATTCAGTAGTCCATTACACCTGAGAGTAGAATTATTCACCCATGGAGAGAACCTCTATTCAAACTAGCACTTGATTCAATTTGGTTTTTAATAGAAAATAATAATGATAAAGAATATTTTCCTTGGTAATATGATTGGTAAACTACTTCCAGTTGTGAAAACAAGCAAATGACCAACAGAGATTAATCAACTTTGACACCTGAGATTAAATGAAAATAATACTAGAGTAAATTTATAATATCTGGGTCATTTTATTGGATTTTTTGAGAATATCAGCAATATATTTGTCATTGAAACTTAACAATGTATTAATGGAGCCCATTGAGATAAAATGAAAATGAGAATTTGGTACAGAACACTTCAAAGAATAAAAAAAAAATAGAATGCATACACATAGCTCAATGTTAGATTTCTGACATGTCATACTATCTCCTTGCCGCTAAAGATGACATCTTGAGACCTCCAGAAAACATAGCACATAACAACCTCTCTGAACTCCACAATATTATTCCCTTAAGAGCTCATAGCAACAATCTATAATTCTTCTTTGTAATGGTCACCAAGGGAGAAAAGTTCAGAACTATGTCCTTATTTGTTCAAGATTACCTGTCCATTGCTACTGCAGGTAAAATATTAATTACAGGTCTGAGGGGAGGGGAAATCACCAAATCATATATCCATATCTCAGCCACTAGTGACTTCTTCCAGCTAGCCTCCTGATCTTTGTGACTATGGCATTAAAATCAGCATCCTGGAAAGAGTAAGAGTGCAGATAGTGTAACAGATTTCAACCTGAGAAGAAAAGGTAAAATGAGAGAGACTTGGTAAGTGATTGCAGAAGATGATAGAACATGGGACTGAACTTTGAGGAAAGGTAAAGCCACAGAGGATACAGAGACTCTTACGGAATGGGATCAGGAAGAAATGAACACTGGGGTCATGGAAACACTGCATTCCAATTCAAATTTAAATTACTCTTCACTGTTAGTGTCTGCTGTGGCCTTTCCCATTTAAAAACGTTTTGGCTCTAATGGGTTTATAAAATATTATTCAAAAAAACGTTTTTTTTCTTTTATGAACATCATTCTCTAGGTTACCTTGTAAAGAGGAGTCTCTGTGGTCAGTGACACTGCATAGCATGGTGGAAGCATATAAGTCTGTGTGACTTAGTTTTTTCTATGCTATCTGTACGGTGGTAACTTTGGATAGTAAGGAGCATGTAAATAATGTCCACATGGAGCATACATTCACAGGGTGTTTGTCCTTGATTCTAATACTGTGCCATTGGATATGTAACAACTTTCTATAAAATATGTCAAATAACTTTCATAAAGGAAAAAATGGTAGAGTAAATTCTCATGACCTTAAATTGAAAATAATAGTAATCTGTGATTTCTTCTTATAACCATAGTAAAGTTTCAGCACTTCTAGGTTTACACTAATTATATCTTCATGCTTCTAATAAGGAATTAAATTCTTCCTTGAAACAATGATATGATACCTGAAATTTCATGGAAGTGAATGTTCCTTTTGCACAAAGTTTATTTTCTACCCTAAAGTGGGGGTGTGATTAATAGAAACAGTAGTCATACCAATTTGAAAATACCCCTGCTTTCTTCCATGGAAGTGACTAGGGATATTGAAAAAAATAAAATTATTTTATTTTATTGCTTTTTACCCTTAGCTTTTAGGATAAAATCTTGTTTTCATGTGTATTAAAATATCCTGATCAATTAAAATATAAGAATAAGAATTGAAATATAAGATGATATAAAATGGGAATTCTGAGCAAATAAAGGGCCTGAATGGTCCTCTCCTAAATTTATCACTGTACCTAAAATTCTAAGTATTAATTCTGTTAACAAAATAACATTAATCTCACCTCTGTCTACAGTTTAAGTGATAATTTCTTACATTTTACATTTACATGTTACATATATAACCTTTAATTTGCTAACTTCAACTCATATTATTATTCACATTCTTCACTCAGGTTTCAATGTAGAGATAATCCATTATCTTAAATTAATAATATTTTGCCATATTATGCTATTGGCATGGCTTAATGTTTATTTCACAAAACAGAATAGATCGTAGTATATTAATCACTTGTAATGGGGTCAATGCTATGTTTGTAACATGAGCCACAGTAGGTATCCTGTGCTTGTGTTGTCACAGAAGCATTATTGTACTTTCCAAATTTCCCTGGGTATGAACCCACAAATACGCAAGCACTTTATGCCCCATTTAATTATGTTCATGTGTGTAATTTATACCATGATGGTGGCTGCCCTATAGGATGAATTTTTACTATAGATTTTTTTCTGGATTGGTATTATTGTATGTCCTGTGCAAGAATATGTGCAGTGCAGTCTCAGCCTCATTTTCCCATTCAAGATCTCAGTCTGAGGTGAGGAACTGACAGTATGGCCACCAGTGAGTTAGCTGTAGGAGTGATCTTCTTGTCTCAGACTGTGATTGGAGTTCTGGGGAATTTCTCTCTTCTCGGCCACTATTTGTTTCTTTACCTTATAGGGTACAGGTTACGGTCCACAGACTGGATTGTAATGCACTTAACTGTAGCCAATATCTTAACTCTACTGTGTAAAGGAGTTCCCCAGTCAATTGCAGGTTTTGGTTCAAAAGACTTCCTCAATGATATTGGATGCAAACTAGTTTTCTCCGTTCACAGGGTGGGCAGGAGTGTGGGGGTTGGCAGCACCTCCTTCCTTAGTGTCTTCCAGGCCATTATTATCAGGGTCAGGAATGCTAAGAGTTCAGACTTAAAAGTCAAAACACACAAATGCATTTGTTATTCTGTGTACCTGAGCTGGCTCATTCACTTTGTTATAAAAGCAGTGTAAATCTTATGCACATGAGGGCAAAATACAGCAATGAAAGCACAACTGAACTAAAATCTTTTCTATACTGCTATTGGGACTGTCATGACAAAACCAGAGACATATTTTATGCAGCATTGTTGTTGGCTCCTGACATTATTTTTCTAGGGTTCATGGTCTGGGCCAGCAGCTACATGGTTCTCATCCTATATAGACACAAGCAGAAGATGCAACAAATGCCCAGGAACAAGGTGTCCTCAAAATCTTCCCCTGAGGCCAGAGCCACCAAAACCATCCTTCTCCTGGTTTGTACCTTTGTTTCTTTTTACACACTCTCATCTCTCTGTCAACTCTTTGGGGCTTTATTGTACAAGCCCAGCTGGTCTTTGGTGAATATTACTGCAATGGCCTCTCTGCTTTTCCCCACTGTTTGTCCCTTTCTGCTCATGAGCCGTGACTCTCGAATATCCAGCTTCAGCCTGCCTTCAACAAGAAATAGAACTTTTCCCAAAACCTCTGATGATGAGCTTAATTGAAAAACTAATGAGCTCTTAATTGGTTATTGAGTCATTAATTGAGAATTTTTCCCATAATTACAAAGTCACCCCATGTGAATGGGTATGCTATTGCACACAAAACTGTAGATCACTATACTTGCAAGTGTGTTTGCATACACACATATTTACACATATATGTAATTGTGCAGCATTTTTACACAAGCATGTGAGAATGTGTATACTGCAAGTATGTTCATTGTGAATTAAGAGATATATCTCGATGTTCATGTAACATATGCAAATTTAGAGGTCATGATGAGAAATGAAAACTAGGTGTTATGCTAAGGTAGTTGTTAAAATTTTCACAATATCCCTTTTCTGATATGATTTCTGATTCTTTGACACTGAAAAACGAAATAACTTTTAGCTGATTCCTATGTTTATATTTGGTATGATTACTGGTACTTCTGCATATTATGTGACATTCCATTGTTTTAAAATGAAAGATAAAATTATTGAGCATTTCTGTCTCGGCAGTACATATGTAATATTGCAAATTGTTTTCCTTGTTACTCTGAGTGTTTAAATGCAGAATTGTGCCTTCGACACTTTTCAATGTGCAAGTCAGTTAATTTGCAAGTTGAAGAACGTTCCCAAATTGGACTTTGCTCTGCAGGCATTTCTAAAATAGAAATTAATGTAATCATGCTCAAACTTACTACCTGATACCCATCCAGACACTATCCTAAACAGAAGGACAGTGTGAACTCACTGCACATAACCCTTTAACCCATCTTTGCTTCACAAAAATGAAATATTTCTGTGTGTATGATCTATAGTTGATTTTAAAATTTGTGTTATACTTATTTGTTACTGTGTCTTTACACATTACTGACAGATGTCACCTGTGTAAATATTAGGAAAGAAACATGGCCTATGCTTAGTTTGGTGTGAGGAAGATGGCTCATGATTTAAGAATGTGTGCCGCTTTTACAGATTTTTAGGATCAAGGACCTACATTCCTCAGCACATTACTGCCTGTAACTAGATCCAGGGTATCATATTACATCTTCTGGATTCCACAGGCACTAAACCACATGCACAAACTAGACACATGTGTACATTATATATAATCAACTAAAATAATACTTAAATGACCTTTGATTTGTTGATCCACATGTTCTCTGGTTTGGACATTGTCTCTGTGTCTCCTGGGTACCATGTGTTAAAAGCTCAGTTTCCTCTGTCATAGTGTTGAGGTGGAAGAAGTATTCTATGTTCCAGACCCTTTTTTGCTGCCTATCTTTCCATGTGTGCTCTTTTTTTTTTTTTTTTTTTTTTGAGACAGGGTTTCTCTGTGTAGTTCTGGCTGTTCTGGAACTCACTCTGTAGACCAGGCTGGCCTCGAACTCAGAAATCCGCCTGTCTCTGCCTCCCAAGTGCTGGGATTAAAGGCGTGCGCCACCACCGCCCGGCCATGTGTGCTCTTTTGAACCACTTCTGTAACAGCAATTCTTGTGCTTTGATGCTTCACTGTTGATGGACAGATTTATCAGTACACTTGTTATTTTTCTTAAGGAAATGCATACCCAAGGTGATGGATTTTGTTTAGGATACAAAGAACACTTAAATTAACATTTAATTTTCAGTGTGAAGTAACATTGATGGACAGTGACATATAGGTTTTTCAACATGTTTTGGTGGTGTCTATGAACAATTACTGTGTTTAATTCATCTTCATAGGCATTTATTGGCTTAGATTCACAATGTATTCGAAGAGGTTTTACATATGGCTCTGTAATCTTCACTTAAGAAGATGCTCTTGATTTTTAAACAAATATCTCTCATTTGTAAGTTTTGGTTTGTTACAAATATATTCTTGTTATAAAGCTCTCCCTTGTTTTCCTTCTGTGTCTTCTACAATATCAAGATAGAAGAGAAATAGTGTTTTTCAGGAAAGTGTTTCAGGTTTGATCTGTTGCTATGTATTGTAATGCTAAATTATGTACCTGAAAGTCTAACCTTATGAGTGAATTCTCACATTTACAAGCTTCTGCTGTGCAAACTTTATTCATTGATTTAAGACTACTAGTTATTTAAAATTGGCTATAGCCAATTACTGGAAGAATTAGAGGTAGGTGAGTTTAGAGTTAATTGTTTGGGAGTGGAAAACAGAGATGAATTCGAGAAGGAGGAAGAATGAGAGGAAGGAGGAAACCCACGATGTAGCGTGATGGACCATGAGCATGTGGCTAGGAGAAACAACAAGTATCTCTGGTACATCACAGGGAAGGTTCCAGGCAAGTAGATAGAAAGGTAGATTGGGAGTAACTCCCCTCCCCCTAGTAATTGTTAAAGCCAAATAAAATAACCATAGTCTGGGTCTTATTTATTTGTAAGCAAGTTGGGTATAAGTTTTATTGGTTATACTACAGTATGAGCCCATAATTACTTTTGAAATACTACTTTATTATCTAGGAAATCTTATACCTATAGGCAATATCAAAGAGGATATACATAAATTCAAACATATTTCACAACAGAATCAACCATATTTCAGCAATTACATATGGCATGTCGTTGCATTCATGTTTTTCAGAAACTGCCCACACATGTCATATAAGTGGTGGTGAAATGTTTGAAATTTATTGATAATTGTTAGTGATGTAAGTATTGGTTGATCTTTTTGTCTGGGGTGTAGTAACACAGACACAGAAAACTGAGATTACAAACCTCCTCACAGTTGCAGGCAACCTGTCCTTCTTTCCCTAAATTTACATGACTTTTTTTCTTATGATCATTCACGTCTTTATACTGACTGAATCGAATACACAACGTAATAGAGATTATCATGAAGACACACTGTCATAGAATAAGTTCCTATTTCAGGAAGACACACATGTGTGCAATGATGGTTTAAAGAGTTAAGCAGTGTAAATACTTGGGCAGTCAGGGAACTTAAGCAGTAGGGGCATTTGGGAGGCAGAGACAGATGTACCTCAATGAATCTTAGGCCAGAATGATGTTGTACTTAGAGAGTTCCAGGACAACCAGGGTTGAATTCAGAGAACTTTGTCTCAAAAAGGCAAAGAAACAATAAACACTAATGCAGAGTATAAAGCTTAGTCTGGGTTGATGTGTAACCTCGTGGTGCCTGATGCCACTGGCGCACTGGTCAGAGGAGGCAGAACTGGGTGTCCAAAATGGTGGTACACAGTCCCTGTTTTCCTCTGCGGGACTGGAAGGGAAACAGATGGGATTTGGGATGAATGTTGTCATTCCTGGGAGTCAGAAACTGGGGGCAGATTGGTGGGTGGGGGTGGAGTTCGTCAGATCTATCTCTGCTAGTCAGATAGGGGAGGTGGAACCCTGGAGGAGCAGAACTGGTCTGAATGGAAGTGAGGGTTGAGTATACAAGTAGGGCTGGAAAAGAGAAGGCTTCCTTGGGGCTTTTAGGTGGTGCTCTTTAAGACAAAGGCCTTTCCGTCAGTAGTCCTTAATGAAGAGATAATCCTTCCTTGTTCATACTAGTTTATTTGATGGTGGAGTTGAATGCATAGATTTTATTTGGGTTAAGCCATGAATTAAATACCTTTTCCAGAAAGGAATACCCAGGAAGGGGAAGCTCATTGGCTAAAGGATCAATATCTGGATACCTGGATATCTGATATCTGGATACCTCCCTAATGTGGAAAATGATTTCAGGTGTTTATTCTATGTGACCTAGTATCCATAGTTGTCAGTAGGGTGTCTTGGTTATGTGTTACTGAGCCACTCCTCCCCTGCCATTCTCAATTCTGAGATTCCTGAGGTTTGAGTTCATCCAACTGTAACATTTCTTATGCCTCCCTGGTTACAAGGGCCAACATGCTCTATATGATGACAAGAGTTTGAATTCTACCTATATATTGTGAATATCTAAGGTTCTAGATTTTAATATATAGTATCTGTATAAATGAAAACACACACTATTTTAAGGCCAATTATCTAAGCATATTTATAGAAATCATGTTTAAACAATTCAAGTTGTGCACAAAATTCATTAAAACCTACAAATATTTCAGGATCCACACTGAGAAATAATCCAGAAAAGGAACAACTCATTATTGTCTTATGATTATGATGATGGTGATAAATAATAACAATAACAATGAAAATAACAGCACTAATACTATAGAATCCTAGACACAGAGGCGAAGGACTTCTGCAGTGAAATCTATGGAGCATCAAAGGAAGAATCTGTCTGGTCTTAGAATTCTTTATTCACTCACATAACTATTCTCTGTGGTTTCTGATAAACATTTCAGCAGCCGAATCTGTTTTATTTTTCTCAACTGTGAGGACCTTTCTGCTAATTAGCTGTGAATCCAGAGAATGCACCCAGTATATTTCTTAGTTGAGGAATGGATACTTTTACCTCCATCACCAACATGTAAATTGAAAGTGTCTGAACATTCTTATGTATGTATTTCTAATTTGTATATACAGTCAAGTGCACAGAAATAAAAGTATATTGTAAACATTCGTATGTCTTGATACAATGGTTTATATATGAAAGATGTGTATCATCAGTGTTTTTGTACACATGGCCCTGGTGGCTGACACAGGATCATGATTATTATGCATCAAGTCACTTATGAAAAATTGATGGTGACATATGCAAGTTGCAAAAATTAAAGCAAACCAAATATAAATGTAGACTATAAAATATAAATTTTACACTTTAAAGCATTAAAAATTTCAAAAGCAATTGACTGCTTTAACGAAAACTACTTCATATTTTCGCAGTGTGTGTGTATGTTTAACTTGATAGTCAAAATAGACATCATTCTTTTACTCTTCTGTTTATTGGTTTATATATATATATATATATATATATATATATATATATATATATATATATTCTTGAAAGCAACATTGAAGTGAATGTAGGATACAAAAAGCTTCAAGGATAAAGCACAAAGTTGCCTGCATTGCAGTTTGTCACCTGGATTCTGTAGCCTTCTCAGTTGATTGAATTGGTCAAAATATCCCAACTATTATCATACAGAGATTCACAAGATGATTTATAAGATGTGTCAAGCCTTCCTCATCAAGGGTGGTAAGCTGATCAAGAACAATTCTTCTTCTGACTATGACCTGCCTCATAGGAGGATCAAACAACTGGGTGACTTGTCCACTATGCTGAGGTGACCAATGACTTTGTCATGATGAAAAGTTGTGTAGAGGGGAGGAAAAAGTGAGTGCTTACCCTCTATAAGTTCTTGTTGTTTAAGATCAAACAAGGATCTCTGATTAGATTGACGTGAAATTCATTGCTGCTCCCTCCAACATTGGCCATGGTTATTTCCAGACCATGGAGCAAAAAAAGCATTTGTGGGATCACTTAAAAGGGATGCAAATAGGAAAATTCTTAATGACAGAAGTACATTGAGGTATACTGATAGGTAGAAATATTAGATGGCCTATAAATCTGTCCTCCAGTTGCAACTACAATCACCTTTACAAGTACAATTGTAGATAATAAGAACAAAAATATATACAGAGACTTATGAAACATAAATTGAAGTCAGAAGACATTAAGGGTCTGTCCCCTCTAAGACAAGAAGTGACAAAAATTTGTTTAGCATATATTTTTACATTTTATATGTTTATTCAAATGTATCAAAATAAAGAAAATAACTTTACAACTAATATAACACATTTACAAAATGAAGACTCTCCTGGTAGATTAATACTAAATTAAAAATGATTTCAAGGATTAATGGAAGCCTTATCTAGGGTCATCAAAAAAAAAAACATGGTAAATCATGGGTAAAATAGTCAATTAACAAACCATGTTCAAAAAAATGTAACAAAAAAATTTCTAAACCTCAGCTAATGCAGAGACTAGAATTGGGGAGTAGACACAAGGAAGCAAAACTCCTGATCAAAAGACATGGATGAGTAACTCAGAGAGCATTACTAGTGATAAAATGGTATAAAACTAGGCCACATGAAATTTCAAGGCACAAATGTTATTAATAACGGGGCAAGGAAAAATTTCCTGGAAATTTAAGAGGAATGTGCCCAATATATAATAAATACAACATGAGTTTTTTTAAATCATGAATTTTTAATCAAACAGAAAAAATCCAGTAAAATAGAGGTGTGTCACAGTTTGATTTCTATTGCTGGGGTAAACATTGTGTCCAAAAGAACTGGTTAAAGAATGAACTGCACTCAACTTCTGCTTACAATCTATTGCAAAGTAAAGTGAATGCACAAATTCAGAGTAGGGACTTACAGTCAGAAAATAAAGAATCCATAAAGAAACACTACTTAGTGGCTTGCAGTCAATTTATTGTTCAGGTTGCTTTCTTATAAAACTCAAGACCACCTAACCACAGTATGCGTCATCAACAATGTGCTGAGCCCTCTGACATTTATTATCAATCAAGAAATACCATATATAATTGTCAACAGACAATCCGATGGTGGGATTTTCACAACTGAAGTTACCACTTCACAGGTGATCATAGTATATGTCATGTTAATAAAAAAATTGAGCAGTAGTGGAGATGTGGAATTCAAGTGATGAGGAGGGAGTAAAACTAAAAATAGATGAGAAGAATGGAGACACTTTTAATCATTGCCCAAAAGTTACTGAAGTTTTCATTTGTAATTCAACCTGGAAGTCATGTACCTATTTTTGTCATAAAGACATTTTCTCAAAACTAATTTTTGTGGCAGATGCTTGCAGCTAAATATTGAACTGATCATGGGGTCCCCAAGGGAGATGTTAGAGAGAAGAGTAAAGGAGTTGAAGGGACTTGTGGTCCCATAGGGAGAGCCACAATACCAGCACACCAGAGCTCCCAGGGTCTAAACTGCTAGCCTGGGGACACACATGGAGGGATCCATGGCTTCAGCTGTATATGTAGTGGAGGATGGCTTTTTTAGGCATTAGTGGGAGAGGAGGGCCTTGGTCCCATGAAGAGTGGATGCCCTGGCATGGGGTAATTCAAGGACAGGGAGGCAGGAGTAGGTGGATGGGTGGGGGCACATACTCATAGAAGTGGAGGAAGGGGAATGGGATAAGGGGTTTCTGGGGGGGATAGGGAAAGGGGATAACATCTGAGACAGAGATAAACTATCCAATAATAGTAAAAAAAAACAGATAATGGACTGGAAATTGAAGTCAAACATTTGAAATTTTTTGTCAACAATTTAATATTACCCATATTACTGGGATTCCTTATAACTGTCAAGGACAAGGGACTGCAGAAGGGATCCATGAAACTTTAAAATGATATCTTCATAAAATATAAAAGGAGGAGACATATCCTTGTATAATATAAATTTATTTAAATATTTTTTTATTTTAAATTTTTTAAAAAAAAATTTGGATGCCAAGGAACTTTCTTCTGAGTGTTTATGGCACCCTACAACTCAGCATACTTATGCCTCGATTAAAGGGAAGGATCCACTTACTGGTATATGGCATGATTCTGATCGGGTATTTAATATGGGGAAGAGGGCATGTGTGTGTTTTTTCTGCAGGATGATGAAGGAGTATGGTGGTTGCCAGAGTGATGGATGAGACATACTGATGCCACAACAAAGAATGAAGCTGACCTGTAAGCTTGTTGACTGCCCTGACAATGGTGACTGGAAAGCTGTATTGGACATATGTTCCTGACTCACCTTTGCTTGCCTATATCCTAGATGGGACAAGCAGCCTTGCCTCAAGTTTTTAGACCCTGTGAGACAGAGAATCAAAAAGAGAAATTATAATGATTCTTGTATTTTTTCTTAAATGTGACCAGTTATTTGGACTGCTCTAAAAATCAAACAAATATTGAAAATAACAGTCTTCATTTGGAAGTCTGAATCTGGACAATTTCAGAGACATATTTGGAAGTTAGCTGCAGTTCTCTTTGATGTTATGCTAGCAAGAGATAAAGTTGGGACAGGATCTGGATTTCAAACAAGTGTCAGTACCTGTCTTAAGGCTCTTAATTGTCATGTTAAAATGACTTTTGTTTCTTCTACAGTATTTAATGTAAGTTGCATTTATTGTGCACTTTCTAATTTTGTTAGTGTATTGAAACCTGGAATGTCTGTTACAGAGGTCTATCAACAAGCTTTTGTTTTATTACCCTGAGTATTACTGGACCCTGGTATTCTGAAAAAAGAAGCTTGCAAGTACTGGAAGAAGTGAGTCAGGCTTTAAGCTTGATTATTGCTGGTATAACAGCTTTAATTACATTAATTTCTAGCACCACTGCTTCTGCAATTGCTTTGACACAAGAAGTTAAGACAGCTACTTTTGTTAATCATTTACAAAAAAACAAAACAAAACAAAACCTGTTACTAATGTGTTGAGTATACAAGAGGATTTAAATAGGCTTTTGGAACTGCAGTTTGATGCTCTTTATCCTATTTAAATTATTGGAAGGAGGTTCAGAGTTTAAGAGTAAGGATCCATCTTGAATGTCATGCTAAATACCAGTGGATTTGTATTACTTCTAAAATTTACAATGATAGTCATAAGTAGGAAAAAGTTAAAAGTCACTTCCAGGGTATTTGGCATAATTCTAATACCTCTCTGGATGTTTCAACTTTGCATAGTGAACTTATAGATTTAAAGAATGCTGCTCTGCTGAATGTTGATACTGCAGAGACTGTTGATAAAATTATCTATGGCCAGAAATCAGTATTTCTATTTTGGTCAAGCTTCAAGAATGGCATATATATATAGCTTAATCATGCTAGCCCTTTTTGTTCTGGGAATACTTTTATTCCTGCCCATCATGTTAAAGCCTGTCTTTAACAGCATCAACATGTTGGCAACCAAAGTACATGACTTGAAACTGAAAATGGAACCACAGACAGTTATAAAAGGCTGGCAAGCCAAGAATGAGTAAGATTCTTCATAGAGCCTTACCAACCTAAGAGAGAAGTGCATTGCTTTTGATAATGCATATTCCATGATGGGTAATGAAGGCATTCTTATCAGAATGACCTAAGACAGGCTCAGTTTTGTTTATGAAATAAAAAACAGAGAGAGGCAGAGAGCTTTTGGGGTGGCTTGGCAAGAATCTGACATTGGCCAAGGACAAGGATATGGGCTGCTTGGCAGGAATCTGACATTGGCCAAGAACAAGGAAGTGGGATTCAGGCGGGAATCTGACATTAGGCTGGAACAAAGAAGTAATTTCAAGCAGGAATCTAAATCTTAGGCTACAACAAAGAATTAGGCTTCAAACATGAAAATCACTTTGGTCTAGGACAGGGAAGTAGGCTCAGTTATTTTGGTCATCCGGATAAGCCCTCAAAAATAGTGATCATGGGAGTGATCACAGAACTTTGTTTATTGCCTTGCTTGTTCTTTGACTATTTGTGTTTATTTTCTTGCTTGTTCCTTGATTATTTGCATCTATTGTATTGCTAGTTTCTCAACCTAGAACTGACCTTAATATCTGCATGTAATATGACCCTCAACTTTTGAAGCCTCTTAGGGCCCTCAAAGGTCTCAACACATGCTTTCAATTCCTCAAAATTTTACTGCTAATGATCAGCTGAGTTGGGACATCTCAGAGGTTTGGCTGAACCCAAAACCTTTCTCCTGAATGTAGATTTTTAAATTTTTCTATGCAGCTGTATTTCAGTCATTTCTGTTTCTTTCTCATCCTCTCATCCATGTTTTCATATGTAACAACTTTTATTTATACATTCTTGTATATTAAACTCATTGGTTCAGACAGTTGGACATTAATGTGTTTCATCAGTTTTCTATTTGTAGTAAGTAGAATTTTGCTCATATTTTTCCCAGAATGGCATCTCATATCAATATCTATGACTGAAAGACAATGTAAAACGGAATTTATTACCAAAGATTTGTCATTAAAGTTATAATTTTGATGCCTTTTTTAGTATGAGGAACAGGACAGTTTTCACAAAAGAGATAAAAAGGACATTAGAGTCCAATAGTAACATGTCTGTAAGAGTCACTCTTACCACCACAATTTTATACAACGGAAGTACTACTTCCTGGAATGGAACCAAGTATTCTATAGCCCTTTCATCTCTGTCTCTAGACTTATTCTTTGTTTGATCACATTCTGTTTGTAGAGGCTCTACTTCTACTATACCATCACTCCCTGGGGATCCCATACTTTGGTACAGACATAATCTTTCTAGTTCATTTTCACAACACTTTTATCCTTTCCTCCTAACCCATTCCCATTCTTTCTGTTACCCACTGACCTGCTGAAGCACTCTCTATCAGGGACTTTACTGCCACCAAGCTTACCTGGTAGCCACAGAGGGTATCAGCAACCAAAGAAAGAAACACCAACACAACAAAGAAAGACCTGATATCAACACCAAAAAAACATAGCAAACATCATAATTCTACATAGGTAAAAACACAAACATAAACAGCCAAGACAATATGCCTCCACTAGGACCAGGCAATCATACTACAGAAAGAAATGAAAAATCAATACAGCTGAAGCACCAGACAACAACTTCAGAACATGAATTATGTATATGTGAAAGAACCTTAATAATGTCTTGAATAAATTCCTTACTGAACACTGAGAAAACACAAAGAAATTGTTGAACTAAATGAAAAAGAAAATCTGGCAGCAGATGGAAATGAGTACAGAGACTCATACTCAGTCATTATGCAGAGATAGTGTCTAAATTGGAGATCTCCACTGGATGCTCCATCTCAGAGTTCAAGAAACCCTATGTAAAAGGGGAAGGTAAGATCATAGGAGTCAGAAGGCATGTAAGACACCAGGAAAACATGGTCAATTGAATAAAATAAGCAAGGCAAATATGGACTAACAGAGACCAAAGAAGGAAGCACAGGGCCTGAAAAGATGTGCTCTAGGTCTTCTGTGTATATGTAACAGATGCTATCTTGGTGTTTTTGTGGGAAAAAATACCTAACAGTGGGAGCAAATATGTCTCTGACTTCGTCTGAAACTTTGACTATTTCTGTCCTATTAGGTTACTGTATTCAGCATCAGTAATAGGTCTTTTGCCTTGTATTATTGTAACTTGTTTGATAGTATTGTTGGCTTGCTCTTTTCTGAAAAGAAATGTAGGATGATTCGATCAGGGGGAAGTGGAGGAGGGGAAAAACTGGAAGGAATGAAGGGAGGTGAAACTTTGGCTCAGATGTATTATATGAGGGAAGAATCTATTTTCCATAAAAATAAAAAAAAATTTTAAAAATGAAAATATTTCAAGCCAAGAAAATAAAATAAGAACCATTAAAGAAACCACAAACTGAAAACAAACAAACAAACAAACAGAAACCTTAAAGTAAAAGTAATGATGAAGTAAATAAAAAATCTCATACTCAGGCTTATCAACATAGTAGAAGATACGAAAAAAGTTAGACAAGGTAGAATTGAAGAAAGAACTAAAGGAAGCATAGAGGAAATGGATACTTGAAAGAAAATGCTAATTCCAAAACATTCCAGAGAGAAAACATCCAGGAAATCTTGGACTCTATGCAAAGACAAAATATATAAATAACAAAAGCGTGAAAGAAGAAATGTCAAATGCCCAGAACATAGTTTTAATAAAATCCTCGAAAAAAAATTCCCAAACTGTAAGACAGAGCTGATTTTTGAGGTAAAGGAAGCACACAGAACACCACATTTTAAAAAAAGACCCACAAAAGAAATACCCTGTGAAACATAATAATAAAAACACTAAAGAGAAAGAATAAAGAAAGAATATTAAAAACCAAAAGAGAAAAAGACAAAGATATATACATAGGTAGAACCATTGGAATAACAACTTCTGAGTGGAGATTCTAGAAGCTAGGATAATCTGCACAGATTTTCTGCAGATGACAGATGTCAACAAATGAATACAAAAATTATCCATCACATGAGTAAAGAATATATATAAAACAAAACAAAAATAAGCAAATCAGCTCTAGAGGATGCAATAAACAGATTACATCAATCTGAAAAGGTTACTCTACCCCACAAGACACATAAATATATAATCATAAAACAGTAAATGAAAAGGGAAAACACACACTATAACAAGAAAATAAAAGGAATAAGTAAACATTGATCGTTTATAATTCTGAATATTAATGGTTTAATTTCTGCATTAATACAGATTTACATATTGGGTTAGAAAACACGAAGAAAACAGGGAAGCAGAAAGGCTAACGGAATATCTTTACCTCGCCTTCTGCTCTTCCAGTCTCAATACCCAGTCTCATTCCCATCTCTGTACCAGAACACCTGTTGTGCTTCCTTTTTCTTCTCTGACCCCAGACCAAGAGATCATTAAAAACTTCACCTCCAAATTTCCTCCTGCCAACTCAGTTAAGTCCTACATCTGATACAGGGCTAATATTCAATATATACAAAGAATACAAGAAACTAGACATCAGACAACCAAATAACCTTATTAAAAAATGGGCTACAGAGCTAAACAACAAATTCTCAACTGAAGAAATTCGATGGCTGACAAGCACCAAAAGAAATGTTCAACATCCTTAGTCATCAGGGAAATGTAAATCAAAACATTCCTGAGATACCACCTCACACCAGTCAGAATGGCTAAGATCAGAAACTCAAGTGATAGCAGATGCTGGAGAAGATGTGGAGAAAGAGGAACATTCCTCCAGTATTGGTGAGATTGCAAGCTGGTATAACCACTCTGGAAATCAGTCTGGTGGTTTTTCAGAAAATTGGACATAGCATTACCTGACAACCCAGCTATACCCCTTCTGGACATATACTCAGAAGATGCTCTAATATATAACAAGGACATATGCTCTACTATGTTCATAGCAGCCTTATTTATAATAGCCAGAAGCTGGAAAGAACCCAGATGTCCTTCAACAGAGAAATGGATACAGAAAATGTGGTACATTTACACAATGAAGTATTACTAAGCTATTAAAAACAATGAATTTGTGAAATTCTTATGCAAATGGATGGAACTAGAAAATATCATCCTGAGTGAGGTAACCAAATCACAAAAGAACACACATGGTATTCACTCACTGATAATTGGATATTAGCCCAACAGCTCAAAATATCCAAGATACAACTCACAGAGCACATGAAGCGCATGAAGAAGGAAGACCAAAGTGTGGGTCCTTTGGTCCTTCTTAGGAGTAACAAAATACTCATGGGAGAAAATATGGAGACAAATCGTGGGACAGAAACTGAAGGAGAGGCTGTCTGGAGACTGTTATACCTGGGTATCCATCCCATGTGCAGTCACCAAAGGTAGACACTCATGTGGATGCCAGGAAGTGCATGCTGACAGGAGCCTGATACAGCTGTCTCCTTAGAGGTTTGCCAGACCCTGACATATATAGAGGCAGATACTCACAGCTAACCATTGAACTGATCTTAGGGTTCCCAAAGGAGGAGTTAGAGAGAAGACTGAAAGAACTGAAAGGGTTTGCAGCCCCATGGGAAGAGCAACAATACCAGAGTTCCCAAGGTCTAAACCACCAGCATGGGAGCGCATATGGAGGGACTCATGGCTTCAGATGTATATGTAGGGGAGGATGGCCTTGTTGACCATAGATAGGAGAGGAGATCCTTGGTCCCATGAAGACTGGATGCCAGTGTGGGGAAATTCGAGGGTGGGGAGGTGAGAGTGGGTGATGGGTTGGGGCACATCCTCATAGAAGCAGGAAGAGGGGGGATAGAGGGTTTCTGGTTTGGGGGGAGGAATGGGGAAAGGGGATAACATCTGAAATGTAAATAAAATATCCAATTTTTAAAAAGTTAAAAAAAAGTATCCCAGCCCCTAACAGCAGCAGGCATTCCCAGTTAATGCAGCAGCTGATCATAGCATGAAAAAAGCTAGGCTAATTGGAGACTTACTCCCCTCCCTCCTCTCCTCTAAACCTAATACCCTAGTCTCACCCCTAAGTCTGCAGCTGACCACCTCAGGTAGCCTTCCTCCTCCATCAGCTTACATTTTCTGTGGATGCTAAAGACTTTTCCCTATGCCCAGCTAGTTTTATGTCAACTCAAAACAAGCTAAAGCCATCTGAAAGAAGAAAAGCTCAATTGAGAAATTTTCTCAGTAAGATCCAGGTGTAAGGAATTTTCTAGATTAATGACTGAAGGGGAAAGGTCCAGTCCATGGTGAGTTGTGCTATCACTTTGTTCTATAAGAGAGCAGGCTGATCAAAGCCATGGAAGAAAGCAAGTAAACCACACCTCGTCTTGGTCTCTGCATTAGCTCCTGCTTCCAGGTTTTTGCCCTATTTGAATTCCTGTTCTGATTTTCTTCAATTATGGATGCTGAATTGTAAGTGTAAATCAAATAAACCCTTTCCTACTAAAGTTACCTTAGGTCATACTGTTTTATCATAGCAATAATAACACTAACTAAGGATACTATTAACTCCCCATCTGCACCTGTTGTCATAATAATGGCAGGAAAGGCATATCAACTGTAGAAATCAATCCTGAGATGAAATCTCACAGGCCTTGATTCCCAGACACCTTGCCTACTTCTTGATCCATGCAAAATGGTGGACCATCTCAGGAAAGACATCTGCTAGCTTTAGCTTCTCCTAGACAGATGATGATGATGATGATGACGACGGTGACGATGATGTGTGTGTGTGTGTGTCTGTGTGTGTCTGTGTGTGTGTGTGTGTGTGTGTGTCTGTTTTGTTTTGATTTTCTTATGCATTAGATAGAGTATGGAGCTGGATGGGTAAGAAGTAGAATCATCAGAGAAAGCTCAGGTGAGAGAAAGACTAAGTAAAATATATTGTAGAAAAATATCATATAAATATGATATAAAAACCAAATAAACAAACAATTATGGTGTCTAATACCAGAAACAAGTCATACTTATATTCTAGGGCATATTCTGACTCAGAAGCAAGAAACTCAATGATACACAAAATGGTCACTGCTAATACTTCTCATGTCAGTTCTCAGTATTTCCCAATCATTCACTGTAACACTCTTCCAGCCTCCAGAGTGCATGGATAGATAATGACCTCTCTCATATATTCTCTAGTCCCTTAAATAATGCAAAGAGTAATCTGCTTAATGTTGCCCTAGATAAAAAATTCTCAGAAAAGTTTTTGCCTCGTCTTTCCTCTGATACTGCAGGTGAAATGATAATTATGGGAACTCCATATTAGAAGATAAAGCTCCCAGGCTCATTCATTCCACTCTGTGCCTTAATTGGATCCTATATGTGTTCATCAGCATGTTTTTTTTTTCATGTATGTAAGTGCAAAATACAAGAAGAATAACATAAAAATGTAAAAGACTTGTTATATTGACTTACCATTCACTTTGACAAAACCGTTTTAATAAGGTATGCCATAATGCAGTCAGATCTGGATTTAATTTTTATCAGTATCGTTCTCTAGGCCAGAAGTTCCATGTTATCCACCTTACACAAGCACAAACAGAGAAGGCAATACATGACCAATACCAAGGTTTCCTCCATTCCCTTCCCAACACATCCAACACACTAAAACGTGAGAACCCATTCTTACATAATCCAATATAGTTAATTAAAAAGTAAAGAAACTATAAATTTATAATTTATTTATTTTGGATGAAATTATATATACAGAATTTATGGATGTTACTGAATGAGTAATGACTACATTTGATTAAATCTGTGTTCTGTCCTCATATACACATACCCAAACTATACAGTCACATTACTGACATCCAGGCTTTTTATTACTCAGCACAATTTAAAAATGATGTATTACAGTATGCTTTCAACTTGTGAGAGTGTAAAAGACACAAGAGAAGTGTGTAAGAACTTTCATATACATCTCATATGTGGGTATACAGTTCATTAAGTCTCAATGAAGCCTCATATTATCCTTGAATGACATGGAGGAATCACCATGCCAGTATTCTGTACTGATTGGATCACATGTAGTATAAATATCTTTCTGGTTTGTGTGTCAAAGTAATACTCGCCTCTACAAAGAGCTTGGGAGCACCCAGTATGATGTTTTACTCACTAAAAGTTCTTCTTATCAAGCCTAGAGACAAGATTTCTGTCCTATAAAATATGCAGTAAAAAAAATAACAGTTGCTGAATATTGTACTCTGACAAATCACCCACCCTGAAAACAGCATGCCAAGGCACACATACATACAGGCACACATAAATACACACACAAAACACACAATATAATATGGAGACGTGTATATGTACATGTATATACACACATATGTACATATAAATTGTACATACATACATACATGTGAAGCATTATTTCTCTATATTGTATGATTTCTGGTAAGTACTGTCATTAGGCTTTGTTTAAGCTTTGGGAGAATTCAGCTCTTAAACCATTTTGTTCTGTAAATGTTTTACTAGTGTAAGTATATCATGACTGTAAATATTTATTCAGTTAAATATTTTATGACCCTTTTCTTTCATGTTTTTCAAAACTGTTTTAAACGTCCAAACATAAATTCTCTCACTTTGAAAATTGTAGGTTATCAGAGTTTGCAAATTGATTCATTTCTTTCAGATTCATCAGTTTATCATTTTTAGTTTATAAGTTGTACTCTAAAATGTTTTTTAAAATACTTTGGTTTCTTTTGTAGTGTCTTACTTCATATTTAATTTTGATTATTTAAATATTTTCTCCTTTATTTACTTGAGCTAAGGTTGATCAATGATGTTCTCTCTCCCCTCCCCAAGAATCTCCTTTGTGTTTCTTTGTTTCTCTGCATTGTTTTTCTCATTTCTGTACCACTAACTGCTTAGTGCAGTCCTAATGATTTCTGTCTTCTAGTAAGTTTTGGTTTGGTTTATCAGTACATATCAGAGTTGTAATCTCTCTGATCATTTATTAAGGTTAAAGTATCCATCTTAAGGAAGATTTCATTGTGTTCCATATATTTTGATATGATGGGCATTTACTATTATTCTGTTCAAATAATTTTTAAATTCTAATAATTTGATTTTGTATTTTGGACAGTTTTGTGTGTGTTTATAATAAAAGTTAGTAGTTTTCATGCTCTTCTCTTTTTTTCCCACCAAACCGCTGCTTCTAAAGAAGTCCCACTCCTCCTATGCTTATCTCCTACTTGTGTATGGAAACTGAGTTTACTTAGAGTTGCTTGCATAGGCATGAATGTGAGAATTTATATTGGTGTGATGCAATTTATCAGGCCTACAGCAAGGGAAAACAAAACACTCCTCTACTCAGCCAACATTAATAGTTCATAAATGATCAAGGAGGGTGGAAACTCATAAGTCTTTCAATTGCACATGAGGATATGTTGGCTTTGGGAGACCAATTTTGTGCAGGTAACTATGCTATAAGACTTCTCATGAGTGCAGGTGTCATTTTTATGACTATAAAGTATTTTGCAGCTTTCATACTCTGGTTCCTCTAAAGTCCTTTGTTAAATTTTGCTGAGTTTGTACATTTCCTGCCCCCCTCCATGGCTGTTGATTTCTAGTGTATGTCATTCTAGCAAACAAAATCGTAGAAAACATCAAAACCGTCATTTATCCTAATGATGCAAGTTTGGTTCATTATTTGAAAACACATTAACATAATCCATGATATAAACAAACTCAAAGAAAAAAATCACATGTTCATCCCATTAGATGCTGAAAAAAATTGACAAAATGTAATACCATTTCATCTTAAAAGTTTTGGAGAGACCAGGAATTAAAAGCCCATACCTTAACATAATAAGAAGCAATATACAGCAAACCAAAACCTAATATCAAATTAATTAGAGAGTTACTTGAAGCAATCCCACTAAAATGAGGGACAAGACAAAGATGCCCACTCTTCCAATATCTATTCTATATAGTATTCAAAGTTCTCACTAGAGCAATAAGACAACAAAAAAAGATCAAGGAGATACAAATTAGCAAAGAAGAAATCAAGGTATCACTATTTGCAGATGGTATGATAGTATAAATAAGCAATTCCAAAAATTCTATCAGAGAACTTCTATAGCTGATAACTTTAGCAAAGTGACTGGATATAAAATTAACTCAAATAAATCAGTAGCTTTTCTTTATACAAATAATAAATGTGATGAGAAAGAAAATAAGGAAACAAACACCCTTTAGAGTAGTCACAAATAGTATAAAATATCTTGGGATAACTCTAACTAAACAAGTGAAGATAAGTATTGTTGTATTGTTGTGTGCATGAGACCTGTTGGTTGATGTGTGGGTCCCACCTCTGTCACACCATGTGGCTAAGGCCTTTCATGGGGACAGAGGCCTGGGAATTTGACTATGTTAACACCATGCTCTCACCAGGCAGACATCAGTCTATGTGAAGCTGGAGAACTCTGCTCAGGGTGGAGGACCACAGTCTGAGGTCCCACAGAGAGCCAGAACTCTTGGCTTGGGAGTTCCTAGATGAAGGAATCAGCTGGTTTTCAGACATTTGGGCTCTCAGGCGCTGCTGGTGGGCTGTGGAAGGGCCAAGACCAAAGTGGAGGCATACAGGCTAGATTGGCCCGCCACCAAAGGAGGGAGAGGAGAAGCTCTGACTGTGTCCCTTGGGGATGAGAGTTCTTGGCTGGGTAGTGACTGCTCGCTTGGCTAGCGTAGCTGGTGGTCTCTGTGGTTGAAAATGTAGAGAAGTTGTCAGCAGGAGATTAGGCAGAGGCTCTGTAAATTGAGGTCTTCTCTACTGTTCCCCATGATGAGTCCCAAAGAAGAGAAATAGTCCTTGGTCTTAAGATACTTATTGTCATGGTGGAAAATAGATGAAACTATACCTCTATATTTTCAGGTTGGGCTTGAGGTTAAATACCTTTTGCAAGGAGGAGTGGCTGGGAAAGAACATTTAATTGTCTACACCCCTCTGGCCTTTAGGTACCTCATTAATATGGAGATCAGTCTTGAGGCTCCAAGGCTTGTAGTGATGCCTCTACCTGTGGAGGGCCTAGTGGGTGTTGTCTTATGTGCCTGATAGGTGCCAGATCGATGGAGGTCTGTGGCCTTATGTCAAGAGTATGGAGTTTGGGAGCATGACGAAATGCATGCCATCCCTTAGGATCACCTGGGGTTTCAGGCAATTTCTAGCCAGTGCTCGACCAGAAACCATGCTGTCCTTTCACGGTCCTACACAGTATGACAAGACCTTCAAGACTCTGAAGAAAGAAATAGATGAAGACCTCAGAAAATGGAGAGATCTCCCATGCTCATGCATTGCTAGGATTAACAGTAAAAATGGCCATTCTACCAAAAGCAATTTACATATTCAATGCAATCCTCACCAAAATTCCAACACAATTCTTCACAGACATGGAAAGGGAAATTCTCAATTTCATATGGAAAAACAAAAAAATCCAGGATAGTGAAAACAATTCTTAACGATAAAAGAACATCTGGGAAAATCATCATCCCTGACCTCAAGCTGTACTACATAGCAATAGCAATAGCATAGCAATATCATAACAATAGCAATATGCATGGTATTGGTACAAAGAGAGATAGATGGGTTGATCAATGGAATAGATTTGAAGACCCAGAAATAAAGCCACACATATATGGAAAATTGATCTTTGACAAAGAAGCCAAAAATATACAATGGAAAAAAAATCTTCAGTAAATGATGCTGGTCTAATTGGCAGTTGGTATGTAGAAAAATGAAAATAGAGCCATATTTGTCACCTTGCACAAAGTTCAATTCTGCATGGATCAAGGACCTAAACATAAAACCAGATACACTGAATCTAATAGAAGAGAAAGTGAGAAAGAGCTTTGAACTCATCAGCCCAGGGAGAAATTTCCTAAATAAAACTCCAAAGCCTCTAATATAAAGAACTGATAAATAAAACCTCATGAAATTGAAAAGTTTCTATAAGGCAAAGTATATAGTCCATAGGACAAATCAGTAACCTACATATTGGGGGAAAAATCTTCACTAATTCTACATCCAATGGAGGGCTAATATCCAAAACATATAAAGAACTCAAAAGCTAACCACCAAAAACCCATACAACCCAATCAGAAAATGGGGTATAGAAATAAACAAAGATTTCATAATAGAGGAATGGCTGAGAAGCACTTAAGGAAATGTTCAAAGTCCTTAGTGATCAGGGAAATGCAAATCAAAACGACCCTGAGATTCTATCTTGCTCCAATCAGAATGGCTAAAATCAAAACCTCAGATGACAGCACATGTTGGTAAGAATGTGGAGAAAGAGGAACACTCCTCCATTGCTGGTAAGGTTTCAAACTGGTACATCCACTCTAAAGATCAATCTAGAGTTTCCACAGAAAATTGGAAATAGATCTACCTGAAAACTCAGCAAAATTACTCTTGGGCATACACCCAAAGTATACCCTACCATGCCACAGGAGCATATGTCTCACTGTCTTCATAGTGGCTTTGTTTGTGACAAGAAGTTAGAAACAACCCAGATGTCTCACAACAGAAGAATGGATACAGAAAATGTGGTCAATTTACACAATGGAATACTACTTAGCTATTAAGAACAAGGACATTCTGAGTTTTGCAGGCAATTGGATAGAACTAGAAAATATTATGCTGAGTGAGGTAACTCAGACCCAAAGCATATGCATGGTATATACTCACTAATAAGTGAATATTAGCCAAAAAAAGTACAGAATACCCAAGAAGCAATCCACAGAATTTAGGGGGTTTAACAAGATGAAAGGCCCAAGTGAGGAAGCCTCAATCCTACTTGGGAGGGAGACAAAAGCAATCACTGGAGGGGGTAGGGAGGGAGGTACCTGGGTCGGAAAGGGGACAGAGAGGGAAAGAGGGGAACAAGATGGGGTGAAGAGGACTGAAGCACTGAGGGCCAGCAAAACAATGGAAACAGACAACCTTGGATGGTGGGAGGTGGAGGGATCCTCCAGAATATACCAGAGTCCTGAGAGGTGAGAGACTCTCAAGACTCCAAGGGAGGGACCTATGAAATGCCCTACAGTGGGGAGAGGGAACTTATAAAGCTCTCTTCCAGCAGAAAGACAAGGCATCAAGTGAGGGATGGGGTTGCCATCCGACAGTTAAAACTCTGACCCAGAATGGGTCCTATGTAAAAGAACTGCAGGGACAAAAAATGGAGAAGAGCTTGAGGAAAGGAAGATCTAGAGGCAGGCCCAAGTTGGGATCCAGCTGGGAGATGGGGGGAGTAGGGCCTTACTCTATTACTGATATTTTGCTGTGCTACAAAAAAAAATGCCCATCATGACTGCCCTCTGAAAGACCCAACAAGCAGCTTAAAAAGTCAGATGCAGATATTTACACCAAACCAATGGACAAAGCTACTGACCACTGTGATTGAATTAGGGGGAAAAAACTGGGAGAAGCTGAAGAGGAGGGTGACCCTGTAGGAAGACCAGCAGTATCAACTAACCTGAACTCCAAAGATCTTTCAGACACTGGGCCACCAACCAGGCAGCAGACATCAGCTGATATAAGGCCACCAACACATATACAGCAAAGGACTGCCATGTCTAGGTTCAGTCAGAGAAGACGCACATAACATTCAAAAAATTGGAGAACCCAGGGAGTGGTGACCTCTGATGAGGTGATAGTTGTGGTGTGGCGACATCCTCTTGGAGACAGAGGGAGGAGATGTGGTGTGTAAAACCATCAGGGGATGGCCTGGAGAGGCCTAAAATCTGGACCGTAAAAATAAAAAAAAAAATTAAATAAAAATGTAAAAGACAGGAACCGAGGAACAGCCTGGCATAGGATCCATCCAGTTTCCATCTGTGCCTGGAGCTGACCCTGTCCCACAGCTCTTCATACACAGATCCAGTCGGGAGAGAGCAGCGCTCCCAGGAGTGCTAACACACCTGAGCACACAGGTAAGACCACCACTTCTGCTCAAATTCCTGGCCCAAGAGGGACCTGCCCAGAGCCATCAGGACAGAGGAATCAAAGACCAGCCCAGGATGGGATCTTTCCAGTTTCCATCTGTGCCCCAGAGCTAACCTTGTGCCACAGCTCTCCATACCTGGGTCCTGCCGGGAGAAAGCTGGTCTTCCAGGAGGGCTGACACACCTGTGAACACAGGTAAGACCACCACTTCTGCTCCACAGGACCAGCCCGAAGCCTTCAGGTCACAGGAACCAAGGAGCAGCCTGGAACAGGATCCTTCCAATTTCTATCTGCCCCTAGAGCTGACTCTATGCCACAACTCTTCATACCCAGATCCATCTGGAAGAGAAGAGGAGGTCTCATAGGAGTGCTGACACACCTGAGAACACGGATGAGACCACACTCCTGCTCAAATTTCTGGCCCAAGAGGGACCTACCCAGAGCCAGGCACTGGAACCAAGGAAAGGCCAGGGACAGGAACCTTCCAGTTTCTGTCTACTCTACCCTTACACCCCTCCCAGAGCTGAATCGTTGTCACAATTCTCCATACCTAATATCCTCCCACAGAGAACTGGTCTCCAAGAGTACTGACACACTGGCTTACAAAATGGACAGACCTCATTGAGAGACAGCAAGACCAGCTAACACCAGAGACAACCAGATGGTGAGAGGCAAGGGCAAGAACATACACAACAGAAACCAAGGCTACTTGGCATAATCAGAGCCCAATTCTCCCACAACATTAAACCCTGGATACCCCAACACACTGGAAAAACAGACTCTAATTTAAGATAATATCTCATGATGATGATAGAAGACTTTAAGAAGGACATAAATGTCTCCCTTAAAGAAATACAGGAGAACACAGGTAAACGAGAAGAAGGACTTAAAGAGGAAACACAAAACTTCCGTAAAGAATTAGAGAAAAACACAACCAAATAGGTGAATGAATTGAACAAAACCATCTAGCCTCTAAAACTAGAAATAGACACAATAAAGAGCTCACAAAGGGAGACAACTCTGGAGATAGAAAGACTAGGAAAGAGGTAAGAAGTCACACACACAAGAATCACCAACAGAATATAAGAGATAGAAGAGAGAATCTCAGGTGCAGAAGATACCAAAGAAATCATTGACACAATAGTCAAAGAAAATGCAAAATGCAGAAAGCTTCTAACCCAAAACATCCAGGAAATCCAGGACAAAACGAGAAGACCAAACCTAAGGATAGTAAGTGTAGAAGAAAGCAAGATTCTTAAATTAAAGGGCCAGTAAATATCTTCAACAAAATTATAGAAGAAAACTTCCCTAACCTAAAGAAAGTGATGCTGATAAATATATAAGAAGCCTACAGAACACCAAATAGATTGGACCAGAAAAGAAATTACTTCCATCACATAATAGTCAAAAAACCAAATGCACAAAAAAAGAAGGAATATTAAAAGTAGTAAGGTAAAAAGCTCAAGAAACATATAAAGGCAGACCCATCGGAATTACAACACACTTCTTATCAGAGATTATGAAAGCTAGATCCTGGGCAGATGTCATACATCCCCCAAGAGAACACAAATGCCAGCCCAGACTACTATACAAAGCAAAAGTATCAAAAGTTCTCCATAGATGGAGAAACCAAGATATTCCATCAGAAAAGCAAATTTACATAATGTCTTTCCACAAATCCAACCCACAAAGGATAATATATGGGAACCCCTACATAAGGGGAAACTAATCTTTCAACAAACCCAAAAGAAGATAGCCACACAAACATAATTCCACCACTATAACAAAAATAACAGAAAGCAACAATCACTTTTCCTCAATATTTCTTAACATGAATGGATTCAATTCCCCCACCCCCCAAAAAAAAGATAGACTAACAGACTGGACATGTAAACAGGACCCAGAATTTTGCTGCATACAGGAAACACACCTCAGTGACAAAGACAGTTACTACCTCAGAGCAAAAGGCTGGAAAACAATTTTCTAAGCAAATGGTCTCAAGAAACATGCTGGAGCAACCATTTTTATATTGAATAAAATAGACTTTCAACAAAAAGTTATCAAAAAAGATAAGCAAGAACACTATATACTCATGAAAGGAAAAAATTAACCAAAATGAACTCTCAGTTCTGAACATCTATGCTCCAAATGCAAGGACACCCACTCATAAAAGAAGCATTACTAAAGGTCAAAGCACACATTGCACCTCAAACAATAATAGTGGGAGACTTCAACAACCCACTCTAATCAATGTACAGATCATGAATAAAGAAACTAGAGACACAGGGAAACTAACAGAAGTAATGAACCAAATGGTAATGAACCAAATGATTTTAACAGAATATGTGTGTGTGTGTGTGTATATATATATATATGATGACATTTCATCCTAAAACTAAAGGATACACCTTCTTCTCAGGACTGAATAGTAAATTCTCCAAAATTGATCATATAATCAATCTCAAAACAGGCCTCGACAGATACAAAAAGATTGAAACAATCTCATAGACCCTATCAGATCACCATGGATTATGGCTGGTATTCAATTACAAAAACAAAAGAAGGGCCACATACACATGAAAGCTGAAAAATACTCTACTCAATGATAACTGTGTCAAGGAAGAAATAAAGAAGGTAAAGACTTTTTACAATAATGAAAATGAAGGCACAACATAACCAAACTTATGGGACACAATGAAAGCAGTGCTAAGAGGAAAACTTACAGATCTGAATGCCTCCAAAAAAAAAAAAACTGGAGAGATCATACACTAGTAGCATGACAGCACACCTTAAAACTATAGAGCAAAAAGAACCAACTACTTCCAAGAGGAGTAGACTGCAGGAAATAATCAAACTCATGGCTAAAATTAACCAAGTAGAAACAAAAAGAACTAAACAAAGAATCAACAAAACCAGATGATTCTTTGAGAAAATCAGCAAGATAGATAAACTCTTAGCTAGACTAACTAGAGGGCACAGAGACTGTATCCAAATTAATAAAATCAAAAATGAAAAAGGAGATATAACAACAGAAACTGAGGAAATTCAAAAAAATCATCAGATCCTACTTCAAAAGCCTATACTCAACAACACTGGAAAATCTAATGAAATGAATAATTTCCTAGACAGATACCAGGTACCAAAGTTATATCAGGATCAGCAAAAACATCTAAACAGTTGCATAAAACTTAAAATAAATAAAAAGAAATAGAACCACTCATTAAAAATCTCCCAAACATTAAAAAAAGCCCAGAGCCAGGTGGGTTTAAGGCAGAATTCTGTAAGATATTCAAAGAAGACCTAATACAAATTCTCTTCAAACAATTCCAAAAATAGAAACAGAAGGAAAACTAACCAATTAATTCTATGAAGCAACAGTTATGCTGATACCAAAACCACACAAAGACCCATCAATACAGTATTTAAAGCTCTAGATAGAGAAATTAGAAAACAAAAGGATGTTAAAGGGATGTAAATTGAAAAGAAAGAAGTAAAAATATCACTATTTGCAGATGGTATGACAGTATAGTTAAATGACCTCAAAAATGCCATGAGAGAACTTTTAAACCTGATAAACAACTTCACCAAACTGGCTGTATATAAAATTAACTCAGACAAATCAGTAGTGTTCCTCTATTCAAAGAATAAAGAACCTGAGAAAGAAACTAGGGAAATGAAACCCTTCACAATACTCAGAAATAATATAAAATACCTTGTTGTGACTCTAACCAAGCAAGTGAAAGATCTGTATACAAAGAAATTGAAGACCTCAGAAGATGAAAAGATCTCCCATGCTCATGGATTGATAGGAATAATATAGTAAACATGGCCATCTTGCCAAAAGCAGTTTACAGATTCAATGCTATCTCCATCAAAATTTCAACTCAGTTCTTCATAGAGGTAAAAAGAGCAAATTCATTTGGAATAACAAAAACCTAAGATATCAAAAACTATTCTCAACAATAAAAGAACTTCTGGGAGAATCACCATCCCTGACCTCAAGCAGTATTGTAGAGCAACAGTGATCAAAAACTGTATGGTATTGGTACAGAGTCAGACAGGTAGATCAATGGAATAAAATTGAAGACACAGAAATGAACCCACACACTTATGGTCACTTAATCTTTGACAAAGGAACTAAAACCATCCAGTGGATAAAAAAACAGCATTTTTAACAGGTGGTGCTATTTCAATTGGTGATCAGCATGTAGAAGAATCCATTCTTATCTCCTTGTATAATACTCAAATCCAAGTGGATCAAGGACCTCCACATAAGACTAGATACACTGTAACTAATAGAAGGTAAAGTGAGAAAGAGTTTTGAACACATGAGAACAGTGGGATATGTCCTAAAGAGAACACAAACGGCTTGTGCACTAAGATCAAGAATCAACAAATGGGACCTTATAAAATTGCAAAGCTTCTGTAATGCAAAGGAGACTGTCAATTGGACAAATCAGCAACCGACATATTAGGAAAAGATCTTTACCAATCCTACATCTGATAGAGGGTTAATATCCAATGTATACTAGGAACTCAAGAAATTAGACTCCACAGAATGAAATTACTCTATTAAAAATGGGGTACAGAGTTAAACAAATAATTCTCAACTGAGAAAACTAGAATGACCAAGAAACACCTATCAACATCTTTAGTCATCAGGGAAATGCAAATCAATACAACCCTGAGATTCCACCTCACACCAGTCAGAATGGCTAAGATCAGAAATTCAGATGACAGCAGATATTGGCTAGGATGTGGAGAAAAAGAAACACTCCTCCATTGTTGTTTAGATTGCAAGCTGCTGCAACCACTCTGGAAATCAGTCTTGTATTTCCTCAGAAAATTGCACATATTATTACCTGAGGATCCAGTTATACCACTCCTGGGCATATACTCAAAAGATGCTCCAACATATATCAAAGGCACATGCTCCACCATGTTCATAGCAGCCTTAATTATAATAGCCAGATCTGAAAGAATCCAGATGTCCTCAACAGGGGAATGGATACAGAAAATGTGGTACATTTATATAATGGAGTACAATTCAGCTATTAAAACCAATGAATTCATGAAATTTTTAGGCAAATGGATGGAAGCAGAAAATATTATCTGGAGTGAAGTAACCCAATCATAAAAGAACATACATGGTATGTACTTACTGATAATAGGATATTCGCCCCAAAGCTCAGAATATCCAAGATACAATTCACATACCACATGAAGCTCAAGAAGAAGGAAGACCAAAGTGTGTGTGCTTCAGTCCTTCTTAGAAGGGGGAACAAAATACTGATGGGAGGAAATATGGAGACAAAGCGTGGAGCAGAGACTGAAGGAAAGGCCATCCAGAGACAGCCCAACCTGGGAATCCATCTCCTATACAGTCACCAAACACATACACTATTGTGGATGCCAAGAAGTGCTTGCTGACAGGAACCTAAGAGGCTCTGCCAGTGTCTATGAAATATGCTTGAAGCCAACTATTGGACTGAGCATGGGGTCCCCAGTGGAGGAGTTAGAGAAAAGACTGAAGGAGCTGAAGAGATTTGCAACCCCATAGGAAGAACAACAATAACAACCAACCAGACTTTCCAGAGCTCTCAGGGACTAAACCACCAACCAAAGTGTACAAATGAAGTGACTCATAGCTCCAGCTGCATAAGTAGCAGAGGATGGGCCTGTTGGGCATCAGTGGGAGTAGAGGCCCTTGTTCCTGTGAAGGCTGGAGGCTCCAGTTTAGGGGAATACCAGGACGAGGAGGCAAGGGCAGTTGGGTAGGTTAGGGAACAACCTCACAGAAGCAAGGGGAAAGGGGTTGGGATAGAGGTATTTGGGGGAGGGGATAAAACCATGAAAGGAGATAACATTTGAAATATAAACAAAGAATATATCCAATTTAAAAGAAAAGAAAAAAAAGAAGCATAATTCTTACATCCTCTCTGGCTTGCCACAGGAAGGCTAGAGGAGTCCAGGGAGAATCTTTACTTCTAGGCTGCTTCATGAGGCTTGGGTATCATTTTCTGAACCCTGTCACTCTCAGTTCAGTATTTGGATACTAGGCAGTTACTTTAATTTTGCTTCTACAATTTAAAAGCATCCATTCTATATGAAAGCCTCATTTAGACAAACTTTTCATCCTGCGAACATTTTGTTATATTAAGCTACAGAATGCCTACATTATTGATGTCATTTGTCATCAGGTACCTGCTATTGTTTTTTAAAACAATGAATATTTCTGTTTCACTTCATATGCGTATTGCAATATGGGCATGTCTGCTGACGACTTATGATGGCCTGGCTAGAGTCACTGGCATGGATATATTTAGCTGGTGTTATCTCTGGAGGAGATAGAGGCAGCTTTCTCTCTCTCATCCTTTAGGTTCATAATTCTCTCTCTCCATGTGTCCTTTATTCTCCCCAAATTGTCCTTCTATGTTGTAGGGGCTTCTTTATGTGATCTTTCCAGGCTTTCAGATGTCCCAGAGATTTACCTCCAGAACAGAAATGATCACTTCCATCACATTCTTTACATTCTTTAAACCAAAGGGAATCATCTAGCCAGTCTGATCAAAGTAAAGGAATCCTACAAGGATGCATAGAGCTTGACAAACATGACTGCAACCAAAACAAGAGACAGCTTCAATCAACTGTTCTCCAAGCCAAAGATCAAGAGTGACTTGGAGCTTCTACATCCATCATTTAAAGGAGTTAAGTTTGATGGAAGGTCCTTCCAACTGGATATGATACTATCACATATGAATTCTGTCACAACAGTGAAATGATGGATCAAACACTGGCCCTGTCCTGATGATGTCTACTATCAGGAATGTTGATGGGGTGGAGAAACTGTGGACATTTTCTTGCATCAAAGATAGAAGCCATGCTTTAAAGATTAACAGATAGAAATGTCAAGCTCATGATTAAATGGATTTTTAGGAGACTCATAGGCTGGAGAGGATCCATGGAGAAGGCCTGCAAATTGCCCAGTGTCATACTCTTTTGGGGGTCCATCATCTTCCTGCTGAGAGAGGTCATCTGCAAAAGGGAGTAGGGCTTTTAGGATGCTTGCTTATAAATGACTCTGATAGCCACCAAAAAATGGCAATGCCTTTATGAACTTTTATATGCCAAGGCACTTGATTTATTTATATATCGTAACACATTACCTTTAGGAAATGCATATGAACCTATACTGAAACATACAAAATGTGTGTGTTGCATGTGTCTGTGTGTGGGGGAGTGGGTTTATGTGTGTGAATTAAGTCACTCTGATACATTTTAGGATTCATTTGAAAGACATAAGCTGAGTAATACCAGTGGCTATAATAAATAACAACCATCTACATGGTAGCTCACAACTATCCATATCTCCTGTTGGAGAGAATTCAGAGCTCTCTTCTGATCTATTCAGACTTCAAGCATGACACACAGACTTACAAAAGAGAAAAATACTTAACAACAAATTATTGCTTTTCTTAAGACTGTTTTCCTGCTTAGTATAATTTGACACATTGATTCGATTTTTGGGTGTCTTTTGTATATATAAAACCAAGTAAAAAATATGTAAAGCAAATGATTTTTATATTCAACTGCCCTTAGTGTCCACTGTGATGATAAAAATAGCATACTGATGAGACACCTCCCTTCTAGTTGTTGGTCAGTTGGCCTCCATTAGATCCACAAATAATACAGCTTATTTCCATAGCTCTTGGCTGAATCTTACAATATGAAGCTAAGATATCATTGTTGATTACATTACAAACATCAGACAAAGGACTTAGAAGAATTGAACTAGAACTTTTTTTGAAACTTTCTCCCTGTGGATTAGCTGTCATTATTTCAAGGAATTATGAAAGATGTCAGGCAAGAACAAACAAGCAGAAAAACTAACCAATTGTTCTACAAAGTTGCAAAGCTTATGAACTACAACAATGGTCTTTGGCATAAGTTGGTACAATTGTGGCACTATCATATTAATAGTAACTAGCATCTGTTGAATTGGATATAAAGTTGTTGTCCAACTGGCTGAAATTTAAGCATGGTACTGTAAGCCTTGAGATGTTATCCAGACTTGAGAGGTCATAGCCCTACAAAAGAATATATTTCTTCCATGTTCTAAAAAAAATATCTCTAGCTGCATCTAGATGCTTACTACTATTCTCATAGATAGGTATAATATGCACAGCTCATAAAATGAGCTTCTTTTGGTACAAGAAGATGTTACCACAAAAATACACAACAGCTCAAAGGACAGAGAATTAGTGATTGTAGGGCATCCAACCCAAAATCAAACATTCATAATACAGCCCCTTTATCTACTGCATGAGGAAATTAACTAAACAGTACATGACTATATTAGAAGAGTCATAGGAACTATATGTCTGCTGTGAGATCATGTCTTCTACTTAAGGCACAAAAGCAGAACCCAAGAAGTCTGAACAATATGGTTTCATAAATGAGACCTAAACAATGATAACACCAGTTGGATGAGCAATATTTTATGAGATGTAACTCTAGATATAAATTAGAGATTATCAAAGACTGGGGAGAGTGAGAAAAAGAGACACAGAGAGACACAGAGAGGGGGAAGGGAGGGAGGGAGGGAGGGAGGGAGGGAGGGAGGGAGGGAGAGAGAGAGAGAGAGAGAGAGAGAGAGAGAGAGAGAGAGAGAGAGAGAGAGAGAGAAATAGAGAGAGAGAGAGAAATAGAGAGAGAGAGAAATAGAGACAGAAAGTTAAAGTATTAGTTTACAATATGGAAAAACCAGCATGTTAAGTTATATTTTCCCAAGTGGGCAGTTACTGAATATATCCAATATTTTGTCCTAAAGAATGTTCCTTATTCAGAAGAAAATAATAACAAGGATCATAGACATCACAGAATAAATAAAAAATGCCCATGGTTCAGTATTTCTAATTCATCTTACATTTATTTGTAATGAATTTATTGCCATAGTTTTTTTTAAAAAAATTTTCCAACACCCCTATCAGATCATTTGTCAGAGTCTGTATCACCCCACAGTTTACATACTTGTACAGATGTTTGACCCTAAGGTTGGAACAGATCTCTGTTGTAGATTAATTCATTTCAACGAGGCATAGAACTCAGATAGACATGGATGTTGTGCTGGCAGACCTCAGGAATTCCTAGTCTTCCTAGGTAAGATGTGAGTTTTCTGAAATCGATCATAGAAAAGTTGGACTATCCAAAACAATGTGTCCATCTCTTAGCAAGCACAACATGAGATTCTTAATTCACTGCTCACTAGCAATTTGGAAAAAGTTTTCTGCGTGATGCTGCTGTTTCCAAGTCTGCTGGGTCCTGGAGCAGGCGAGACAATGATGAAACTCTATGAGGAGGTGAGACCACAGCTCCCCAGACATATCTCAGATCTGACATCCATTACGTTCCTCATAAACTATTGTCAGGAACACACAACACTCCTTAGTGTTCCAGATATTAGATAATTTGTCACCTTCAGTAACAAACAGAGTTGAAAAGAAAAGGAGAGGACAGAAGGTGTGGGTAAGTGTAAATGGTGTAAAATATGGTTCTACGGCAAACACTCATGTAAAGAAAGAAGAGTTTGTGAGGCAGGAAGTCAGCTGCCATGTGCATGTCTGGCTTCACAGCTACATATCCATGTCTAGAGAAGGAAGGATCATGTCCTGATTTTAATGGTGGAGGATGGTAATGCAGAGTCACTGTCACAGGCAACCTACCTCAGGACAATCACACATTCTACTTTGTGTTTGCTAGAATTTTGTCTGTGATCCTGTGTGCTTCTGAGAGACTATGAAGGTATGCAGTTCAGTGGAGGTGTACCTGAGGGATAGAATGGGCAGAAATGTAGTGATTACAGGACAGTATCTATGACTCAGGTAAAATCTATGAACAGATAGCTGTATCCATGTTCACACTGCTCTAATGTAATAAAGCAGTGGTTGAAGTGAAGATAACTTTGTGTATTTCCGTGGGCTTCTATTGGGGTCGGGTAGTTTTGTAAATAGTGCCTTTGTTTTAAAATGTGATTATATAAATACATTGTATCATTCATATTATAATCTCTTGCAATTTTTCACTTTGGTTTTTCCATGGATGTAATTTCTCTTTAAATTTGCCTTTATGTAATTTACTTTCAAAATTGTTTTCAACAATCCTCACAATTTATTTCAATAATTCAGAGGCTACCCTATCACTATATGAGCCAATGTCATAATTAACTCAGCTCTTTGCATAGGGCATAAAGTTCCAAGTCACAAGTCATTCTCTACATCTTTAACAGAAAACTTCCCCATGATCCTCTGCATAGACTTGTGAAGATAGATAAGAAAGCATGATTTCTCAGCATGGATTCAGAAACTTTTAATTAAGTTTCAGTTTGATTATATGATGTTTGAGTTTCTGTATTGATATGTAAAAATTATTGTGGTATAGAGGAGACTCCAGTGTCTCTTTCAGAGGTAATTGTTGGTTTAATTTCCTGAAGCAACAGGGAGTCACCCAAACATCTGTATTCTAGATCTAGAGTGTCTTAAGCCTTCTTCTTCCCTCTTCATGCTTCAGAATATATGTGGAACGCATGGATACACTGAAGTTCACACTTATACACTTAAAATTAAATAAGTAGACAAACTTTAGAAAAACTTTGATGTGAATAGTCTTAAGTTTGGAATCATTTTCAAAAGAGCACTTTATACTTTGGTTAACATGATAAATTTTGACTCTGTCCCATATTTCCATGTAGAGTCCTCTGGGTCTGAAGTCTATGATCCATCAGTGAAGCTGGCAGAATTGAATCAAAGAATCTTGCAATAGGTTTGGTCTTCTTATCACAGACTCTCATTGGAATACTTGGGAATTTTTCTCTTATTTTCTACTATGCCTTCCTTTCTTTCACTACATCTAGATTAAAATCCACAGATTTGATTCTGAAGCATCTGATTGTGGCCAACTCTTTGCTCATACTCTCTAAAGGAGTTCCCCAGACAATATCATCCTTTGGCTTGGAAGATTTCCTCAGTGATCTTGGATGCAAAATTGTTTTCTATGTTCACAGAGTGGGAAGAGGTATGTCTTTTAGCTCAACCTGCATTCTCAGTGTCTTTCAGGCCATCACTATTAGTCCTATGGACTCCAGATATGCAGGATTTAAGTTCAAAGCCCCAAGATATGTAGGCATCATCTGTACACTCTGCTGGGTTCTGTTCATGATGGTAAATATAATTGTTCTAATGTATGTGACTGCCAAAAGGAGCAATAGAAACATCACAAATCAAAAAGATTTGGGATTTTGTGTGGGTGTTAACTATGGAAAGCCTCAGAAAATTCTACATTCAGTAGTATTTTCATTTCCTGATGTTCTGTTTATGGGGCTAATGATATGGAGTAGTAGCTTTATGGTTTTCATCCTGCTCAGGCACAAGCAGCAGGTACAGCATATATACACAACCCGTGTTTACAAAAAAGGCTCCAGTATGGATCGAGCAACGAAAACAATCCTTCTGCTTGTGAGTACCTTTGTCTGCTTTTACATGATTTCCTCCATTACACAGATAATTATTATTGTGAATAACAGTCCTACCTGGTTTTTGGTGAACTTAGCTGCATTACTTGGTGTCGGCTTTCCAACTGTCAGCCCCTTTCTTCTCATTACCCAATACTCCAATGCAAGCAGGTTCAATCTTCATTGGATAGGGACTAGGAAGTCCTCGCATCTTACAATGAGCGTGTGATTCCCCTGCTTTCTGGTAGATTTTTTAAAATGATTCTATCCAAAATTTCAATGAATAACATGAGCATGCTGAAGAGAGATTCCCATTCCTGTACAGGAAATCAGAACTTTCTAGAGACTCAGGAGTAAACTGGTAACAAGGAAATACTGTACTAACCTTCTCAACATGTCCAATTCTCTCACAAAAAACCTGTTCCTTTATGGATTTTTATATATTTCCACCTGTTACCTATTCCTCCATCTACAGTAACATGTATCAAGAACACACTTCGGTTACCATGGCTGCCTCAGTAACTGTCTCTGCATTTTCTTCTATAGTGCTGCAGTTAATTAGCCCAACATATTCAAAGTTCATCTTGGGGTCTAATCATCATTAAAACTTTTTACCACAAGATTCATGATATACAGAGTAGAAAAGATGGGGAAATTTTGTTTGAATCTCTTAATAGTGGTTCTACTACTTGTGTTAAAAATGTTTCCTATGATAAATGCAGACTAACAAACTCCCAGTAATATACTCGTTCTATCCCTTACATAAACATATTTGTCAAATTCTAGCAAGACTACACAGTATAAAGATTGAAGTGTCCTTCTTCTCTGCTTGAATTGCTGTCAAATCAATAGGATTGTCAATGCCATCTATCCTTCAAAAGGAGTAACTTAGGAGTAGAATACTGTCTACAGGAAGTCACTACAAAGTGTATGCCACTATAAAACTACAATAATAGTCTCTTAAGGAGGAATCACCCTTTATAATCCATTGGTTTTAGGAAAGGGAGGAACATAATGACTTGTGCTCACTGAGGTATTACTTACTGAGAATATAAGAGGAAAGCAAATAAAAACAGTAAGAATAAATTAGTATTAATGTGAGAGGAAAAAGTCGGAGGAGGAAAGAACTGGAAAGACACAGCAATAGTGATATATGAGAGGCACAGACGTTTTGCTAGCCCAAAGCAGAATGAGAAGAGTAAACAAAAACAGATGGAAAACAAAAACAAAAACTTCAATTTTGACAAAGCTGGGGCAGAACAACTGCCCTTTATTAAAGTCTGTGTTTCCAGGGGAGGAATAAAAAGATATTAAAAGGGGGGAAATTAATAAAGAGAAACAGCAAAAGCAGTGGAGGGATGTTGGCCTTGATTGCTAAACTGATTTTAGGAAATAAAACGTGGTGGTAGAAAATGTAGGTGGGTTTGTTAGTAGAAATCCTCATTTCTAAAAGAGGATTTCTCAAATTCTATTCCCCAGACTAACAGTGATATGAGAAAACTAAGTCCCAAAAGAGCTCTGACCTCACACACAAAATGTTACATACATCTGTATATATACAAACACAGTCACACAAACACACAGTCTCAAATACAACACATACACATACACTCAATCTTCAGAAAATAAAAGAGTGTTGAGTACTGAGCTCTTTTCAGAAACCTTAGAGATCATCAGAGAAGAGTGGGAAAAATAACTGGAAGAGTCAGAAACTGAAATCTGCAGGAAATGAGTAGAGCTGTAATAGCAGTGGCCGTTGTAGAGGGAGATCAAATGAATAGCCTTGAGCAAGAGCAGGGTAGAGCTGGGCCATCACTGGTCTGCTGATAGGTGGTGTAGGCATGGCAAAGATACCCTGTTCCTTCTTGCTCCTCCAGAGAGCTAGCCATGAAGAACTTGAGAGTAGGAAAGCTAGCCTTGTGTCTCATTGGCTGAAGCACTCCAATGAATAGTGGGTTCCTGTACCTCTTTGGGGCAACACAGTGAAGCTGCTCATGATAGGAATGGCATGGGTGAACCCTCCCAGAGGGTGTGAGAGCTGGAGAGCTTATCCAGTATCTACAGCCTGCAGCACTTGGTATAGTGGGCAGCCCAGTGAAACTGTTTCTGGAGGAGTGAGTGTGGGTAAGCCAGCCTGAAATCATGAGAGCCTGAGAGCTGACATTGCCTCCTGTACATGGCATCATTGGCTGGACTAGTCACAGCAGTGTTGGGAGTTTTTGTCCTGATGGTACAGAGATGGGAGGACTGTAAGGCTGAGAATTTCAGTTATGACTGAGGTCATGACCCAGGGCTTTAAGGTGCTCCGCCCCAAAAGCTATTTCATCTATGTTCTGTTGAAACATAGGAAACGGCTGGTTCTAGTCCATGTTAAGCTGCAGGATCTCCATCACAACTGGATAACTGGGAGCAGTCCTAGTGAGGATCTAATACTGATGGCATAACAAAAGCCAAAGACCTGGAAACAGACCAATCACTCACCGAAATGAACATTTGCATGTGAAAATGTGTGGACAGATGGGTGTACTGTGGGACACACTGAGACACAATAGCTTCCACAAGACATTTCCTATGCTTTGTTTTGTTTAAATTTTTTCATAAGTGCTCATTGTTCTCTTTTGTGGGAGATGTTGCATGGGTGGAGGGCAGACACAGGGGGGTAGGGAGATGAGTAGGACTGGAGGGCATGATGGGGAAAATCACAAATAATCGATAAAAAGGTTACAAATCAATCTGTACTTTTATTGTTTTACTGTCTTTTCCATTTTCTTGCAGCAGTATGTTTTGGAAACTATAGCAATATATGATTCTAATAAAATACGTTGAGTTGAAAATGATACACAAATTGTATTAATATTAAATAATGTTTTGATTTCAAGATGCCCCTCAATCTGATACCAACTGTAGTTCTTGCTGCTCAACTTCCAGACAGAATTCTGAAAGTACAAGGCCGGAATCTGAAACTAAAGATGCGTTACGGAAAGACTTGTTACATTGTTCAGAATTCCCTTCATCTTGTATCATGAGATAGATATGGCAAATCCTCACATCAGTCAGTGTGTAAAAAAAACATAGAAATGACCTTTTTTAAGATGTTAGTTTAAAATACTGGATTGTGTGGGGCTATCAAACAAGCTACTTTAAATATATTTTGAAATCTTAAAGAGGTGGTAGAAGAGAGTGCTGTCCATTAAATTAAATACTTGTACGTACTTTTAAAATATGGACTGTGGTCTAGCTTCTTTAGAATATAGTCTTTGTGTTTACATTGTCCTTGTATCTCTCATCTTTTACTTATGTGTTCCTGAGTTAGTAGGTTGAGTTTTGTGGGTCAGTATTTGTTTTAGATGTACTAGTCTTTTTGTCCTGTTCAGATGCATATATAATTTGGCCTATACTCTGTGTTTGAGATTATGATTCAAATTTCTGTGTCTTTTGAGTATTAAATTTGTACTAATGAGCATCAATAGACACATTAGCTTATAGAAATATGAGTCATGTACCATAAGTCCACATTTTCCATGATCCTCATTAAAATCTCTTTTAAAAGTTTCAAAACAGTGAAAAGGAAAGGGTAAATTTTAATGGAATGTGTTGGAGAAGGTTATATCACATAGATAATGATGCTCACTGTAAAAAAAAATAGACCAACAATTACCTGAGGATTATACCCATTTTATTCTTCTCATGGAAGTGTTTGTGACATTCCAGCAAAACTAGGTTGTAAAATGTCGAGGTGCCATTACTCTCTGATTGATTTGCTGTTCAACTCAGTTGCACTAATGCATATAACTAGTTGTTTTGACATGACTTCTGTTGTGGTAAATCTCCAACCCAAATAAGCCCAGGCAAAGAAAAACACAGTTCAATTAATATAAATACAAGCTGCATGTCTAAATTGGGCTGATCTACCACTACACTACTATGTTCCCCTTATAAGATCCCTTATAACTTGCTGTTTCTCCAGGCCAGGTGCTTCTGCTCCATTTTCCTTCCACCTCCTCCTCTTCCATCCACCTCTCCCCCCTTCCTCCTTGTCCCCCATACTTTTCAGCTCCACCTTCCCTTCTACCACCCAATCACTAGCTCTAGTCTTTATTTTATAATTTAAGGTGGGGAGCAGGTTCACAAGAAGTCACCTGTATACATCATTCACTCTTTGTCATCTGTCTGCATCCCTTCCCAGGAAATCAGAATTAGCATCAAAACCAGGGCTATCCACATCTTCAGGCTTTCCCATGAGGTATATATGGAGTCTTTGCAAACACCAGGGCCAGCAGAGTAACTAATAATCTATGTGAGGCAAGAAGGCAAACCAGTTCAACACAATTCTAGAGTCAACAAAAATTTCTAGAGTCTCACACTAACCAGTTTACTTAAGACATATTTAAACACAGCATAATCTTGGGGGAGTTTCATGATGATACGTAACTCAATTGTGTGAGTACAGCAACACTTAAGACATGTTCACATTGAAATATTTTACAAAATACATATGGCTTCCTACATCAACATAGTTTCTACTAACTGAGAACAATGCTCAAAATAAGGGTCTAGTAAGAGTGACTGAGATAAATAAGAAAGTCAAGTAGACAACAACTAGACAATGAAGATATCCTGTAGATAAAATGAGGACACTTAGGCTACTGTAGAGTACTGATGGTATCTCTTACAAGTGTGGATTCTATTGACTGAGAAATGACATTCAAGATAAAGATTTGTGGAGGAAGAGTCTGTAATGAGCAGAATAGTCTGGGTGATGCAAGTTTCGCTTGGCCCTTCAGATAGCACAGTTCACTATGCTATTATACTGTGCTATTAACTACATCCATTCCCATGCTTCTGGACAAGAAAGAGCATATACATTTCTTCCACTGGAGATGTAAATGTGCATGTTTTTATGAATATGTATCACTGTAAGTTTCATATTCTACATTTCCAATCTGCTTATCTGGTGGGGACCTAATTTCCTCAAATATTCTGGCCTGCTGCTACAAGGGTAAAATGTTCTCAAGAAATTCTTGGTGAAGTTGTGTATGAAGTAAAGGGGAGGCTGAAAGATAGGTCATTGGGTCAAGCACCTACTACATAAGCATGTGACTTGAGTTTGGATCTCTAGTATTCATGAAATATCAAAAGTGATAGTGAAGATCTGTAACCCAACCAAAAAGGATTTGAGGCAGGATAAGACCTTGACTTCAATGGCTAGCCTCTGCACAGTACACTCTGGTTCTATACACTAGGGTCTGTGAAAGACTTTGCCTCAAAGAATAACACAACACATACAGTGTACACAGAAACAAAACAGAAGCCATTTTGAATTAAAACTTCCATTTTTAATAGAGGTTAAATAATGTTTAAGTTCCCAACACCTCATTGAATAACTGACGTCCTTCTTGGCAGAGAGAGAAATGTACATGGATAATTGACATAATAATTAGCAAATTGAGACATGAACGAGAGGCAAGTTGCCCTGCCATAGTTGAATAAACCAATCAATGAGAAGAAGATAAGGGTACCACATGATCCAAACATGCAAAACATGTTCCAAAGGAAGTCCCATGTATCCAAATCCTGATTGATGAGAAAATGTAACTATAACTTTGCACAGACATTTGTGGTTTTCAAGTTGAAAAATTCTGAAACATTCTGTCTCTGGGTCACAGTTCAGCTCCTGAGATTGTTCTGAGGCCTTGGATGATCAGTTATGGCTTTATTACCATACATTTTTGTCATCTACATTGACTTGGTGTTTGAGTTGTGTTGGATATAAGTGGATTATATAAGCACTCTACCCAACCCCAAATGTAAGCTTGTCTTCCGTTTTGTCTTCTCATGAAAGAAGAAATTGGATGCAGTATATCTTCTAGAGTCAGAGAAGGTTGGGATACATCCTTATTTCTCTCTGGCTCCTATTACAGGCACGCGTGATTCCAATTCTGGGTTCTGTTTTTGGGATAATTATGTCACACTAGTGGGACATCTGCTTCTATTTCATCTCTTCCACTAATCTATTGCTTACCCTCTGCATTCTGGTCTGTCCATGTCTGTAGTTACTTTTAATTTGATGTTTCTCTATGTTTCATATTTACAGAAATGGGCCAAACTTCATCTGCTGAATGTTCACCACTTGAATTCTTCTTAACTAATTTCAAGGATTTTCAGAGGAAAAAAAGCAACTGAACTGGGATAATGAAAACTGAAAACTTGGCACTGCTCTGGGAGTGCTGAACATAGCTAAGAACTAAGCACCAGTGGTATAGCCCACCTCCTGCCTCATCAAGCTGTTGGTAAATTTGGGGCCATGAAATCTTTCTCTCCAATTTCCACTGCTGCTGCTGCCACTGCCAAATCTGTTGAGACCAGAGCTGTTGCCTAAAATTCAATGGCAATGTGTAATCATAGAGTAGGGTGAGTGGGATAGTGGACAGTCTTCTCTCATAGGAAAACCAGCAGCTAGTCCTGCTATTGGAAAAGCAATGTTCATGAGAATTAAATTCAGCAGATAGCAAGTTGTTTCTCCCTTGAAATTATAGGTGAAGGAATTATAAAAGATTTTTTTCAGTCCATTTTGAATATATAAATGTATGAGGCCATCACGTTTGTTTCTGACATCTTAAATGTATGAGTTTACATGTCCTGTATGTCTTGGTTATAGGCTATTAGTTCATAAATTATTGGGTATGGTTAAAAAACTATAACATCTGTAACAAGAAGTTAGCTTAAAACCCACAATTCAGAATGGAAGCCATTCTGGGTAGGAACATATGGTATAATCTGATCAAGGAAACAACTCTCTGAAGACTCTTTTAAATTGGGATAAGATTTTGTATAATTCCTTTCCTGCCTAAAAAGTGATGTTTATAAAATATAGAATGTTTTTAAAATGCTTGTTTAATGAGATATTAATGTCCCACCTACATGTGTTTGTATACAAGAAAGTATCTTGCTTGCAAATTGTTATAAAATCATAAACTTTATAATATAATAATAATCAACTTAGTATTAATTTTATAGACAATAAATTGTTTACACTGCTAAAACTAATTTTGCCCTCTATACATTATGGTTTGGCTCTATGTCTTCACTCTTCTAGAAAATAAAGGCATTTTATTTTGATATTGCAAAAACATACAACTGAGATGTTTTCAAACTTCTTTAAAGAAAATGTTGATAATTCACAGAAAATTAAAAATTGGATATTTCTGAAACAGCTTTTAAACTATTTCAATTTATAAAGATATGGAGTATTTAAAATTTACCAGATATTTTATTACAATTTATTTATTATCATATGATTTTGATATCAGGTAAAAGAAAGGCTTTTTTCCACTTTGTTGGGACATGGTAATGTCAGTTCCTCCCATATTCCTCCTACACAAGAAAACGTCTCATCTTTTGGGCCTGATGCTTGAAGACTGAGGCTGTCCAGATATCTCTGTCCTCAATACCCTGGAGTAATATCATTGGAATCTGGAACAACTGTCTGAGTAGTGGAAAATGGGCTACTCTCCATCACTTTAATTGATACATAGGGCATTTAGATTATAATTTATATTATGGAAGACTAAGCTAATGTGGCTTTGTCAGTTAGTCAACAGCAGACAATCAGCTCCTTCCCCCAAGATTACAGCCATATTGTTAGTCCATTAGTTTGTCCCTTAGTTAAATAAAGCTACTGAGTCTCTTTTTATGAAAGAACAAGCTTTACCTTCCTCTCAAGCTTCAAATAAAAGGAGAAACAGGTTTCAGGTTTAAGTTTTCATTAAAATAACATGCCTTTTATGATTGCTTCCAATAATATGTACTTATGTGTCTTGTTAATGACTAAAATTTTAAAATAGAAAATAGGTTCACATTGCATCTTACAGAGTCCAAGGATACAAAAACTTACATAAGTTCCAAGAATCTCAAAAATGATTTAGGATGTATAGAGATAAAAAAAAAATGTTAAGAATTCCTATCCCCTTCTGTGTTGTTATTGCCCTGAAATTTGGAAGATTCAAGATTAGATGGAACACTGACTTCTTATTACTCAGTCAAACACTCAGGGTTTTGAGTATTCTTTGGTTGTCTTCTAGATATAGACTTAGAGCTGATTTTTATAGTGCTTAACAGACTTAGAGCTGATTTTTATAGTGCTTAACATCTCTGTCCAATCTATATATAACTTCATCTTTGGATACAAGAAAACAATTTCATGCCTTTACTCTAAACCTATATTTTTGCTTAAAGTCAAAAGCATGAGTTTACTTCTACTGTTTTACAGACACCTGCTAACTGCTTTTTCTACAATATCAATTACAGTACAACAGTAATAGTAATATAGATTTTTTTTTCAGTCCTTTGGTAAACAAAGATTCATATGAGTTTCAGGGAGTAAAAAAAAGTTCAAAAGGCTTAAATCTACCTGTCACAGGTCAAATAGACTTCAGATGAATAAAAGTTTCAAATGTAAAGTTTTTCTTTAAGTTCCTACGTTTTAACTTCTCTCCCTTGTCTATTTTTCTCTCAGCATAGATTCACTTATCTGATATGAACAATCCAGGTAACACCTGAAAACTGGAAAATGGTGAGCTCTGGACTTGCTAAAAGCTGATGAGAAACAGTCCAGTTGATTTAGTTGTTCCACATTGCTTCAACTGAATCAGCTAATCAGATTCTTCCAAAAAATAAAATAAAATAAAATGCCCCATTGCCCTTTGACAAGCCTTTCAGCCTTCCTGGTACTTGACATCTAACACCAAAATGTCATGCTGAAGTATTTACAGAAGAGACTACATTTTTTCTGACCCATTAAGAGGTTGAAAATGAAATTATCATGGAAGAAAACTTGTTTTTTTGTCAATCATTCTGGGATAGTCTGAAACACCTTAGGAAAAAAAAAACCTGTTAATCTGTTTGATAGGAAGGAACAAAGTAAACAGGCCAATAACAGTTCCAGAACATTTTTGAGTGTCCCTTTGGCTAACCAGCTTGCTCACCACCTTAGCATGACTACTACTGTCCCTTCTTTTCCTCCTGCTCCTCACAGGGCCTTGCATTCTCAATGCTTTAGTTAATTATTCAATTATAAGGTAACTCAGTTAAACTCTGTCCTAAGAAATCAATATAACATGAAACAGATAATGATCTGAATAATGTACAAAGTCAAAAAATGTAAGAAGGAACCAAACTGAAGGCCATTTTGAATAAAACTTCACATTTGAGTGGGAGTCAAATAAAGTTTCAGTTCCCAAGAGCTTCTTGCATAAGTGATATACTTCTTGGGAGAGAGAAATGTGTATGTGGGTAAATGCCATCCTGGTTGGCAAGTTGGGAGATGAATGTTTTGAAAGTTGCCCAACCACAGTTGACTAAACTTATTAAAGATAAGCATACCACAAAAGCATGTTCCCAAAGAAATTCCCTATTCCCTAAATCTCATTGGTAGAAAAATGTAACTGTAACTTGAAACACATATAAATTCAAAACTTCTATTTTCTTTGGAAAGTTAGTTAGATCAAATTCTGTTTTACTGGGGCATACAGGTGAAAGGATATCTTGCTGAAACAAACACATGAAACGCTGTCTTCCTGAAGCAGAAACAGATGAAAGGATGTTTTGATATAGCAAACACATGATAGGACATTTAATGAAGGAGTATAAATAAATATGACCCCACAAACAGGAGATGAGCACTGAGCATTGGTTTTGTTTGTTCCCCTCACTTGTCTTCGTTCATGCATGTATAGGTTTGCCTTACATAGCATTACTGAACTCAAATTGTGATAATGTTGCCATAGAAAGAAATATACCCAAGAACCAATTGTGAGGCTCCTGTGGAAGCTTGCTGCCTTCATGACCTCTCCTAGGCTGTTTGGTGAGCCTGGTGTTTTTTTCAGACTTGAACTACAGCTGCCTATTGTCTACTTGCTGAAAGTACTGGACTGTAGCTGCCAGTTCATGCCTGGTGTCAGCTTGCCTAGAGGCCTGATCTGCAGCTACTGAATTGTATTTGGTGTTTGCTACAGGGCTGAACTGCTGCCAAAGAATATCAAGTTTGCCTTTAAAGAACTACTGTTGAACAGGTCCACTTCACCTATATACTAATAACTTTTCTACTGGGTGGTGGGCTAGAGGAGAGGTTGACAGTAAGTAACAAAAGTTTATGCCTACACAGATGTTTCTGTTTTTAAGCTTAAATGCTCTGAGGCTTTCAGGCCATGGGTCAGAGTTCAACTTCTTAGTCTGTTCTGCTACTCTGATTAAAGAGTAGTTACTTGATTATAATATTATTTTGCCATCTGCATTGACCTGGTTCTTGAGTTGTGTTGGCTCTAAGCAGACTTCATAACACAAGAAAGAAAGCAAGAAATCTAACATCAGATAATTTGTCTCTGTAAGCATACACAAACGTAAACATTCACTTGCATACACAACTGCACACATACAGAATCACAAAGGCTTACACTACATTCCCAAATGTAAATGCTATAAAACTGAGTGATCAGAATCAGATGGGCTATAGTGGCATAAAGTGAAAATCATTTGTTTCACAAGGAAGACAATCAACAGCAAGAATCATAACCAGAGCATAAGCATGAAATATATATATATATATATATATATATATATATATATATATATATTAAAGTTAACTTCAAAATATAAATACTGGAATTGAAAGACTCAGTGTGACAATCAAGAAAGAGAAATGCAAAACTCAAAGACTTGATGGTGAAGGAATGAGAAGGATAGAGGCCATGGAATACCACATTCAAAAATCATTCATTAGTGGAAAAGAACATACAGAAAGACAAAATAGCTATGGAATATTTTTAAACAAAATCTAAATTAAAAATTATCGGAGAGATTATATTTAATGAAGAAATGGGCATTTTCCAACTACAGAAAAAATATGTGTACATTCAAACAGGAGATATATTTAGAGCCTGACTATATATATCCCCATAGAAGAAACTGTTTTCAATGTGCTCAATTCAAGATGTTGGAAAACACACTAAAATGAAACAAATCACAAGATGTAGCAGGATATTACGTCATTCACAAGAGTAAACACATCACAGTGATAAAACACCTCTAATTAGCATCTACCTATCTGCAAAGTATTGAAAGATAAAGGTTAAGGTTTAACAAGGGCAGTCCTTTAAGCTCAGCACTGGGAATGAAGAATCAGATGAATTGCTGTCAGTTCAATGGCAGCCTGGTATTCATTGAGAGTTCAAGGATAGGGTTACAAAGAATACATAGGTTAAAAAATAAATAAGTAAATTAATGTAAAGGTTAAGAGTACAACTTCAAACCAAGATTTCTGTACCCAGGAATCATTTTTAAAACTTAAGAAAAACTAACAACACATTATAAAATTTGCAATAAAAGGAAATGCCTTGGCAGATCCCAATACAATTCTTTTAATCATTAGGGAACACTTTAAAATTTCTGTTCTAAAAATCTAGAAGGAGACAAATTCCTAGACCCATGTCTTTATATAATCACTTCAAGAGTATTCACAATTATAGAAGATAGAATCATATTTTCACTACTTTAAAATGTCTTTGTTGGAAAATGGTGTATGTGAATGTGTGAAGGGAAAAGAAAACTTTCCTTTCAGTTCCACATTTCTTGTGTCTTAATACTGACCTAAACACTAAGGCCTGGCAAGTACATACAAGAAAATGAGATCGGAGCAACTGTACCAAATGTTAAATGCATGGCTTTCTGTCACAAATAAGCCATTTAATTTGCACATACAGCATCTGTCTACAAATTTATGTCAGTGCTATTAACAAGAAAAGTTTAGTTACTTACTTGTATTAAGTTTATCTTACAAAATAAGCAATAAGTTCATTTCCATACAACTTACCTCGTATGTGGTTTCAACTTACCTTAGGTGAAGGTTAGACATCTGATCAATGAATCATAAGCATGCAAAATGACAATTTGTGATATAATAAGTATGGTATCATTTTAAAAATCAAGCTTATAGTTACTGGCATATATACTGGAAGCTTTTATGGACACATCAGGCTTGTCAATGATATTTTATACAAGAACATCTCTTCCCCACCCACACATAGAAAGCCTACAATGGAAAGAAATACTACAGTCTTAAAGGTGATTTTTTCTTGGTTATAATCAATATCTCACTGCTTCTAGTGACAAAGACAATGAGTGTAGTTGGAGCAGGATAGCTACAGCTCCCTAGCTGCTTAAAAGATTTTCTTAAATGGGTGAGGCTGGTGCAAATCCTATAAAGAACTGCAAGATTTTAGTTTTCATGTGTCATCACCCATGACAACAACATTGTGGGGCTGTAGCTCATGTGTGGGTGTGAATCCTGTTGGGCTGAGTTTTGGTTCCCACGAGTCTGTAGCCCCAGGCACCTGCTCAGGGAACAGAAGCACAGGAAGTTGACTGAGTTCACTTCATATGGCACCAGGCAGAAGCTGGGCTATGAGAAGCCACTGAGCTCCACCCAGGCATGGAGAGGTCTCAGCATGAAGTCCCATGGGGGCAGAGCTCCTGGGTTGGGGGTCTCCAGGCTGAAGCAGCTGACCAGGAGACCAGTGGTCTCTGTACTTGGGCTCACAGATGCCACTGGGAGCCACAGAAGAACTGAGACACAGGGACATATGGACTGGACCAGCCCGCAGCTGAGAGGGGCAAGGGAGAGAAGCTCCGGAGGTGCCCCATGGGTGTCCCGTGGCTGGGTAAAGGCTGACTCTGCTAGCATGCTTGAGTTGGCATGCCTCTGTGGCTGGAACATAGAGAAGTCTTCCACAGGAGATTAGGCATAGTGGGTCATTAGTCAAAGATCCACTCTACAGTTCTCCATGGTGGGACCCAAAGACGAGAGGAAGTCCATGATTTTAAAAGGTTTATTGTCATGGTGGAAAGTAGATGTAGCTGTACCCTGTACCCCCTGTCCTCAGGGCGGGCCTGAGGTTAAATACTGTTTGTAAGGAGGAGGGTCTGGGAAGGAATACTTAATTGGCTACACCCTCTGGCCTTTAGGTACCTCATTAATATGGAGATTTCTTGAGTCTCTGTGGCCTGTAGTCATGGCCTCTACCTGTGCTATGTGACCTAACACCACAAACCTTTCTTTGGGAGGGGCTGTGGATAAGTGAAAGGAACCAGGGTCCAAGAGCAAGGCTGAACACCTACCATCCCATCAGGGTATTATCTGGGGTTCAAGGCCTGTGCTCAACCAGGTACCCAGCTGCCTCTCACAGCCCACTGCCCCACATAACATTTTTTCTGATTTTGTTTTTAAATACTCCCCTCAGTTAGAAAATTGCTCAGAAAAGTTTTCTTGCTTTATAGCCCTGTGCAACAATTACTCCTGTAGATGATAGGAAGGAAGGTCACAGATTCAAGACCTATATCTCAGGCACTGAGTTTTTCTCCCTGCAACTCACCTCCTCATCACAGAAATCTTGGAACTGAGATAAGCATGTTTTCAAAATGAATAGCACTGTGATTGTCTCCAGCTACATTCTTTGATGTGGGTCCCCTGTTCCGGAGGACATCCCTGCCTGGCATGGAGGTCAGGGCCAAGGGGACAGAGTGCAAGCAGGGAGTTGAGATCGCCTGCCTCCATTGCTGCCTCTGCTCTCGTCTCGACTGTCACCACCCAGTCACTCCCAGATGCTGCACCTGTCTCTCCTCAATGAGCGGGCCCAGGCTGGGTCGATAAGAAGCCGGCTAGCTGGCAAGAAGGTAGCTTGGTGTCCCAGGCAGGTTCCAGGTGAGCAGATCTCTTCCCAAGTGTTACAGCTCTTGCAAAAGAAACTCTTGGACACCAGGATGATTCTCGCACTCACACACACCTTTTTCTTCTCCTGAATAGAGCCCTTATATACAGTATTGGGGTGGGTTAGGGTCTGGCAGCAGATAATGCCTATTGGTTTGGTCTAAGAGCTTGGAAATACCTCATCTAAATGTGGGAGAGCTTGAAGCACTGTTCCTAGCGATTGATGGCCGTAGACCTCCTTGTGGGAGGGGCTGTGGAGGGCTGAAGCTAAATGAAAAGAACCAGGGCCAGGGAGCAAAGCCAAACACCTGTCATCTGATAAAGGTCCGGGGTTCAAGGCCTATGCTCGACCAGGCACCCAGCTGCTTCTCACAGCCCACCACCCCACACTTTGAGGCAGTGTTTAGAAGTCAAAGACCATTAAAAGATTTAGGCAAGTGATCTCACAAGGAAACCAAGTGAGTTTGTAACTGATATAAGGACAAACCTAATCAATCACAAGAAAAATACAGAGAAACCTGATCTACCAACTGATAACTGAAGTCAGAGTGCAATTAAACACTAGATATGATTCCCCACTCGTACTGCTCTGATTCAGTCTAAGTGACTGAAGACCTCTGCAGAGGGGAGACCCTCTCTCAAGTCTCAGAAAGTCACGACCACCCAGTAATCTGCTCGAGACACTGTGTACCAGAGCAATAGCGAGGTTTATTAGGGCGTGACAACTAGCTGCCGGTCAATTCATATGCCCACGCAGAAGCGGAATTGACCCTGACAGCCAGTTTGAGAGGGGTTTTTAAGGGGAAAAACCACAAACCAAGGAATGGGGAGGGGAATGAGGGGTTGTTGAGGTGGCATAACATAAAAATAGCAGAACATTCCAAAGGAACCCAACCTACGTGAGTCAGGATCAGGTGAAAACTCTCTGTACGCTTATCTTTCTCAAGAATGTGGTCCTGCCCTGTCACTGTGGCCTTGCCCTGTCACTGCGGTTCTCAGCTTGGTTCCCAGTTTGGTTCCACCTAGTTCACTTGCATTCTTTCCTTTCTCTTTGCAGATAGGCCAGTTCCAGTAATGGTGACTGGTCTTTCCACATTCCTAACTTGATTCATGGCTCAGTTTCTCCATGTCTTTATAAAGAAAGCCTAAAGAATATTTTATATGTCTAAAAAGGATTCTATATACCCAGTATCTATAATTTTTCACTCTACAGTGACAATGATACCTGGCTTTCAAATTGCTGAGAGATTTGTTTTAAAACCATCTTCTGTTTGTGCCATCATAGATATCCTCCTCTGAATTATTAGCTGCCCAGGAGTTGGTCCTGCAGAATCCCCATGCACAGTGGAAAGCAGGAGATGAACTTAATGAATCCATTTATCCCAGGCAGAAATTATTTACTTCTCAGATGCTAATTCCCTTTAATTCAATTCACCTAGAAACAGTAATTTCATTCTTTCTGCAAGGCCAGATTGGTGAGCTCATTATGTGGCAGGGAACCTCTTAAAGTCAGGCAAGACACCATAGATTAAAATTAGCATTGATATTATGCATTCTCAGTGCCACCAATTATAACTGCCTCAACCCATTCTAACTTGTTTTATAAATTGCTGCATTTTTGTGGGAAGCCATTGGGGCTTCTTGGCAGGAATCTGACATTGGCCAAGGACAAGGAATTGGGCTTTAGACAAGAATCTGACTTTGGGCCGTGACAAGGAAGTAAGTTCAGGCAGGAGTCTATTTTAGGCTAAAACAGAGAAGTAAATTCAGTCAGGAATCCTAGTCTTAGGCTAAAACAAAGAGGTAAGCCTCAGGCATGAATATGACTGTGGGCTAGGACAGGGAAGTAGGCTCAGATACTTTGTCATCTTGATGAGCCCTTAGAACCAGCGATCATGTGAGTGATCACGGGGTGATGACAGGACTCTGTATATTGCCTTATTTGTTCCCTGTTTGTTTCTATTGTAATGTTGGTTCCTCAAACCTAGAACTGACATAAATACTTGCATGTAATTAAAAGGGCTTATAAGAAACATCGACTTAAACGAACCTGCCTTCAGCCTCAGAACTGGTTGAGGTCATGCTGCAATTTTGTCTAAAAGTCTCTTTTCTTTTAATCCTCACTCCTGTGCTGGAGAACCTGTTGACTGACTGAACGGACTTGGTCAAATTTTTAAGTCACAAAATATACATCTAATATATTGTAAAATATACAATATACAGTCATAATTAAATCAGAGCATGCTTCAAATCCACCAACATGCTCTAGTCTCTTTTTATGCTGCACAGTATAGCTGTAACCTAAAGTTGTATACATATGAATATCAATTTAATGTATACAAATGAATTGTTTCAATTTTATAACAGTAAGATCCTTCATACTAATACAGAGTAGTTATGTACACATGGCCTTGACAATAGTGTTATTTATCACTCTTCCTTCATTGCTAATGAAATTATCTGCTCAAGTAACAATTAACTACATATTTCTCATTTCCTTACTCTTCATGAAAGAGAAATGACTCACTGATACTTTAACTGGAATACTTCACAAGGATTTTCCAGGAACTACCTTCTTCTATGAACCATGTACTTTTGTTTTTTAACTTGTTTTTTCTGCATTCACAGCTTCTGTAAAACTAATTTCTATAATAACACATTTTATCTTTTTTATATTAAAATTCACTTCCTAGATCTTACATTTCTTCTTTCAAATTTTCTAGTTATTTTGAAAAGTAGAAGGAAATGGGATCCTACAACTTAAAGGAGCAATGTACAAATCCCCCATCCCTAACCCAGAAGTTATCTCTGAATGATAATCTCTTGAAAATTTAGACCTCTCAAAAGGAGTCTCACTTGTGAAACAAACTCTTAAACATAGGCTGGATGTACAGAAACAAATTGCCAACAGAAAAGAAATTCACAGGCACCTTTGTAGGTTTTTTCTCCTGTTGTATTTTGTCAGTGCTTTTTCTGGGTTTTTACCATTCTTTTTATTTTGACTTTTACTTTTGTTATTTTTGATTTAGTCTTTCTCTCCATACTTTGACTTACATGTCTTGGCATATATGTTACACCTTTGGTTTTGTATTTTTATGGGAGTCATGCAAAGTAAATGAGTAAGTCTCCTTGGCTATATATTTTGGAGCCTTTTTGCATAGAACCTTTTGCTTTTGTTCTATTCTGATATAATTTTTACTTGTTTTGCTTTGCCTTACTTATTTTATTATTATTCCTCAAAATCTTGTTTGTTTTCTAACAAGAGAGATAAAGGGATATACACAAATGGGAGAAGTAGAGAAAATCTTTGTGAATTGAGGAAGAAAAAAAATCAAAATCAGGGTATTTTATATAAATAAAATCTACTTTCACACCATCCAGAGATGGACATAAGGTAACTGGATATCATCACCTCTCCCTGTATTCATTCATATGCAACTCCTGCAGTGACCTTCACCTCTGCATTTGACCACCTGCTATGGCATGTCTTCTCCACTGTACCCATCTTCAATGGTTCATACATATATTTATCTCCAACCTTTCTTACAAGATATCCTATTATCTCACATAATGCAGGGAGACATTCTGTGGTAACCTCACAGCTAAGCCTACCAGAGAAGTAAGTAAGACAGCAAAACAAGTAAGCAAACTTCACATCTTCACTCTCCCTTTTCTCCTCCATAAGTATTTCCCCAACATCTTCCTTATAACTGTAGCAGACTATGTATTGTGACTATCCTCAGTCTCTACATCCTATTGTCTGGAGATTAAGAATATGTGGATTACACAGCTCCTCTGTTTTTTCTGCTATTGGACCCACTCAAACCTTCAACTGTGATTTCTAACTCACATCTCCCAATGTTAAAAACAAACAAACAAAAAGAAACAAACAAGCAGACACATATCACCATGCACCTTCAGTAACAAAATTATCACGATCCTGAAAGAAGTTTCAATCAGGTAACACAGTCACCACACTGTCCTAAGAACAAGACTAAACATCAACACCTAGAACTACAGTCATCTCAAACCAAGATACCTAACTACCATTGTAAAACTATGATCAATAACGAACATGACTGCATATCTGCACTGGATCCCTGCTCCCCTACCAGAGTAGACACTAATTATTGCAAGTAAACTAAAGCACATGGCCAAGACCTTAAAATATCCTTTAAAAAAAGTTAAAAAGATAAAAGTTCTTCAAGAAGTGAAGAAATCCCTTATGGAAATCTGTGAAAACACAAACTGTGGAAGAAAATTCTTTTTTATTGTATATTTTCTTTATTTATATTTTAAATGCTTTCCTCTTTCCTGGTTTTCCCTTGGAAACTCCCTGTCCAATCTCCCCGCCCCCTGCTTCTATGAGGGTTTTCCAAAACCCACCTACCCACTCACTCCCGCCTCCCCAATATGGCATTCACTTACACAGGGGTATCAAGCCTTCATAATATCAAGGACCTTTTCTCCTGTTAATGCCCAACAAGGCCATCCTCTGCTATATATGTGGCTGGAGCCATGGGTTCCTCCATATGTAATCTTCAGTTGGTGGTTTAGTCTTTGGGAACTCTGGGGGATCTGGTTGGTTGATATTGTTGTTCTTTCTATGGGGTTGCAAACCCCTTCAGCTCCTTTAGTCCTTTCTCTCACTCCTCCATTGAGAACCCTGTGCTTGGTAAAATGGTTGACTGCAAGCGTCTACCTCTGAATTGTCAAGCTTGGGCAGAGCCTCTCAGGAGATAGCTCTATCAAGCTCCTGTCAGCAAGCACTTCCTGGCATCCACAATAGTGTCTAGGTTTGGTGACTGTATATGGAATGGATCCCCAGGTTGGGCAGTCTCTGGATGGTCTTTCCTTCAGTCTCTGCTCCATGCTTTGTTTGTGTATTTTCTCCCGTGAGTATTTTGTTCCCCCTTCTAAGAAGGACCAAAGCATACTCACTTTGGTCTTCCTTCTACTTGAGCCTCATGTGGTCTGTGAATTGTATCTTGAGCATTCCCGAGCTTTTGGGCAAATATCCACTTGTTAGTGAGTACATACCATGTGTGTTCTTTTGTGACTGGGTTACCTCACTCAGGATGATATTTGCTAGAGTCATCCATTTGCCTGCCAATTTTATGAAGTCATGTTTTTAATAGCTGTATTCCATTGTGTAAATGTACCAAATTTTCTGTATCAACTGAAAAGTTGAGGAACATCTGGGTTGTTTCCAGCTATAGACTATTATAAATAAGGCTCCTATGAACATAATGAAGCATGTGTCTTTATTACATGTTGGAGGATCTTCTGGCTATATGCTCAGGACTGGTATAACTGGGTCCTCAGGTAACACTTTGTCCAATTTTCTATGGAACCACCAGGCTGATTTCCAGAGAGGTTGTACCAACTTACAATCCCACTGGCAATGGAAGAGTGTTCCTCTTTCTCCACATCTTATTCAGCATCTGCTGTCACCTGAGTTTTTGATCTTAGCCATTCTGACTGGTGTGAGGTGGAATCTCAGGGTCATTTTGATTTGCATTAATTAATTTAATTAATCCTGATGACTAAAGATGTTGAACATTGCTTTAGGTGCTTGTCGGACATTCCAGTTTCCTCAGTTGAGAATTCTTTGTTTAACTCTATACCCCATTTTTAATAGGGTTAGATGCTCTGGAGTCTAACTTCTTCAGTTCTTTGTACATATTGGATATTAGCCCACTATGAATGTAGGATTGGTAAAGATATTTTCCCAATCTGTTGATTGCCAATTTGTCATATTGACAGTGTCCTTTACCTTACAGAAGCTTTGCAATTTTATGAGGTCCCATTTGATGATTGTTGATCTTAGAGCATAATCCATTGGTGTTCTCTTCAGAAAATTTTCCCCTGTGTCCAAGTACTTGAGGTTTTTGCCCACTTTCTCATCTATTAGCTTCAGTGTATCTGGTTTATATGGAGGTCCGTTATCCATTTGGACTTAAGATTTGTACAAGAGCATAAGAACTGATCAATTTGCATTCTTCTACATGTTGACCACCAGTTGAATCTGCACCATTTGTTGAAAATTCTGGCTTCTTTTTACTGGATGATTTTACCTTCTTTGCCAAAGATCAAGTGACCAAAGGTGTGCAGATCTTTGGGTCTTCAATTCTATTCTATTTATCTACCTGCCTGTTTCTGTGTCAATACCATACAGTTTTTATCATTATTGCTCTGTAATACAGCTTGAGGTAAGGGATGGTGATTCCCCCAGAAGTTCTTTTATTGTTGAGAATAGTTTTTGCTATCCTGATTTTTTTTTTTTGTTATTCCAAATGAATTTGCAAATTGCTCTTTCTAACTCTATGAGGAATTGAGTTGGAATTTTAATGGGGATTGCATTGAATCTGTAGAATTCTTTTGGCAAGATGTCCATTTTGACTGTATTAATCCTGCCTATCCATGAGCATGGGAGATTTTTCTGTCTTCTGAGATCTTCAATTTCTTTTTTCAAAGGCTTGAAGTTCTTGTCAAACAAATCTTTCACTTGTTGTGTGAGTGTCACATCAAGGTATTTTTGTGACTATTGTGAAGGGTATCCTTTCAATAATTTTTTTCTCAGCCTGTTTATCCTTTAAGTAGAGAAAGACTACTGATTTGTTTGAGTTAATTTTATATCCAGGCACTGTGCTGAAGTTGTTTATCAGGTTTAAGATTCTCTGGTGGAAGTTTTGTGTTCACTTAAGTATACTATCACATCATCTGCAAATAGTGATATTTTGACTTCTTCCTTTCCAATTTGTATCTCTTTGATCTCCTTTTGTTGTCTGATTGCTCTGGCTAGTACTTCAAGTACTATGTTGAATAGGTAGGGAGAGAGTAGGCAGCCTTGTCTAGTACCTGATTTTAGTGGGATTGCTTCAAGTTCCTCTCCATTTAGTTTGATGTTGGCTACTGGTTTGCTGTATATTTCTTTTACTATGTTTAGGTATAGGCCTTGAATTCCTGATCTTTCCAAGACTTTTACCATGAAGGGGTGTTTCTCAAGTCCTTTCTCAGCATTTAATGAGATGATCAAGTTTTTTTTTTTTTTAGTTTGTTTATATAATGGATTGCATTGGTGGATTTTCATATAGTTAACCATCCCAGCATCCCTGAGATGAAGCGATGAAGCCTACTTGATCATGATGGATGATCATATTGATGTGTTCTTGGATTTGGTATGCAAGAATTTTATTAAGTATTTTTGCATCGATATTCATAAGAGAAGTTGGTCTGAATTTCTTTTTCTTTGTTGTGTCTTTGTATGGTTTTGGTATCAGTGTAATTGTGATTTCATAGAACAAATTGAGTAGTATTCCTTCTGCTTCTATTTTGTCAAATAGTTTGAAGAATATTAGTATTAGTTCTTCTTTGAAGGTCTTATAGAATTCTACACTAAACTTATTCTCTCTTGGGCTTTTTTTTTTTTTTTTGGTTGGGAAATTTTTAATGACTGCTTCTATTTCTTTAGGAGTTATGGGACTGTTTCGATAGTTTATCTTATCTTGATTTAATTTTGGTACCTGGTATCTGTCTAGAAGATTGTCCCTTTCATCCAGATTTTCTAGTTTGGTTGAGTATATGCTTTAGTAGTAGAATCTGATGATTTTTTTTTAATTTCCTCAGTTTCTGTTGTTTTACCTCTCTTTTCATTTCTGATCTTGTTAATTTGGATACTGTCACTGTCCTCTATGTTTAGTCTGGCTAAGGTTTTATCTATCTTGTTGATTTTGTCAAGGAACCATATCCTGGTTTTATTCTTTGTATAGTTCTTTTTTATTTCCAATTGGTTGATTTCAGTCCTGAGTTTGGTTGTTTTCTGCCCTCTACTCCTTTTGGGTGTATTTGCTTCTTTTTATTCTAGAGCTTTCAGGTGTGCTATTCACCTGCTACTCTATTCTGCCCCAGTTTGTTCTGTAGGCATTTAGGGCTATGAGGTTTCCTGTTAGCACTGCTTTCATTGTATCTCATAAGATTTGATATTATGTGCCTTCATATTCATTAAATTCTAAATGTATTCATTTCTTTCTTTATTTCTTACTTGACCAAGTTATTATTAAGTAGGGCATTCTTCAGCTTCCAATTGTATGTGGGCTTTCTGTTGTTTTTATTGTTATTGAAGCCTTAGTCTGTGGTGATCTGATAGGATGCATGCGATTATTTCAATCTTTCTTTATCTGTTGGGACCTGTTTTGTGACCAATTATATGGTCAATTTTGGAGAAGGTACCATGAAATGCTGAGAAGAAACTATATTATTTTGGTTTTGGATGAAATGTCCTATTGATATCTGTTAAGTTCATTTGGTCCATTACTTCTGTTAGTTTCACTGTGTCTCTATTTAGTTTCTGTTTACATGATCTGTCCATTGTTGAGAGTAGGGTATTGAAGTCTCCCACTATTATTGTGTGAGGTGCAATGTGTGCTTTGAACTTTAGTAAAGTTTTTTTTATGAATGTGGGTGTTCTTGCATTTGGAGTGTAGGTGTTCAGAATTGAGAGTTCATCTTGGTAGATATTTCTTATATGAGTATAAAGTATCCTTCCTTGTCTTTTTTGATAACTTTTGGTTGAAAATCAATTTTATTTGCTATTAGAATGGCTACTTCAGCTTGTTTCTTGGCACCATTTGCTTGGAAAATTGTTTTCCAGCCTGTTACTCTGAGGTAGTGTCTATCTTTGTCATTGGGGTATGTTTCCTGTATGAAGCAAAATGCTGGGTCCTGTCTATGTATCCAGTCTGATAGTCTACATCTTTTTATTTGGGAATTGTGTCCATTGATATTAAGAGATATTAAGGAATAGTGATTGTTGTTTCCTGTTATTTTTGTTGTTAGAGGTAGAATTATGGTTGTGTGGCTATGTTCTTTTAGATTTCTTGCTTTTTTTCTAGGGTGTAGTTTTCCTCCTTCTGTTGGAGTTTTTCATCTATTTTCCTTTTTAAGGCTGAATTTGTGGAAAGATATTGTGTAAATTTGGTTCTGTCATGGAATATTGTGGTTTCTCCATGTATGTTAATTGAGAGTTTTGCTGGGTATAGTATGCTGGGCTGGCATTTGTGTACTCTTAGGGTCTGTACAACATCTGCCCAGGATCTTTTAGTTTTCTTAGCCTCTGGTCAGAAGTCTGGTGTAATTCTGATAAGACTGCCTTTATATCTTACTTGACCATTTTCCCTTATTGCTTTTAATATTCTATGACATATTTTCATTGTTGTTGTTTATACTATGTGTGTTTCTGAGAGTTTTCTGGCTTTAGAGCCATATTATGTAGAATATTAATTGAATTAAGTATGTAGAAATGTGAATAAGTGGGATATCCAGGCTTTGTAGCTGAATAGAAATCTTATGCTGCTTCCCTCTTGGAAGCTTGCATGTCTTTGTAAGGAACATGGTTTGGGATGGGTTCAAACCAATTGTGTTTGCTACCAATTGTGGTAGAGTAAAACAGTGTAACGATGCTTAGTGTGCATTTTGCTCATTTATTCTATGTTATTTGCTGTCACAAGCAAAATATTCCCTGTAGGAGGAATGGCCAGCCTGCTTTTACATAAATGTCAAGCAGTAGCAAAGGCATTTTCTGTAAGAGGACCTCATTGAGAACTACCTGAGAAACGAAGAATTGCTGACACAGACAATACCAGCCAATCGGGGAACTGCTGTTTAGAAGAGATGCTTTTTTGGAACCAATGAGGCATGGGTAGAAGTTATTAAAAGAGCTTGCAGCAGCGTTCAGATGAGCTTTCTGCTGCATTTCTCACCTGCTCCCGAAGTCTGTGCCATTGCTTCCTTGACACCTCACCTCTAACCACCCAGGGCAAGTACGGTCAGGCAGCAAGTGTTCCTGGGCAAAGGCAACAATTCCTCTTCCTCCTTTCTGTTTTATTTTTCTTTTGATCTTTATCGATAAAATAGAATTGTACAGTTAGTGACCTCTCCGATGTGAACCATAAGTGTACACTTTCTAGAAGTGATGACTACCAAGATCAAAAGGAAAACCTAAGCTCTTTCCTATTGTGAGTATCCGGCAGCAATCACTTTTGTTCACACTCTCTCAGCCATGTCCCGCAGTATCTGTCAAAGATAATGATGAATCTAACTAGCACAATTGTAGTGATAGTGTCATTATCTCTCTTTGGTATGAACAGGTTCATCTTTCAATCAATTTAAAAAGACACATGCTTTCATCTAAAACAAATTAAGCATGCTGCTTGAATTTGTGTTCACTTATCAGGGGATGGAAACCTCTTTGGCTTTTGTAGGAATCTACTCTGCAAATTATTCCAGGACATCTTTACTGTTCTGAGTCAAGAGGAATAATAAATGGGGTGACAACCCTAGTGGGAACTTCTTACTCTTATCTGTAATAGGGTATATACGTATATGCATATATATATGCTTCTTTACTTCTTTGAACATGCTTGAAAAAGCAGGTTAAATCTTTTGTTTGCAAGATTGCTCACATTGTCTGATAGTGCTTGTGAAACTATTGTAGAGAAAGCTTTCTGGAAAGAGAAAAACGAATGCAAAACCCTCATCTAACCTATATATTAAATAGGCTGATATAGGATACTTAAAGAAATAAGCCTGTGGATTTCTCTGTTAATAAGTATCTTTTTTTGTGGCTCCTGGCAAATTGGATAAGGGAATCACAATTAACCTGGAACTTGGAGTGAGCAAAGATATGTAAAAGTTTGTGTTTGTGGGTTTTTTTTTAAGAATATGTGAATCATTATAAAAAATCTATATGTTCTAAAACTGTAATTTAAATTTGATTCAGTATTTATAAAATATAATTTAAATTTTAAAAAATAAAACAATTCGTGGTACATTTACACAATAGAATACTACTCGGCTATTAAATTCTATAATATCATGAAGTTTTCTGCCAAATAGATGGAAGTAGAAAAGATCTCCCTGAGTCAGGTAACCCAGACCCAGTAAAACAAACAGGATATGTAATCCCTTGTAAGTTGATATTAGCCATAAAGTACAGGATATCCATAGTATGTAACAGTGAGGAGCCAAGAGGGAGTTCTGGAACCTCACTGAGAAGGGAAAATATAATAGGCATCTGGGTAGATGGAAGGAAGGAATGGCATGAGATTGGTGGTGAAGAAGGGAGCTGGAGTGATCTTATTAGGAGAGGACAAAGGGAGAGGCACTAGGAGAGAAAATTGCAATTGGTAGGGGTAATTTCTGGAAAGAGTTAGAAATATAAGAAAATGGAAATTCCCAGGAATCTATGAAGATGACCCCGGTTATACTTCTGGATGTGGGGGATATGAAGCCTGAAATGCCCATCTCCTGTAACAAAAATAGACTTCCAAAAAAAGGATTGGGACACCAACCCAACTACAAAACATTACACCCACAATTTCTCTTGTCAACCAGGTGTGCAAGGGTAAAGATGGAACAAAATTTTAAAGAATGCTCAACCAATGACTGGCCCAGCTTAAGATCTATGACATGATAGAGAGCCCACCACACACTATTAATGATATTCTGATATACTTTCAGAAAAGTGCCTAGCATAACTGTCATCTAAATAGGCTCACATAGCAACTGATGGGAAAAGACACAGAGACCCACAGTCAAACATTAGGCAGAGTTTGGAGAATTCTATGGAAGAGGGGGGACAAAGAATTGAAGAGCCACAGAGGTCAAGGACACCACAAGAAAACATATAGAATCAACTAACTTGGGTTTCTAGGAGCCCACAAAGACTAAACTACCAAAGAGAGAGCATAAACAGGACAAACCTAGGCCCTCAGCACACATACAGCTGTTGTGCCTCTTGTTCTTTATATGGAAACTATTAACAGCAGAAGCAGGTGTTGTTCTGACTCTGATCTGTTTTGGATTTCTTTCCTGTAACTGGTCTCCCTTTTCTAGCCACAACCACAATATAAGAAAGATGCACCTACTCCTACTGTAACTTTATTTGCCAAGGTGGGTTGATATCCAAAGGAAACATTCATTATCCTTAGACATTTCTGAGGGAACCTCAAGGATGAGAAAATAGTGGGAGATGAAGTGAAAGAAGGGATTTGTAGAAGGGAGGGGGAACAATCATCAGGATGTTAGGTAAATAAATTAATACCAATAATTAAAAAAATGTTTGTGTGGTTCATGCTTTACTCTCTCTTGGGGGTAGAGTGTTTGCTTCCAAACATCATGTTCCTTATTTGACACAGCACCAGAAGATGAAACCAATGAGCTTGTGTGGTTGAGGATAAAATCCTTGAACAAGGCAGGTACAGAGAAGGGAGTTATATCTTCAGGGCCAATATGCTGTCCTGGAATCTATATTATGCTATAAAATTTTATAAGTGGATTTCAGGAGAAACTAAGCATGCCCAGAAACAGGAAGAGAGAAGAAACACAGACTTGCATAACTATATTGAATACAGGTGCTCATTTCACTGTGTGGACTATACTTCAAGAGAGGATTTTGCAACAGCTATCAGCGTGTGCACACTAAATTGTTAAGTTCTTTGAGAACTCACCATGGATTCCCAACACTAGCCAGATCTCAGTCTACCTCAAGCACAGGTCATGATTTTAGTCCTGACAAGAGCCCATTCCTCACACATTCACCTATCTCAAGGCCTGACTTTCGTTACAATCCATGTCTTACAAATCCTCTTACATCTATCCTTGGATCATAACTTATAAAACAGTCATGGTACTGGAATGCTTCATTTTCCTAAATCAACTAGAAATTCTTTTGTTCTCCCTTTGGTTTCTTTAAGTACTGTAAGAGCGCATAGCATTCTGAAACTTCTCCAAACAGTTGTATGAGAACCAGTGCACTTTTATTGAGATAATTACAGGAGCTGAAGGGGTTTGTAACACCATAGGAAGAACAATAATATCAACCAACCAGATCCCCCAGAGCTTCCAGGGACTAAACCACCAACAAAAGAGGAAAAATGGAGAGACCCATGGCTCCAGCTGCATATGTAGCAGAGGATGGTCTTGTCAGGCATCAATGGGAGAAGAGGCCATTGCTCCTGTGAAGACTCGATGCCCCAGGGCAGGGAGGTGGGAGTAGGTAGGTAGGTGGGGGAATACCCTTATAGAAGCAGGGGGAGGGAAATGGGATTAGGGAGTTTCTGGATTGGAAGGAAACCAGAGAAGGGTATAAAATTTGAAATGTAAATAAAGAAAATATCCAATAGAAAAAAGAAAATGTAAGTAGTGAATAAAGCATACCTTTCAAAATACAATAAAAATATCTCAGTACTTGTAATTGAATTAGCAGCAATTCTCAACTTTATAGACATCCTCTTTTCCTCTGAATAATCACAGAATCAAATGTTTCTACCATCTATTATGTAAATGGCTCTTTCTGTGTGAATCTCTGTGTGGTTTTATCACACAAAGTAAGACAATCTTGTTGGAACCTCTGTGAAAAAGCTGAAAAGAACAGTGTAACTGAGCTAAAAAGAAATGGAATCAAATAACTACTTTGTGTGAAGGACAAACATGTTTTCTCTTTTAATAATTAGATTCAGTCTGAGTGAGAAGCATTTACTAGCATGGTGGTTCACTGAACAGAGACATAGATGAAGGAGCAATACCACAAGGTCGTTCTATAAACCCAATAATGTCATGTGCATTCTATCATGATACATTCTAAGAAGCATTTATAGAGATAGGAGGTGGAGCTGAAGAGATGTTTTGGTGATTCACAGCAATAGCTGATCTTTAAGAGGACCAAGGTTCATCTCCCTGAATCCTTTTGGCAGCTCACAGTTGTCTGTACCTCCAGTTCCAGGGAATCTGAAACCTTCTTCTACATTCCATGGATACTGCCAAGATGTATATTCAGATAAAACACTTCTACACACACACACACACACACACACACACGCTCACACACACATATATAATCTTGAAAGAAATTAAGGAAGGTTATTAAGGTCAGAAAGATCTGGGAGAACAAAGGTGAACAGAGGATCTTATATGCTACAGAAAGTTAAAAGACAGCTGGGCGGTGGTGGTGCACGCCTTTAATCCCAGCACTTGGGAGGCAGAGACAGGTGGATTTCTGAGTTCAAGGCCAGCCTGGTCTACAGAGTGAGTTCCAGGACAGCCAGAACTACACAGAGAAACCCTGTCTCGAAAAACCAAAAAAAAAAAAAAAAAAAAAGGGAAGAAGAAGAAAAAGAAAAGAAAGGTAAAAGACTCATTGTAACAAAATGTTGAACTATTATTTTCTCTGCTCTGTATTGGGCTCATAAGATTGTGATTGTCCATATTCATTAAAATTTTTTAACCTTCAAAGTAGCTGAAAGTGTCAGATGGAGATATTTACACCCGACCAATGGACAGAAACTGGTGACACTTGTGGTTGACTTAGGGAAATGCTGGAAGAAGCTGAGGAGGAGGGCAACCCTATAGATAGACCAGCAGTCTCGATTAACCTGGAATCCTGAGATCTCTCAGACACTGGACGACCAACCAGGCAGCATACACCAGCTGATATGAGGCCCCCAATACATATACTGCAGAGGACTACAAGGTCTGGACTCAGTCAGAGAAGATGCACCTAACTCTCAAAAACCTGGTGATCCCAGAGAGTGTTGAGCTCTGATGTAGTAGAGGTTGTGGTGTGGGGACATCCTTGTGAAGAAGGGAGGAAGGAGGTATGAGATGTGGAACAGTCACTGTGTGGACCGGGAGTTCGATAAAATCTGGAGTGTAAAAAAAGAAAAGACTAAATAAAATTTTTTAGAAAGCAAATACCTATATAGTACCTTTAAAGAAAAACAATGTAACTTTTTTCAGCCTTTGCCAAGGCTGTAGCTGTATTTCTGTGGCATCATGGGGAATGAATCGAATTTGTCTTCCATTACTGCTACTACTTAATGCATTACTATAAAAGGCTTGTTGTGAATGCTGAAGAATTCTCTATGTCTTCTGTGTCCTAATTCAAATATGGCTAAAGTATAATTGACATCTATATTTTAAATAGATGTCTTTTAGCTTATATAAGCAGCATTTCAATAAGACAAAGTTCTGTAGACCCTTTATAAATTTTATCCTATAATTTTATTTTATAAAAACATATAATGAAATATTTTAAATCACTAATAGAAAAACAAACATAAAGACATACAGATTAAACATTGTGTGTCTCTATTTGAAGTTTAACTTAATTTATGCTTTGAAATGAGCTTAAAATTTAAGGTAAAATCATGTGTTTTTGCTTGCCTGGTCTGTTCAACTCACATATAGTAAACTACAGTCTCCTGTGAGTTGCAAACTTGTGTTTCCCTAGTAATGAAGAAAGCAAATCCAAGCCGAATGTATCTGTTGATGTTTCAGCCAAGCAGATGTTTAAATTGGTGGAAGGTATGCAAATTAGACAAAATCCCTGAGCCATAAATGAGGTAGATTTTGTCTATCACTGCTGGCTTGAATACAGTGTGCACCACTGTTGAGTTTCAATAATAAGAAACAATATTTTCTAGACAGATTTTCAGGTCAAGAATTTTATAAAATGTTTCTTAACAGATGGATCATTGGTTAAGAGCACTTGGTTTCGGAGAGGACCACAATTCAATACCCACCATCCACCTGAAAATTCACAATGACCGGTATCTTCTGTTTAAAAGAATCCCAAGTCTTTTTTTTTTATAACTAATGAGGGTTATAGTCAGGAACATGATGTGTAGACATATATGCAAACAAAAATCTTATAAATAAATTATTATTTTTCATAAAAATGTTTTCTAGCCTAGTATCAATTGACGTTTATTTTATTCCTGTGTATCTGTTTTCATATATAAAACCAAATACAATCATATGTACAACTATTTCTATACTTAATTGTCATTAGTATAATATTGCATGTCTAAATATGTAAAATCATGGAAGCTTAGAAGTAGAGAAACTGGCTAGACACTGTCAGTTATGAATGAGTAGAATATCATAAAAGAATATAATCAATTTATGCATGTTCATAAAAAATGAAAGCTATCAAAAATGGAGAGCAACTTAAAGCAATCCCACAAAATCAGGAACAAGACAAGGCTACCCACTCTTTCTATATCTATTCAGTATAGTACCTGAAGTTCTAGCTAGAGTAATAAGACAAAGGAGACCAAGCAGATAGAAATTGGAAAGAATAAAATAAAAGTATTGCTATTTGCAGAAGATATGATAGTATATACAAGTGTCCCCAAAAATTCTATCAGAGAACTCCAATAGGTGATAAACACCTTAAGTGCAGTGGCTGAATACAAAATTAACTCAAAAACATTAGCAGCCCTCCTTAATACAAATGATATTTGTATTATGGAAGGCCAAAGAAGAAATGAGGGAAACAACAGCCTTTACAATAGCCACAAATAATATAAAATATCTTGATGTAACACTAACCATGCAAGTAAAACAGTTGTATGACAAGAACTTTATGGTCCTGAAGAAAGAATTTGATGAAGAAATCAGAATGTGGAAAGACCTCCTGTGGTCATAGACAGGGAGGCTTATCATAGTGAAAATGACCATCTTACCAAAAACAATATAAAGATTCAATTTAACTTCCATCAAAACTCCAACACAGTTTTTACAGACCTTGAAAGAGCAATTCTCAACTTCATATGGAAAACAGAACAACCCAGAATAGCTGAAATAATCCTGAAGAATAAAACAATTTCTGAAGGAATCGCCTTCCCTGACCCCAAGTTCTACTTCAGAGCAATAGTGAAAAAACTGCAAGGTATGGGTAGAGAAGCAGACCTGTTGACCATTAAAACCAAATTAAAGACCTAGAAATAAACTCATACACTTATGAACATGTGATATTTGATAAATAACCTAAACCATACAGTGAGAAAAAGAAAGCAACTTCAATAAATGTACTGGTCAAACTGGAAGTCTACATGTAGAACAATGAAAAGAGATACATATTAACCAACTTACACAAAACTCAAGTAGATCAAGGACCCCAACATAAAACTAGATACACTGAATCTCATAGAACAGAAAGTGGAAACAGCCTTGAACAGATTGGTACAGAAGAGGTGTCCCTAATCAGAACACCAGTATCTCAGACTCTAAAATCAACAACTGATAATTAGGACCTCATGAAACTGCAAAGCAAAGGACACTGTCAATAGGACAAAACAGCAGCCTACAGATTGGGAAAGCGTCTTAACCAATCCTACATCTGAGGGAGGGCTAATATACAGAAGTTATAAATAAAGAACTCAAGAAGTTAGAAACCAACAATGTAAACCCCTATATTAAAATGAGGTACAGAATTAAACAGAGACTTTTCAACAGAGGAATATCAAATGGTGGAGGAGCATTTAAAGAAATGTTCACAGTCCTTAGTCATCAGGGAAATGAAAATCAAAACAACTCTGAGATTCCATCTTAGACCTGTCACAATAGCCAAGATTAAAAAAAAAAGACCCTCAAGAGAGAGCATATGGTGATGAGGATGTCTTTCTAACTCACCTTACAAATATTGCAATGAAACCTACCATGGTTTCTTTATTATAAATCTTCCATCGGTCTTGTAACACTATTGGTTTAACTGATTATAACTTCATATAACATCTCAATTTACATACTGGAGAAGTTAAGTAGTCCCAAGGCTGGAAAGATTCTGCTTCTTTCTGCAAGATTAAATCTTCTGCTAGAGATTTAATCATTTTAGAGAGGCACAGAATCTATAGAGACATGGCTATGTGTTGTTCAATCTCAGGTTTTGTTAATTACCTGAGGAGATCATGGAAAAGTTATGCTATCCAAAATTACACAGCAACCTCTTAACAGACACAATTTCAAACATTGAATTGGCTGCTCACATGCATTTGCCTTAAGGGTTCTTGAATCATTTTGTTTCTTCTAGGGTTCCTGTGTCCTTGAGCTGGTGAGAGGATGATGAAACATTGTGAGGATCTGTGAGACATGTATCAGGTCTGAATTCCACCCATTCTTCACAAAGTATTGTCAGAAGCACCGCACCCTACTTAGTTTTCCAGTTGTTGGATGGATTCGTGTGAGTTTGTCAATTTTGGTATCAAGGAAAGATATTGAATGTAATGGAGACCAAGGGATGGTGGTTAAGTGTAGGGGAGTCTCCATAATTATTGATTGGCTAAATAAAGACAGCACAGGTCAATCGTTGGGCAAAGATATGGAGGCAAGATTTCTGGGTAGGACAGAAAGAGAAGGATGGAGAGTCTTGGGGAGTGGGACCAGGTGGGAAGCAGATAAGATGCAGACTTGTAGGTCTCGTGGGGCACTGATAGTCTGTAGCCTCCACAGGCAACTAGAGGCTGAGAAGGATGGGGCAGGATACTCTTCACCCAGCTTTTGAGTTATCTGGCCAGTTTAAAATATAAAGGTCTCTAGTGTTTTCCGTCCACTGGGCTAAAGGGAGCTGGGTGTAACGGCCATTGTAGCACTGGGCAAGCAGCAGGCAGAGACCAGTAGAGTTATCATAGGAGCTGAGTGAGACTGGGGTGGTCATTGGCAGCTTCGTGGAACTATCGGAGAAAGGGAAGAGGTTGAAAGAGCTCAGGTGGAGCTCTTGAGAAGGAGCAAGCATGGGCTGGGCAGTGGTCGAGAGAAAATGCCAGCCTGCAGCATGGCCACAACTGTTCTTGGAGCATAGCAGGGAAGGCTTGTAGGCATTTGTGGGAAAAGCGTTAGCTAGCCTACAGGCAGCTATTAGTCCAAGGGCCTAACCAGAACTAGCGTAGTTTTCTAAAATTATATGCAACAGTTAAGTGTCCATGCTCACAAGATAGATCCAGGGCAAACTCTCATATAGAGAAAGCATTTTGCAAGGTAGAAACTCAGCTGGTAAGCACTGGTCTGGCTTCACAGCTACATCCCATGTTTACAGAAGGGAGAAGGAGGTCTGGATTTTAATGATGGAGGATGGTAATGAAGAGTCACTGTCATGCCCACTGCAGAACTGTCACAAACTCCACTTTGCAGTTGCTAGAAGTGACCCTGGCACTCTGTGCTTGTGAGAGAGAATGAGGTCATGCAGTTCAGGTGTGGTAGACATGAGTGACATTACAGACAAAAGTAATATCTCTGGGTGTGAAAACATAGTATATAGGAAGCAGTATTAGTTTCCATGTAAAAATACTCTGTGAACAGACAGATGGCTGTGGCCAGACTAAGTCTCACATAATTTAAGAAGGTAGCAGTTGAAATAAAGCAACTTCTGATATTTCAGAGGGTTTATTTAAAGTTGGACAGATTTGTGTAAAATCCATTGATTTAAAATGCAACTGTGACCCAATATTTTAAAACTCATAGTATACACATCTGCAGCTTTTCACTGTGTGGCTTCAATTTACGTAATTTCTCAGTTTTCAAAAATTGTTCTCCAAATCTTGACAACTCCCTGCTATACCTAACAGTCTACCCTACTAGTGTATACCCAAGGATGTGATCAACTCATCTTTCGTATACATTATCTCCTCCTGCATTACAATTTCAGTAACCATATTTAAAAAGCTAATGTGTGTGGTTAGTCATTGCTATGATCATTTTATGGCAGTGCTGCAGTCATGATAAAACTTGTGTGATTTCCTGTTCTCCTAGTGAAGAAGTACTCTTGCATTACATAATCTAACTTGTAATGGGAAGGGAGGCTACAAAGAGAAGCTTAATCCGTACAATGATTTCATGTTTTATTATTTTCTTTAAATTGCTGGAGATTAGGCAAAGAGTCAGGGAGTCCTTTAACTCAAGCTGGTCTGACAGATGCTACACAGATGAGGATGGCCTAAAACTCCTAACTTGATTTTATCTTAACTTTTAAAGACCTGAGGTTATTTATAAATATGTGCTATCATGCCTGATTTAAAATCTCTCATTTTCCTAATAACTGACATGATTTTATACAATACAGGTTTGCACATGAAACAAAATGTTTTGTAATCAAAGGTGAAAATAGATATTACTTGTTGGGAGCCAACTCTGAGCAGAAAGCGGCTATCATCTTTGCAGCCATCTTGAGCCATATACCCTGACAAGAGACTTGTTTTCAACAGCCTACAACAGCTGAGCACACTCTGATAATTATCTTGATCCTTTCAATCAAGGCCAGGCAGTGGTGGCACACACCTTTAATCCCAGCACTTGAGAGACTCAAGGTGAGACTTGAAGAGAGATATAAAAGGAGAGACTTGAGGAGAGAACATGGTAGACTCCGTGTCCAGAGCAGACTCAGCAGACTCTGTCTCGTCTCCAGATCAGACCCCCTGCCTTGTCTCCATTCTTCCTGTCTCCATTCCCACTCTCTCTCTTGTTAGACCCTGACCCGCAGACTGGAACAGCAGAACGGGCCGTTACAATTACTGTTCCAAAATTAAATGATGAAATTTAATGTATGTATTAAGTATTTTGTATAAGTTGGAGAATCTGACTTTTAACAGGATTATGGTTCAATGGACCAAAGTTTATTCCTCATGCTGTCTCTCTGTATCCTGCATAGAACATGGATTTTTAAATCACTAGTTATTCCCTTAAAACAATCTCTACATCTTTAACAAAATAACACCTGACAGTCCTCTGCACAGAATTGTAAAAACAGACAAAAATGCAGGATTTAATAGCACAGAGTTAGAAACTGTGGCATAAATTTAAGTTTCATTATATATAAAGTTTGAGTTTCTATGTTGAAAAATAAAAACTATTGTGTTGGAGAGATGGCACTGCAGTGAAGGTCAACGGCTTCTCTTGCAAAAACCTGTATTTGGTTCCTGGAAACAACAGGCTGGCTCCCAAGCATATGTAATTCCAGTTTTACAGGGATCTTATGCTGTCAGACTTCCAATATATATGTGATACACATGGTTAAACTCAGGTATATACATATATATAGAAAATTGATACACCTCTGTGGAATGGACTACCAAAACAATCCTCCTAAGAGCAACTTTGTCTGCCTTTTCATGATATCCTCCATTACTCAGATAACTATCTTTGGGAATAACAGTACTAACTGATTTCTGGTGAACATAGCTACAGCATTCAATAGCTGCTTCACAACTGTCAACCCCTTTCTACTTATAAACTGGGACTCCAATGCAAGGAGATTCAGTTTTGCTTAGATAATGAATAGGAAATCCTCAAATCTTATAAAAACTATGAGTTGCTTGCTGTCTCGCAGCATTTTAATGGGTCTATCGAAATTCTCAGAGGACAATTTGAGCATAAGACTAAGGGAAAGGAGGTTCAGAGACTGACCCAAATTGGGATCCAGCTCAAGGGGAGGCTCCCAGGTCTAACAATATTACTGATGCTATGGTGTGCTTACAGACAGAAGCCCAGCATGACTGCCCTCCAAGAGTCCCAACTGAGACAGATTCAGATATTTACACCCAACCAATGGACAGAAGCTGGTGACCCCTGTGGTTGAATTAGGGAAAAACTGGAAGAAGCCAAAAAGAAGGGATATCCCATAGGAAGACCAGCAGGCTCAACTAACCTGAACCCCCAAGATCTTTCAGACACTGAGTCACCAACCAGGCAACATATCCTAGCTGATATGGGCCACTGACACATATCCAGCAGAACACTGCCTGGTCTAACCTCAGTGAGAGAAGATGTACCTAACTCTGGAGAGACTTGAGGCCCCAGGGAGTAGGAAGGTCTGGTGGTGTGGGGCTTGGGGATGGAGACATCTTCTTGGAAACAGGAGGAAGAATGGGATGGGGAACAGTGGGAAGGTGGACCAGGAGGGGGACAATGACTGGACTGTAAAGAAAGATTAAAGAATAATAAATAAATGAGAAAAATCTTAAACATAAAAAAGAATGATAAACATCAAAAGCTTTATAGAGACTTAACCTTGAATTGGTAACATGGAAATGTATAAATGTCCTCTGTTGGCAAAGTTTTGTAATGAGAAGTTCTTGTCTTTTACTCTTCTTTGAATATTTCTTCCTGTTAATAGAATGTTTTCCTTTTCTCCCTATATCTACAGTAGCTTGTATCAAGAACACACTTTGTGGTCTAATGTTTAAATTTCTGAATAGTTATATTAAAGGTTCTTATACTAATCATGATGTTAAATATGAGTAGAATTGGGAAGGAAAACAAATATTTTGTTAATTGAAATCTGTAAAGTTTAATGATTGATGTCCAGAATGCATCGTATTTTCTCAACACTATGAATACTTCTAGAAAAATCTATTAGATAAATAATCTGAAATAAAATAAATATTTAAATGTGGATAATTTGTGAAAATTATAGAAGGATGCGGCAGCCTAAGTAGAGAGATAGTTTGGTCTGTAGCCCAGTGAAAGGTTGTGATATTTCCAGGAAGTATAGGAGATCATCGTGTTCTAAAGATATTTTGATAATCTTTCTTCAAATCTACCTCAGCTGTATTGATTGCATCAGCTTGAATAACTGACTTCATGTGTTCTTCTACCCTAGTATGTAGCAGTTAATTAACACCACCTACCCAGGATTATCCTGGGATTTAATCATCATTAGGCTATTTTTACAACAGGATTCATGATATTCAGAGTATAAAGCAAAGGGTGAATTTTGTCTGAATGTCTTAACAGCATGGATACCACTTGAGTTGATAATCTATCCTATAAGATCTATAGAAAAGAGTTTCTCATTACAACACTTATTCTTTTTATGGAAGTGATTGAGACATACAGCAGGATTAGGCTTTAGAAGGGTAAAGATGTCCTTCCTCTTCTTTATTTTCTGTCCTGATCAATATATGGAATTTCCAATGGCATTGGTCTAACCCAAGGATTACCCTTAATGTAGAAAACTGTCTACAGAAATAGTCACTACCAATGGTGAGACCACTGTGAGACTACTACATGATTCTGTTAAAGAACACATACTTCTCATAATCCATTAGTTTTATAATTGGAAGTAACACTATGATTACTGTGCTGAAGTTTTAGTTACTGAGAGTGTGATAAGGAAGTAAATATGTAGAGTTAGAAGTGATTAGAATCTGACCAAGATAGAAATGTTAGAGGAGAAAATAGAAATGGGGCATTTGTGATCTATATGAGGCAAAGAAGAGCCCTTGGCTAAAGCATAATGAGAAGGGTAAACAAAGGCAATCAGAAATCTTAAAACAACTTCAGTTTTGAGAAAGATGAGGCAGGGCTTAGCTCCCATGTCAATGGGAGACACCCAGAACTGCATGATTGTGTCAAGTTTCTATAAATCAACTGAAACTATAAGCAGAGAGAGCATACAGCCCCCATAACCAGAGAAAAATTTCATAGCTATAATTTAGTCAGTAACTACTTATACTATTTAAAGAATTGGCACATTTTGTTTAAAATATTTACTATGCTCTGCCAGGAAGAAACAATTCAAAGTTTCTCTGATGCTACTATAACACTGATGTAAATAATGTACTCTCTAGATTTTGCCATTAAATTCTGTCCCTGAGCTTAGGTACCAGATGATTTTTAGGATTTACAAGCTCCTCTTGGCCTGGCCATCCATTTTAGTTAGTTTAATCCATGTGGTTAGCAATAACTATATGTATGTATGTATGTATGTATGTATGTATGTATGTATCTTGTATGTAACATATCACTGTATCACAAAGAATCCAAAAAAGACATATAAAATTTAAAAGAATATCTAACAGGTGTATAGAAATTATTCCCAGGTATATTTGCCTTATTCCTTTGTCTCTTATGACTGAATTGACTGAGTGCAAATGGGAAATACCTAAATTTTTGTACATGTGAAAATATACATGAACAGTGAGACATACACAGTTCCTTTAAATTAAGGATTTCCCGATAACTTCTGGAACACTACATGCTTCTGAGATTCATGTGCAGGCCACAGCCTCACATTTTCTACAATATTCTCTTAAGGGATCAAGCAATAACTTTTAATTGCTTTGTGAAGAATATCACACTAAGGGTGGCTTTGGGAAAGTTTTATTGCTCTATACAGCTGCATACTTGCTATATTCATTGATGAAATGATAATTGCAGTTCTGCGGGGAGGTGAGGTCATGAAAACACACAGCTATATACCAGGTACTGTCTCACTCCCTTTAGCACATAACCTGTGCTGAAAGTCTATGGAACTGAAATCAGCAGCACAGAAAAGAGCTAGCGCTGTATGTTGCACATTGCAGTCTGCAAGCAGAGTTTGTAAGGGAAATCCTGTGTCAAGAATGTGGGTAAGTGACGTTATCAAAAAGGGAACGGGGATAGAACCTGGGTAGATATTAATCCTAGCATGGATGGGCAGACACTCCTGAGGAATAAGGTAAGTTGGCAAAGAAACATGAGATTCTAGACACTGAACTGGTGAATTATAATTTAGTATGTTCTATAGTGACAGGACTTACATGGTAAAGAAAACTGTGTTATAAGTATATCTCATTGGGTATGGCCCTCATGCCTCACTGGACAATGACAGGAGGACCAGAGCCATTACAAGTTCCCCTTCAATTACTGGAGGTCAGGCCTCTATCCCCACCTTCGCAAAATTAGAATTGCCATGGCCCTTCTATACTTGGAGAAGGGAGCAGATGTCAGGGGCAGCCCTGCTTACACACTGAAGGCCTAAAATCTGCCATAGGCCTAAAATCGGCAATAGGCCTGACATACATGCATGCTATCACAAAGTCTTGGGTCTCTGTGGAAAAACACTGAAGCAGATGGCTATAAACTATTGTAAACAGGCAGCTTTTGTGGAAATTTACCAGTCTGAGTAGTCACAGACCTTGTAAATAGGTAGCCTTAGTGGATAGTATCAACTTAGATAAGGACAAGTGAATCATAGGCAGAGTCATAGTGACCTGTCCCCTGAAGCTTCGCCCAGCCGATACCCTGTTCTGAAAGATATCTGTACTCCTGTCCTGACCAGCAGGACATTAAACAGGGGTCCGGAGAGATCACCTGAAAGAGAAGATGGGGGAATAACAGGCAAATGCAAGGAAATGACGATCTGTCTATAGTCTGATCAGATAGCAATTTTTACTTTTGCACACACAGGTTATATACACAAAAAGGCAGGATGTGGGGAAGGGGATGATGCAGGAATATGGGTGTTCAGGGGGAGTACAGATTGATCAGGGGGAGTACAAATATCTTCCAGAACAGAGTGTCAGCTGGGTGAAGGTTCAGGGGACAGATCACTATGACTCCACCTATGATTCATTTGTCTTTATCTAAGTTGGTACTATCTACCAAGGTTACCTATCTACAAGGTCCAGGACTAGCCAGGCTTCGCAGCCTTCCACCAAAGCTGCTTGTTTACAATAGTTTATAGCCATCTGTTTCAGTGTTTTTCCACAGAGACTCAAGACTTGGTGCTAGCAGGCATGTATGTCAGGCCTATTGCTGATTTTAGGCCTATGGCTGATTTTAGGCCTTCAGTGTATAAGCAGGACTGCTCCTGACATACTCCCCCTGAACACCTATGCTCCAGTGTCATCTCCTTCCCCACCTCCTGCCTTTTTATGTTTATAACCCCTGTGTGAATAAGTAAAAATTACGATCTGATTTTTAAAAAAAAAAGTAAACAGAAAAAAAACTTGAAAAGACAAAAAAAAAAGAATTAAATTGCTTAGCATATTTACCATAGTTTGAATTATAATATCTGTATTAGAACTGAGGTCACATTTCATGCTTGTTTTATTTCTCCAAATGTATTTCCTTTGCTGGCAATGTTTGTTTTTGAGTTTTCATCTATCTGTGTATTCTGTTGTTGAAAATCAAACATTACATTTCAAGTAATAAAAAAAAATAAGTATATCTCACAACCAACTAAAAGGATTTAAATGCTGTTATAAAGAACAGAAATGAGCATAATAAAGGAGGGTGAATATTGTTCATAATCTTTATTATTTTCTGAACAATGATAATGTACTCATTTTGATGTATTTATTGTTTATATACACATGGTAACTGTTAGCAGTGAGAGATGTATGATTGCATGTGAAGACAATGTTTACAATACAGCATTCACATATTCCAAACCCTCCATTGTATTATGAAGTATTTATAGTTTAATGTTTTAAATTATACAAAAGAAACAGGTAATAAAATCAAAATACACCTGGAAACATAATATTATATTAATAATTTGTTAATATTATTAATTATATATTCTTAATATAAGTTGTTAATACAATTAATTAACTTTATATGAATCATAAAATATATTAATACTGGTGTCAAGAGTGTTCCTGGTGATTTTGTTCTTGGAATAAGAACTACTATTAATTTATAAGATCATTGAAATTATTCTTAGAAATGACTGCTAATGCATTAATGGAAATATTCTTTTTCCTAATTTTGGGTAAAATAAAAAAATAGAGACAATATTTGTATCTCTTTTGCAAATATAGATGGTGTTGGGTCCCTTGAATAATTTTTCTCTGTAGATAGAAAAGAACAGTAAACTAAATTCTGTCTACCTGATGATGGCTGTTAGTGTTTAGTTTTCTGAATAATGATATCAATTGGAGAAATTAAACTACCCTGGTGTAATAATTTAATACTAAGAAGTGTGAATTTATCTAAGTCTAGATATATAAAGTACCTTTTGACATCATAAAATCTCATCTGTGAACTGGAAGTGATTCATAAAGCAACAGTCTAATAAAATCCATATTTACACCATTCTCAACTCTGACAAATAAATTCCATTTTTTACATAACAGTGTTTCATGCACATGTTATAAATTCAAATTTTCTCCACTTTTACATCAATAGACAATGTGTTTAGCTTCTGTTGGTGTTCATCAGAAGTTAGACATGTGATCTGATCCTGATAACAAATTGTTTATATTGTACCATATCTTAAAATATATTGGTGTTTATTTGCTCACATTGAATACATATCATTGGTTCTAACAATTCAGTGAAATGCTAACCTATGTTCCTTACATGGAGCCAGGAAAGATTGTCTGAAACCATAAAGGTATCATATGTTCTCAAGTTTAGACATAATTCATGATAGGTCAAATTATATGACATAGTGTTTGCTATTTGATGGAAATACTCAATCATAATGTATATTGCCCAGCTAAATAGAACTCCACATTCATGTGTGCACATGAAGCAACAGAGGGTGCAACTCAGCAGCACTGTAGAATGAGCAGCTATGTGTAACTTCAAGGAAAATTGCACTGTAGACTTTGAAGACGCCAGAGAACAGCAGTCAGGGGAGTGAGCTGTATCTTTCCATGCTTTCTATATTGCCATTCAGCCAGGTTCATGCTTTTATTCAACCTACAGTCAAAGCATGAGTTTACAAATCCTTAACCCTTCTCTGCCATAGGCAGTTTTATTTGTAAGCTGCTAACAGGTGGATAAAGTGTCTAGCCCTACAGACTAAGGCCAGGATAGTTGCCATGGGAAAAGGGAAGGGGTGATAGGGGAGGGAAAGAGAGAGGGAGGAGGGAGAGAGAGAGAGAGAGAGAGAGAGAGAGAGAGAGAGAGAGAGAGAG